>NC_138945.1:952500-1465000 GCF_965226115.1 Aulonocara stuartgranti
TGTTTGTTTTTGTTTTCTCCCCCCTCTCCATCTTTCTTTTTTTCTTTGTTTTCCGTCTTTGTCGTCTGTCTCATTTCACCCAGGTCGTCCACCCAAATACAGCAGCGTCCCGGACCTGGTCAGCCTCACCCCGACCTCCCCCTCCAGCCCCGTCCATCCCCTCCCCCTGCCCAGCCCCAGCTCTGGGGATGTAAGTAACGATGGGGGAGACGGACAGCTCAGAGGGTTGGACGCCCCGTCACACACGGTCCTTTTGGCCCAGTAGCTCTGTCACCATTTGCACTCCTCCATTAGTTTGTCGTCTCCATGACACTCATCCGCACTCATCACTTGATTTTACTTTGACTCAGCCTTACAAAGTGAACAGAGTCCTGTAGCGTCATTGATAACTACTGCAGAGCACATTCTAACTCCCCTGTGTGGGCTCAGTCGATTAACACAACACACCATGTCATTAGAACAAGCCCAGACTGTAAACTAAACCAGATCACGGCGCCCCCGCCTTGCCTCTGCGCTGATGGTTGGTGGGGAAACTGATTGGTCCAATTCTTCCTCACAGGGAGACATCCATGAGGACTTCTGCACTGTGTGCAGACGCAGTGGCCAGTTGCTCATGTGCGACACGTGTTCTCGTGTTTATCACCTGGACTGCCTGGATCCACCCCTGAAAACCATTCCTAAAGGCATGTGGATCTGTCCAAAATGCCAAGATCAGGTAACCGCAGCAGACTGATCCTGAGTCAGGGGGAAGGGGGTACTGCAGTCCAGACTGTGCAATGTGCTTCCGGCGGGCCTTCTGCCACGCTGGCCTGAACTTTAGGACTGTTCGATCCTTTGTAAGCAGAAACGTGATGCAGTATTGTTCTTTTGTGCTTCTGTCTCATTCATTGTGTAAAGATCTGCATCTCACATCCATCCACCCCATTGCTCGTCCCCGTATCGGCCCCACCGCAGGGTGGTGGCTAAATTTGTCTCCCTGAACTCTTTTCCGAGCTTCCGCCTCTGTGAAAACTCCCAGCTTCTCTCTCCAGATCCTGAAGAAAGAAGAAGCCATTCCCTGGCCCGGCACCCTGGCTATCGTTCATTCCTACATCGCTTACAAAGAAGGTGACGGCAGCTTTTGCTCTTCTCGTGTGTCGCGTCTGCCGGGACCGGCGAGCTCTGACCGACTCTCCCGTCTTTGTCTTGCAGCTAAAGAAGAGGAGAAGCAGAAGCTGATGAAGTGGAGCTCAGAGCTGAAACTGGAGCGAGAGCAGCTGGAACAGAGAGTCAAGCAGCTCAGCAACTCCATAACAGTGAGCTCAGCGCACACGTTTATGCCTCGGTCCAGTCTCCAGTCCCTCGTTCATAATCTGTGCAGCGCTAAAGTTATCAAAAGTTTTGGCTGTCAGCTGGCTCAGCAGGGGGAAGACTGTCAGCTGCTGTGATGGCCATGTTTTTTGTGTTTGGATGTTGGATAAAGCACCGCGATGCTGCATTGTGAGAGAAAGTTTGTATAATTACCTGTCAGGTCCTGAGCGATCTGCCTCAGGGATGCGGAGTCGGGCTGGTAAGCGATGAAAAGAAGACAGGACAGCTCGTCGTGCTGTAACTGTATTGTTTTAGAGCTATTCTCCGGCTTCACGTTAAATTCCAGCATCAGCAGCGACGAGCGGGACTGTGTGCCGTAAACGAGCACAGCTCCAGGACAGACGCTCGTCCTCACGGCCGTCACAGTCACAGGGTTTTTACTGTTGTTGCAGTTAAATGCCTGCCGCCAACTTCAGCTTCTGTGAATTGTCACTGCTCTCTTTATTTGAGGAGATGAAACTAAAACCTGTTTTCATTTTTTCAGAAATGCATGGAGACCAAAAACACCATCCTGGCCCGCCAGAAGGAGATGCAGCTCTCCCTGGACAAAGTCAAACACCTGATTCGCCTCATCCAAGCCTTCAACTTCAACCAGGCTCTGGCAGAGACGGAGGGCAAAGACATGAGAGTCCCGGACAGGGCTGAGGCCGCGGTCAGCTCTGAAGCTCCGCCCAAAGTCAACTCGGCGGAGAAGGTGAAGGCGGGGAGCTCCTTGGCCAGCGTCATCACCGAAGGGAGCAAGCCCGAGGAGCACGGAGCCGCGGGGAGCCACCAGACGGGCGGAGACACCTCGGGCCAGCCCGACAGCACGGTCCTAACGGCAGATAGCGGCACCGGCGTGGGGGCGGACGGAAAGGCGGGGCCGGGGGGAGGGGCTAACACGGGGACTGGTCTCCAGGCGGAGATCGTAGCCAAGCCTGAGACTGAGGTAGCCGCGGCAACTAATGTTCCCGCTTCTTCGGCCGTTGCCACCACCAACGGCACAGCCGAGCTAGCCCGTCCCGATCAGAGCCCCGGCGGAGGCCACGGCGCCAACGCCGCCACCGGCTCTGAAAACAAGACAGCTGCCGTCAACCCCCCAGAGACGCCGGCAGAGAAGAAACAGGAGGAGATCACCGGAAGCGATGGCAGCAACACCAACAACAGCAAAACCTCAGAACCCTCCCAGCATTCTTTGCCAGCTCTCGTCAGCAGTTTGGACAATAAAAAGTAACGCGGCGTCTCTTCAGTCGGGGAATTCAAACATATATATTAAAAAAAAAGACTCTTGCTTGCACCGTGTGGTGCCCTGAAGTTGCCAATCTGTATAAATGTTGTTTGTTTGCATTGTATTGTCAGACTGTGTCAATGGTAGATATACAGCCCAAGTCACGTGACTCTGGGAAGACGTAGGCCGTTCCACCCACTGAGCTGGGGTACAGGAAGGCGTGCGCACCAGTGTCATCATGCCAATTAGTGATAGACGTCATGGTGGGAATGCTCAAAGGGAGATTTAACTCATCATCACACCAGTGTGTGCCTGTTACAGTGGCCCCTGTTCCCTGCGAGGTGGGGAGACGGTTCACATGGGCACGAAGAACGCCGAGAACGTGGAGCCAAACATCTGTCAGGGGTTACTGGTCTAAAGCAGTGTTGTGATAAATGAACCTGTTCGTGCCCTCGTCCCAACGAACTTAATGTGAACGACCATGAACCTTAACCATCCGTCCCGACCTTCCCGATCGTCCGATCCTCGCCCGGCCGGCCTCCGGATCTCTTCGGTGGAGAGAAACCCGTGCGTCCCTTCACCCCTTCACTGTGAAAAGGCTTCAGTTTGCTTCAAACACAGAGTGGTGCCAACCACAGGCGCTGCAGATGCAAACAGTCCTAGAAATCTGGATCACGTCGCATTTGGGTGTTTTTGATCGGAAGTCAAACGTAGTGGTCTGTGAATTACGGTGAACTTTGCAGAGAAAATGATGCGTTAGCCAACACCGCTCACGCTGAGCGGCCTAACTTACCTTAACCCAGGTACCCGACAGCTGGGTACAAACAACTGTTGAAGGGAGCGAAAGATAAAAGGCTGAAAATGGGATTTTCAGTCCGTCCTGATTACCGCTAACAGCTCTGAAAATCATACCTTAGACTGATAACCTTCGATATCAGCCAGAGACCTCCTCAGACATCGTCTTTTTAAAGACGGCGGTTGGCGCTTTGAAGCACGCGGCTGCCTTGAAGGTGACGGGTCTGACTTTCCAGATGAGACTGATTGGCAGCATGTCGGCTCATCAAACCACACGTGCACCTGGTGGTGTAAACCCGGGCTCACCTGCCCAGGTCCGAGAACAATACACAACATTATTGCAGAAACCTTAAAGGCCTCGGCATCGTCGCTCTTTTGAAGCACACTGACGCCTTTGGAAAGACTTCCCGAGCGATCCATAATCCCTACATTATTCCCACTCGCAGTCACCCGGTAACCAAACGGCCCATCCTCTCCCCATCTCCTCCCACCTGAGCTCAGGCAGCAAAGACGCCGAGCGGCGCGTTCGACAGGTACAAAGGACGAGGTCGAACAGGCTCGGTAGCCGAACAGATGTTTTCAGTGGTGTCGGTCAAGTGTAGTGATTGAGTTTTCATTCGTGAGTCAAGTGTGTCAACTGTGAGCACTAAATGTGAAATTGCAATACTGCAATGTCAACACACACAAACTATATCTGGGCTGTGTTTCTTTTTTATAGGAAAAGATATTCAGGTCTTCCTAGTCTTCTTCAGAATAAGTGCTTTCTGTTCCTGAACCTGCTGGACTGGCATTATCCACACACAAAGGAGTCCTCTTTTTGAAGCGGTCGTCTTTGCATCGTGTGCGTTTCTGTTGAATCCTGAACTGCCAAAACGACATACCCAAATTCAGCAGGGACAAGTCCACTTACTGTATCGAAAGATCAAATCACCGGCGTTGTAAGATATTTAGATGCTACCATTTCAGAAATTGGAAGTCCCCAGATTGAGACAGGAGAGCTTACTAAACAATAACATTAAAGGAACTTTTTTCCTTCAAACGGTTTGTCGTACGAAGCTGCTCCTTCCGACGGATCTAAAAGGACGATAATCCTGAGATTAAAGCACAAGCTTGCTGCATTACAAAGAAGTGCTGAAGAGCTTTTTGTATGTTAATATGGAATTAAACAGAGTATGCATCTCTTTGTTGTGATGTGACTTATCCCCCACATTGCCAATATTTTTCTCGGAGGACACACAAACCTCTGTCTGACGTGCGTAGTTCCTGTTTTTGGGAGGAGTGGCCCGAGAAGCGCCTTCGTCCCCTCGCGGTCAGACACGTGCGTCTCTTTTCTTTCGGTGTGGCCGAAGCACGACGCTGTCATTTGTGGCTGTCGGTTCAGGTGGGTCTGCTGAGCCGATCACTGTTGGGAGCGAGGCAACGACGGCGCCTCTGGTTGTGCTGGAATTTCTGTCGCTTTCTTTCTTCGAGCTGTTTTGGAGCATCGTTGCCCAGGTTTCAGTCGCCCGGCGGCGTCTTCACCCCTGAGTGCCGACGCCGTTTGTTTTCTGTGATCGTGCACGTTCGCTGGGACTAGAGCTCTGCTGTGTGAGTGGCTGTGATACCCTGTAGGTGTGGGGTAGGCCCAGCAGCAGAGGAGGACGAGGAACACGTGAAGGTGGCCGCGTGTTTCAGCCTGTGTTGCTTACTGATGAAACATCAGTAGTTGGACTTTCCTGCTAACACCTGTACGGTCTCTGGAGTGCTGATAGAAGGCGTTTAGCGACGTGCACGTGGCGCTGACCGCAGAGGTGAACACGCTGCAGGGCGACTGCGGGTGACCGTTAACTTCATATCACTACGACCAAGTCGGCATATCTGACACCCGGTGTTCTCGTATACAGACTGCCTTCATTCAGAAGATCCCACAGAAACGTTTCCATGCGTTCGGCCGCCGTGTCGCGTTTTATGCCGTCGGTCTGACGAGCTCGGCCATTCGAACACAGATGGGAAAGAAGAGCCAGAAAAAAGAAAAGAAAAAAGGCAACTAAGGTGTCCCCGGGTCCCTCTGAGTATCATTCGTTGTGTGTTTCGTTGTTCGTCGGCGTTCTTCACCACGCGAGGCTGTGTTCACTCATGGGTAGAGCAGAGTAGTCATCGAGTCTCAACAAGGTTTTCTTTCAAAGAGCCCGAACTTGTGTTCCAGTCAGACTGGACCTCTCCCTCTGTACAGTAGGTACCTCGAGTGCCTTTCTTCAAACAGCAGATAATATTTGTCTCTTGACTTGCACTGTGACTTGTAGAACCTTACTAACCCCTCCGTATGACCCTCCGGTCCCCCGTCCCAGGAGCTCCCCCCAAACTCCGGAGCACAAACTCGGTCCCTCCACCTCAGGCTGCCAGTAGTCAATGCAAGTTAAATCTACATTTCATATATGATGCCGTTTGAAATCGACCGCATAGTGTTTTGTTGATGTTTAATAGAGGAGTTGCCTTAAATGTGTTTTGTTTTCGTTTTTTTCTGTGATTAACTTTTCCATTCGGAGAAAAAAAAACACCTGTGCAGACGCGAAGGTCAGAGGTCGTCTGGTGAGAAGCAGTCGGGGTTTTCCCGGCGATGATGATGATGACCTGCTCGGAGCTGTGTTGTGATGCACTTTTTGATTTAACCAGTATTATCGGACCGGGATCGGTCAGCAACGCAGAGCGCAGGTGTGAATCCCGGTTCCCCGGATTTCCTGGCTGGACTCGCGTTCGTTTTATTTCGAAAGGTCCATCGTTGCTTCTGCACTGTTCTGGTTCTTCTTTGGCTTCAGATAACGCCCGAGTTTGCTAAATCAGGTCACATGAGGCGTCTGGCATGATCAAACTTTGACCCGATTAAGAGCATCTGTCAGTGCAGCGGCGGCAGCGGAGTGCATGACTTTTTATGCAAACTTTGATAATAGACGTGTCGAAACGTTTTTTTTGATATGCATCTGCTTTTATTTTTACGTTTTCATGTGAAACTCGAGTCACTTTCTTTTCTTTGGGCGTTCTGGCAGACACGGATGCCAGAGCGCGCCGTTTAGGTGTTAAACGTTGCAGCGACCATCTGCGTTCAAAGGGTTTCTTCAGAATCAGAAGGTTTTTCCATGGATGTATGAAGAAGAACTGGACACCTGTTCTCCACTGACACGCTGCCGTTTGTGGGGCGGTCCTACCGCAGAACGCTTACCGGTGATTGGTAGAAGTAGCCTGTGGATTTGGAGTAACGTCACCCCAAGTTCGACCAGCGCTTGGTTCAAACATGAACGCAGTCGACGGATTGTGCCCGCCGCTAGTTTCTTTCTGGGAAGTTACCCAACTTTGACCTCATCAGCACCTTGTCAGTGGAACGCAGGAGGAAGATCATCGAAAAAGTAGCCCTAGCTTTGTCCGGCTCGTGGGTTAACAGAGAGAAATCGCTGCTGTGATTGGTTCTGCTTTGTTCAATGACTGTTTGATTCATGGCTTGGCTGAGGTTTAGGTGATGCCGGGCTACAGAGCAGGAGCTCTGTGGGGGAAAGGAGGCATGCGTTAGGCCTGAGTGTCTGCCCTGCATCAGCTCTCTGGATACATCCATGGGTTTAGGTTCTTCGTTGTAGTCTTGATTTGGCTGATGCGGCGTGCCGACTGTTGGGATCCCAGCAGAGCTGCGAAGGTTCGGGGAGGAAGGCTCTCTAAATTGCTTCTCAGTTTCGATTTCGCCGAGCCGTCCGGGTGAACTTATCCAAAGAACACTGAGAGCATACATTTCGTCTCTGCATATCATACGGATGTCGTTTTCCTGCGTTGGCATCGTGCTCGTGGTCACATTAACCGCTCATGCATTCTAAAAAAAACAAAAGACTGTGCTGGGGGGTCGTTCCTGCGAGGTAGTTTGCTCCGACTTTTAAGTTGTATCAGTTTTAAAACGATCAAGTCATGATTGTGGCCTTCTAGTATTCTGTCGGTACATGACATCATTAATCTCTCGTGCCCGCCCGCCCATCTGTCTGGACCCAAACGTACACCTGCAGCTTCTTACCTCATCCACAGCTGATTCCATCGGGGTGTGTTTGAGTGCAAAAAAGAAAAGTTCAAAAAAAGAAAAAACAAAAGTCTTTTTTTATCTTCCATTTGGTGAGATGCATTGTAGCGATATGAATAAAGAAAAAGTTCACCTGGTGTGCTGAATAATGTGTAAATTGGTAATTACACAATCTGAATATTTGTATAATTGTTTGTATTTTTTCATAATGATTTTGGAAAGGAATGTGTTTATTTTTTTGACTTCTGTTCCAGATGTGTCTTCTGTTGGCCTGACATTGTGACTGGTCTGGTGGGATTCTTACCTCTGTATTGAGCCTCTTCTGTGATGAATTCTTTGTATGCAGTGTTTAGGAAATACTGTAGGGAACATGGGGAGGAGTTGATATTAGGAGCATTTGATCAATTTGTATTTATTTATTTTATCATTTTGTTAATAAATTGTGAAAAGCAGACCGTGTGGTGCCTGCCTGTTTATTTTGGTTTTAAGAAAGAAGCCACATTCATTAAGAACAAATGTTTGTATAGTCCCTAACAATAAAACCGCCGGCCCCTGTATTACAAATGAGAATATTTTTCCTTTTTTAAAATCGTTTTTGCCTTTTAATTTGATTCGTTTCGTAGCTTTTGAATTATGTATATTAGATTTTCATATGTTTTCTTCCAGATATTTGCGGAGTGGTGAGATGAAATGAAGAGAAGGCGTACAGCCTTTATTTCTCCTGTCTCTGTGAAAAATGTCAAAGTAAATTAGCCGATGTGGAGCTGCTGTCTGAGACTCAAACACAGACGCTGTGGATGTGAGAAAAGAGAAAAATGTTTTGCTTTTTCTCGTTTCTAATCGGGAGCCTGCTCGGGTATTCTCGCTGGAGATCGGACACAAAGGAAGGTGCTCGTCACACACACTGTAAAAACACGAGAGTTCAGCTCTGACTGAATCCCGAGTCCGCTTTTAAACGACGACGATGACTTCCTGTGGTTAGTCGTCCCGCGGCTCCGTGCCCGTGTGCTTCCCGGACTGAAGCGTGTGGCGAACTGGCCAAACCCTAAAAACTAAACTCCCGCATCTGAAACCCGCCAAAGAAGAGAAGCACCAATCAGATACGAGCGTCGTGGTGTGTGATCTTTATATACAGACCCGCGAGGCCTCTCCCACGAGCAGCAGAGTGGCGCAGCGGAAGCGTGCTGGGCCCATAACCCAGAGGTCGATGGATCGAAACCATCCTCTGCTATGGATTTGCTTTTTTTTCACTGAGCTCCGCAGACATTTACCCCGAGCCTCGTGGACGCGGCGGAACAAACTGCTGAAAACACGATCGAACTTTTTCCATATCAGGCTGAACAAACCGGCAAAAGTTCGCCCGAATGTGTAACTGCACTAAAAGATGAGACGTGGCGCCCCCTGTCGGAGGTGGGGGGTTAATGCCGCTGGAGGTGTTGAAGACCTGAGGAGCCAACCCACCTGACTGGGGCATCAAAACACCAACAAGCCTCCATCCATCAGACGCTTAGAGAAGCTCAGGAGGAGCTGCTCTGTGTCTCTGTGGATCCAGAGAAAGCATAAGAAAGGACAGCTGGAAGGTGGAGGTCAACCATCCACAGGCAGGTGAAGAAGGGAGTGCAGGCAGGGTGGAGACCAGTGTCAGCCATGAATGGTTTGCAGACGGTGGAGGTCAGCATGTGCAGGGGGAGACTGGATTTATTAGACAAAGGATGATGAAGATGGAGAAGAGGAGGGCCTCGGAGGAGGCTCATGGATGTGGTGAAGGAGGACGTGCAGAGGGTTGGAGTGACTGAGGAGGGGGTGGAGGCCAGTGGTGGAGATGGACATTTTTCTAATGTCTGTAAATAAATGAAGGAAACCTCAGCATCTTTCATCCCAGCTGGAACGTACCAAGTGTCACTTATGGGGAGGGCCGATGGAGATGATGAACCATGAGTCGGCCTTGTTTCTGTAAGCTGATCAGTTTTGTCATCAGTGTGTCTCACAGCTGATCAGCTGTATCGATCCTTCCACGAGACAGAAATGTCCCAGTGACGGAGGCGGTGAAGTTGCATTTAAAAAAATGTGTTTGTCCTTCGCTTAAGAAAGGGAATTGTGTGTGTGTGTGTGTGTGTGTGTGTGTGTGTGTGTGTGGTGGTGGGGGGGTGACCCGGTGAGCCCGGGATCCTCGGCGGGTCTGCAGCCTGCAGCTGGCCGGGGATGAGCGCTGACAGGCGGACTGAGCTGCACCCAAAGCCGCCTGCCCGCCTCCTCTCCCGGCCTCCAGCCTCCGCAGGCATTCGGTGAACTTTAATTTTTGCGCACTTGCTTTCTTCCGTTTTTCCATGTCATTTCCTGTGATAAAAAATGGTGGTCACAGCTCGGGGGAGGCGACTGAGTCGGTGCAAAAATTAACGCCAAACTTGTGATCTGCGGGCAGCGGCGGAGCCAGCGGACGGGGGAGGGGGCAGAGAGCGCGGTTCATCCCGGGGAGAGGCTCCCAGTCCCCGCTGCGTGTCTGCACGAAGGTGGGTCCGTGTCGGTGGCCACTGTGGCCAGTGAAAATGGCTTCCGAAAACTGCAGGCAGATTGCCAGCTGCCTGCAGATTGAAGCGGAGAAAGCGTGGCGCAGATCCGAGCCCGAACGCGCTGGGTTACCGCAGACCTGCGCAAAGTTAAAGGCAACTTTAGTCTGCGGCGTTCACGTGTCCATGGACCTCGCAGCGTACGTTCAGAGTTTCTTTGTCGGAGCTTCGTGAAGCCACGGAGGGGCAGATCCGTCCGAGACCCACACACTGATCCCCGGCATCTGTCCCTGTTCGATGCCGTAGGTCAATACTTGATCACACCCACAGCTGCTTTGTATTTCAGTCAGATAATCCCGTGTTCTTATCACGCAGGTGATTGACTGTTATCTTTCCAGGTAGAGTGTGGCTGTAGCAGGGTTATTATGGGATGCATGAAGCAGCAGCAGGACCCTTCAGAGTGTTTACTGCAGGCTCTGCAGCTTTGCATGATTCACTGTTCAGAATAATCCTTCTTTTTATGTTACACTGGCCCTGCTCCTGTATTCTCTGACAGAACGCTTTCGTCTGATTGGCCAGCTTCTGTAAGCTTCTGTTTGTTTTGTGACAGTATAACCGGGATGTGTAGGTGCATCAGCAGCGCTCAGGCTAAAAAATAAATCAGCCGCTGGGTCGGAGATGTTGGGAAAATTTGCTGAAAATCATTATTGGGTTCCATGTTTGAACAATACCGTTACATAGAGAATATTCCCAGCAGTCCACATATGCAAACGTCTTTCAGGTTAGTCTTGAGAAGTCAAGCACACCCAGTTTTTTCTTTTTTTAAATTTATTCTCAAAAATGCACATTTTCCCCTGAGCTTTACCCCAGTCACCGGGACGATGCCTCAGAGGTCAAGTCTGAGGCACACGCTGTTCGTCCAGCTTAAGTTTCTGCTTTTTTCTCTTATTATTAGAAAACGATTCCAGGAAATGAGCTTTTGTTTTGGTATGAAACGAACATTTGGATCCAGAATGATTCCCGCGCTCGATGACGGAGCGGCGGCGCGTGGGACTCCCGCAGCACTTTGATGACACGTAGCTGGTGTGGAGAAATGTGAACGATACAAAGAAACGCTTAAACCACGTTTCAGTCTGAGAGCTCACACCTGTCCCCGATTCTGAAAAACGGAGCTTCAGTTTGTGAAGAGAAACACGAGTAAATTCAAATTCAAATTCAAATTCAAATTCAAATTTTATTTGTCACGTACACAGTCATACACAGTACGATATGTAGTGAAATGCTTGGACAACTGCTCGTGACCTAAAGAAAACAAAAAAAGGAAAAGGCTATGAATAAGATAGGAAATAAATATGAAAAATTAAAAAGGGTAAATTTAACTAGGAAGGAATAGAATATAAATTAAGGTTAAAAATGAAATAACTGTACAACACAAATTAGAATGAAGGGTAAATTTAACTGGGAAGAATAAGATAAAGATAAATATATAAATTAAAGTTGAAAATAAAATAACTGTACAACAAAATACACAATATAGAACTATATAAGAATGTATGAAGAAATCTAAATATAAATAAATATATACACAATAACAGCAGCTGTACAAGTATTAACCGGAAATGAAGAATATAGTGACCAGTGTTGTGCAAAACCAATGTCCAGAAAGTCCAGTGTGTGTGTAAGAACTGTATGTGTGGGTCAGTACTGTGTGGTGGTGTGATTGAGAGACCGTATCGCCTGCGGGAAGAAGCTCCTCCTCAGTCTCTCTGTGTTGGTCTTCAGGGAGCGGAATCGCTTTCCTGACCTCAACAGAGAGAACAGTCTGTTGTTGGGATGGCTGAGGTCCTTCACGATCTTCCTGGCCTTGGTCCAGCACCGCCTGCTGTAGATTGAGTGCAGGTCAGGGAGCTCGGAGCGGATGGTGCGCTCAGCTGACCGCACAACCCTCTGTAGAGCTCGTCTGTCCTGCATGGTGCTGTTCCCGAACCAGGTTAAGATGTTTCCCGCCAGGATGCTCTCTATGGTGCACGAGTAAAAGTTCCTGAGCACCTTGGAGGGCAGTTGGAAGTCTCTCAAGCGTCTGAGGTGGTAGAGACGCTGTCGGGCCTTTTTCACCACGGTGTTGATGTGACAGGACCATGACAGGTCCTGCGTGATGTGAACTCCGAGGTATTTGAAGCTGTCCACTCTCTCCACTGGGCACTCGTTGATGACGGGGGTCTGGTAGTTCCTCTCCTGCTTAGTGCTGAAGTCCACTATCAGCTCCTTTGTCTTACTGACGTTTAGAAGGAGGTTGTTCCTCTGGCACCAGTTCTCCAGATTCCTAATCTCCTTCAGGTAGGCCGTCTCGTTGTTATCAGAGATCAGGCCCACCACGACGGTGTCGTCAGCAAACTTGATGATGGTGGTGGAGCTGGTAGTGGCCACACAGTCATATGTGTACAAAGAGTACAGCAGGGGGCTCAGAACACACCCCTGGGGGGCTCCAGTGCTGAGAGTGGTGGAGGCTGAGACATGTCCGCCCATCCTTACTGCCTGTGGTCTGCCAGTTAGGAAGTTGGAGATCCACTGACACATAGATGAGCTGAGTCCCAGATGCTCCAGCTTGGTGGTGAGTGTGGAGGGAATTATGGTGTTAAATGCAGAGCTGTAGTCTATGAAGAGCATTTTAACATAATTCCCCCTTCTAGTGTCCAAGTGAGTGAGTGATGTGTGGAGGAGATGAGAGATGGCATCGTCTGTGGAACGATTTGGTCGGTAAGCGAACTGTAGTGGGTCCAGTGTGTCTGGTAGTGAAGAAATGATGAAGTCTCTGACCAGGCGTTCAAAGCACTTCATCACTACTGAGGTGAGGGCTACAGGGCGATAGTCATTGAGAGAAGCAGGGTGGGGTTTCTTCGGGACAGGAACAATGATGGACTCTGAGATAAAGAGATGTTGAATATCTCAGTGAACACAGGAGCTAGCTGGTATGCGCAGTCTCTTAGGATACGACCTGGGATGCCGTCTGGTCCTGCTGCTTTCCTGGTGTTCACTCTCTTGAAGGCTCTCCTTACTTCATGCTCGGAGATGACGAGCACGTTTCCGGTGCTGGCAGTATCTTCCTGTCTGCAGCCGTTAGCGCCGCTAACACTAGCATTGTTGGAGACCTTAGCTGCAGCCTCGAAGCGAGCATAGAAAGTGTTCAGCTCGTCTGCCAGAGTCACGGCCGCGTTCGTCATACCGGTTGTTGGTGCTTTATAGTCCGTTATTGTCCTTAGTCCCCGCCACAGGCTCCTAGAGTCACTCTGTTGGAGTTGTGACTCTAGTTTCCTCCCGTAGCGCTGCTTCGCCTCTTTCACCGCCCTCCGCACGTTATATGACGCGGCTTTGTACGGGTCCATGTCCCCCGTCATGAGTCCCGTGTTGTAGGCAGCGGTGCGGGATCTCAGAGCGTCGCGGATGGTTTTATCCACCCACGGCTTCTGGTTGGGAAACGTTGTGATAGTCTTTGTCTCCACGGTATCATCCGCTAGTTTCCCGATGAATCCCACAACCGCTTCCGTAAACACGTTGACGTCATCGTCGGAGCTGTTTCTGAACATGCCCCAGTCTGCGTCATCGAGTGCGTCCTGTAACGCGGCCACCGATTGATCCGTCCAGCGCGCGACCTTCCTCTGAACCGGAACTTCCTGTTTCAGCCTTTGTTTGTATTTTGGCATGAGGAAGATGGCGGCGTGATCAGATTTGCCAAACGGGGGGCGGGATTGTGCCTTGTAGCCGTCCTTGACCGTAGTGTAGCAGTGGTCCAGTGTCCTTTCACCCCTGGTGGGGCAGGTGATGTGTTGATAAAAGTTCGGCGCTGCGCGAGTACGAATATCTGATAAACTGAACGTGCTGCGGGAGCAACGAGCGCCTCCTGTGACGCTCTAACGACTGTGTTTATTTTCCACAGACGGGTGTGAAGTGGACGACGGACCGGATTTCACCATCATGGTTCCACCATGAGCGAGAACTCGCTGGACCTCTGGTGTAAGCTTCACGTCTGCTCCCTGATTTGTCCCTAGAGCTTGATGTGGCTGATTGAATAATGAATATTTGAATGTTTCCGTGCTCGCGCTCTGAGCCCTAACATGTCGTCATTATCACGCTGACACGTGGAGCTGCTCGTGCGTTTCCTGCACACGTGTATTTGTTCAGTGGTCTGATTCTATCAGAACATGTTAGAAAAGCCTCTGATTGTGCTGCCAGCCACAAACGTTTTACCTCAAACACTCAAAGATGTGGTAAAAACTTTCTGTCCTCTCGTGACGGACGTGAGTGTCAGGATCATTTTGGGCTTTCAATCGTTTCTTTGAACAGTTTCTTTGGATTGTACAGCTTTAAAGACTTTAAAGAACAAGTTTCTCTGGTCCAAAGTTCACGTATAGGCTCAAATATATATACAGACCCTATGTAATGTTTGGTCATTTAGCAAGTTGCGATCAGACACCTTCAGCAGTCTTCTGACGTAATCCTGTCTGGATAAAACAGCCCAGAGCGTGATGCTGCCACCGCCATGCGTCACAGCTGCAGTGTTCTCAGGGTTGAAAGCCTCACCTTTGCTCCTCCAATCAGCTCCATCTTTGTCTCGTCTGACCATCAAACTTTTCTCCAGATGCCGTTTGGCTCGTCCACGTGGGCAGATTTCAGTTGAGCTCGTTGATTTTGGAGCAGGAGCTTCTTTCTTGGTCCATGGAGATGTGAGACTGGCTTCACTGTGGAAGGGACACTGGTGTTCCAGCAGATTCCAGTCCACAGCAGGCTTGATCCTGGGTGTTCCTGAACATCCTAACAGTTTCCTGTCATCTGAGGGCGACAGTCTGGGTCTCTCCCAGACCTCAGTGGAGACAGATCTGAGTCACTTGTGTGATTTTGAACCTTGTTCAGAAACGGCTCAGAGAAACGTGTAAACCAACAGTTCTGCTTTTAGATCTTCACTGAGACG
Organism: Aulonocara stuartgranti; assembly: GCF_965226115.1. Classification (NCBI taxonomy): domain Eukaryota; kingdom Metazoa; phylum Chordata; class Actinopteri; order Cichliformes; family Cichlidae; genus Aulonocara; species Aulonocara stuartgranti. Next base: position 967,356 of record NC_138945.1, read on the forward strand.
TCTCGATGCGCGCTCAGTCATCCGGGTAAGGAAATCCCAAAAGGCTGATCCTGTTCATCTGGACGTTTTCAGTGGGAGAAACGTTTCGTCATCATCAGGCGACTGCAGGTCTCCACCCTTATAAACAGAACATGTGCATAATAGCTGACACCAGCACCACTGACGAACAGCGTGCTGTCAGGTCGGTTTCATGACCTACGTCCAGATGAACAGAATCAACTTTCTGGGACTTCACTGAGTTTGTTGGATTTTCCCTTTGTCTGCACCTGATTTGATGATGTCATTATTTGCACTCTGGTTCAACAACATCTGAATCTCAGGATTGTCTTCTCAAATCTTCCTAAAGTAATAATCTGTTATTAAAGAAGAAGATTTGGAGATAACCTTTATCTGCTGGGTTTGTCCTTCAGTCTGTGAGGAGTGTCAGGACTATTTCCAGAAGGAGTGTCCGTCTCACGGGCCCCCACTGTTCGTCCGGGACACGCACGCAGCCCCGGGGACGGCCAACAGGGCGGCGCTCACGGTCCCATCGGGTTTAGAGGTGTTCAGCGAGGGAGACGAGGTAGATGTTCGCTGCGTGGACGCGATCTACCCGAAGGGGGCGCTGTTTGGGCCGTATGAGGGAGAGCTGGTGTCCAAGGACAGATCCTCAGGATTCTTTTCATGGATCGTAAGCTCGCCACAGACACCAGTGTACAACCAGTTTACAACCAGTTTACAACCAGTATACAACCAGTATACAACTACTTTCCTTTTGTTCCGGGACGTCTGAATCTGTTTGCTTTCCCGTTTTCAGATTGTTGATGTGCACAACACTTACCAGTCCATCGATGGCAGCGATGAGACCAAAGCCAACTGGATGAGGTGAACTTTAGTCTGAGGTTAACGTCATCCATCACCGCCGGCGTTTGTTTCAGTTGTACCGACGGGTTCTCTTCTACTGAGCCAACAACCTTTCATACATCTCTTTTTTTCTCTTTAATTTCATTTTAAATTTGGGTGCTTGGCAACACATTCATCACCTCATTAAAACCACAATACCACAGTAAATCTGATTTGCAGGAGTTACTGAGTTACATCTCAGAGGTCAGACTGATCCATGACGGTCTGTCCTGGAGAAACGACCCTCGGCTTTTCTGTCTCTGACCAGGTACGTGCGGACCTCGTTGGAGGAGAGCGACAGGAACCTCACGGCGTTTCAGCACGGTAAAAACATCTACTTCAGAGTCTGCCGGGCGCTGGCGGCCGGAGAGAAGCTGAGGGTCTGGTACAGCGACGATTACATCAGACGACTTCACTGCGTTTCTCAGGAGAGCATCGACCGCAACCTGGACACAGGTGAGGAGGCAGTCGGGTGAAATATTAGAGCAGGTAACAGGAGACGCAGTCACTGAAAATATATCATGAGTTTTAAAATCTCTTCATACAATTTGGAATTTGGATGAAATCTCCCTTTTGTGCATCATCTATATGTCCCCTCTGTAATATTCTGGATATTTGTAATTAGAGACATTTCTTATATTTTGTAAACTTTGTAATATGTTGCATTATTTAATTAGTTCAGTCTGTTACTGTTGTTGTCTTGGAGCGACTGTGACCCACATAGACTCCTCAGGGATTATTCAGATGTCCTGCTCTTGGCTCTCCAGCAGGCGGCGCTGTTTCGCTGTTGCTCTCCTGGGTGCTGGAGTCTTTCTGTGGATCACTTTGTCACCTGTAGAGCACTTTGAACCCACTTTTAGGGGCTTTAAATACCTCAAAAACGGTTTTCTTTCAGGTCCTGGGAAAGACTTCAAGTCCCCGTGCCTGCAGTCAGCTCTGCAGGGCAAACTGAGCAAACAGCCGAGCGAAGAGTCCGACGGTCAGCCTCCGGCCAAGAGAAAGAAGATCGACCTCATCTTCAAACACGTCCTAGAAGCTTCTTTGGAGGACTCTGGTAAATTCAGGTTCCGGTCTGGCCAAACCAGCGAGTATAAAGTACCAGCCCTGGTTTCGGGGTTTGATTCCTCTGAGAGCGGCTTTGGCGTTCCCAACCTGAAGGTGGAAGAGAAGGAGGAGGAGAACCAGAGCACAGAGAAACCCTCCACCTCCTTCTGCCCCAACTGTGTGAAGCTGAAGAGGAGGATCCTGGAACTGGAGGAGGAGCTGTCCCGTCTCCGAGGAGAACAGGGAGACGCTGCTGCTCCGGCGACGTCCGAACAGACTCAACGCGATCAGGCCCCACCGCACCCCGAGCAAGGCCCCATCGAGGATTTTCAAGGTATGTGAGAGAGCAGGAGGGCAGATGTTCTCTGCAGCGCAGCGGCGTTACCGCTCTGCAGTGTGGCTGTGTTTGACGTGCAGAGTCTAGCAGGCGTGTTTGTTTCGATCACCATCTGAAGCCACATTCACACAAAAAAGACTCTGAAGGTTCGTTTGGCTGTTTGTTTCCACCACAGTCCCACAAAGATTAGTCACATTAGTTAATACCTGCAGACTTTTGCACACATCAGCCACTTTATTAGGAACACCTTGCAAGTAAAATGCAGTCTAATACAGATCAGTACATCCCGCCCACTGACCTCAGTAATGCATTTAAGTGTACCTAATAAAGTGTCTGGTGAGTGTGAATGAGAGAAAACTCAACCGATGAGCGATGTGTGTCGCTGCAGGAGCCCCCCTGAAGTCCGCCCAAGTTCACCACTGAGAGGAGGAAAAGCTCTCTGTCGGGACAGAAAGTTTTCTAGACCGGGCCGCGAGAGTTGATGCTCGGGTGTGAAATTCACGGTTTTCAGGTTTTTATCGTTATTTTCTTTTAATCGTTTTTATTGTTAACTCGCTTTCCCTGGGTCTTTCCCGTGGGTTATGAATAAATCTTTTTTTGGTACTGGTACTGCTTTTATTTTATTGTATTTATCCGCGACACCTTAAAGGCCAGTCCGTGAAAATATTGTCGGGCATAAACCGGTCCGTGGCGCAGAAAGGGTTGGGGACCTTTGTTCTAGACGGTTCTTGGTTCAGTTCAGTGATTTCATGCAGATTGTGATGCCAGACAGTTTATTCAAACGTGCCAGCACTGCTGCTAGCTGCTGCAGTTTGTCAGCACATTGCGTGGTCGTCACCAGCGATGGGCAGTAACGCGTTCCTTGTAACTGCAGAGAGAGTATGAGCGTGCAGCGTTTAACGTGATGGGAAACTCACAGAGAAACTGGATTCTTCCACTGACCGCGGCACACCTGCACCAGGGTAAACCTCCGCCTGCCCCACTCCTGCTTTACAGGTGAAAATAGAGCAACAGGACCGCTGAGTCTTTGACTTTATTTATTTTCTGCTGTGTTTTACTTGCATCTATTTCAAAGACTGAGTGTAAACACAAAATATATTTTATTTTATGTGCTGGAATGTGCAGAAAATAGGTTTCAATGTTAAACTAATTTCTTCCAGTCAGTGAATGTTGCAGATAATTAAATGTTTGCTTGATGCATAAAGTTAAAAGATTAAAACTAATAAAACAAGTTTTAAAAAGAGACTTTTCCATTTGATTACATTTTGTATGATGATTATGTAGAAAAAGTAGAATTGGGCTGAAAGATCTATTTATCACCTCTTCAGGTTGTAAATCGTGTTTTTAAAAAGTAACTAAGTAACTAATTACTTTTGAAAATAAGTAATCAGTAAAGTAACGGGATTACTTTTGTGGGGAAGTAATCAGTAATTAGTTACTGATTACTTTTTTCAAGTAACTTGACCAGCACTGGTCGTCACAGACCGCTAGCTCAGCTGATGGTCGGTGCCGAGGCCGCCGCCTCTGTCTTCTGTCAGAAATGTGAATGAACACACAGCCGAGTGCCGTCCTGAGGAGCTGGCTGTCCTGTGAGCTGTGGAGTGGTTCTACTATGACGATCATGACAGCAAAGATATCTGCCAAACGCGAGGAGTGCTCTAAGCACGTGTGAATCCTGTCTAATGGTTGTGGAGCGCTCACGTTGATGCTCCCCACTGTGTTTACAGCAGAGCAGTTGAGATGAGCTGTGCAGCCCCAGAAATCTGCTCAGCTGCTTGATAAAGTCATTCACTCTGCATGATATTAGACATTTGATGTGACTTTAATGCTGGTTACTCTCAGAAGTTGAATAAGTTTCTCTTTGCAGGGATGGAGCCCTTGACACCCACTCAGGTGGTTCTGGACGAAGACGAGCAGGACGTGGACTCTGCCGATGAGTCCATCGCTGCAGATCTTGTGATATCTCCCGAGGACTCGTCGAAGCTTTCCTCCGCAGGAGGCAGACGGATTCGACGCTTCAAGCAGGAGTGGCTGAAAAAGTTCTGGTTCCTCCGTTACTCGCCAACCCTGAATGAGATGTGGTGCCACGTGTGCCGCCAGTACACCGTCCAGTCATCCCGCACCTCAGCTTTCATTATCGGCTCCAAGCAATTCAAGATCCACACCATCAAGCTGCACAGCCAGAGCAACCTCCACAAGAAGTGTCTGCAGCTGTACAAGCTGCGCATGCATCCGGAAAAGACCGAGGAAATGTGCAAGAACATGATGCTTCTCTTCAACGCAGCGTACCACCTGGCCCTAGAAGGGCGGCCCTTCTCCGACCTCCGTTCATTGGCAGAGCTCCTGAAGAAGTGCGAGCTCAAAGTGGTAGATCAGTATATGAATGAAGGCGACTGTCAGATCCTAATCCACCACATCGCCCGGGCTGTGAAGGAGGATCTTGCAGAGAAGATGCGTCTGTCTCCCTTCCTGAGCGTCATAATGGACGCCCAAAACGATGACCTTTTCTCCGACATGGTGGCGGTCTACGTCCAGTTCGTTACCAACGAGGGCTCCCCAAACACAGAGTTCCTGTCCTTGCAAAGACTGACCGTGGCCAATGTGGATGGGTATCTCCAGGTCATGGATCGTGCCTTTGGTGTCCTAGGCCTCCGGTTTCAGGACTTGCTGGTGGTCGGTTTGGGGGTGGACGGCACCAACATCTCTTCAGGAATGAGAGCAAACCTTTATATAGCTGTCCAAAAAACCTTTCCCTGGATCCTCTGTCTTCCCATCATGATCCATCGACCACATCTGGAAGTTCTGGATGCCATCAGTGGAAAGGAGCTCTCCTGCCTGGAGGACCTGGAAAACAACCTCAAACAGCTTCTCAGTTTTTACCGCTACTCCCCTCGCATGATGGCCGAACTGCGATCCACTGCGCCAACACTGTCAGAGGAGACGGAGTTCCTAGGAGACATCAGAGCCATACGCTGGATCATAGGAGAGCCCAACGTCCTTAATGCGCTCATCAAGGATTACCTGGAGGTCGTTGCACACCTTAAGGAGATCAGTAGCCAGACACAGAGGGCTGACGCTGCGGCCATCGCGCTCACCCTCCTCCAGTTCCTCATGGACTATCAGTCAGTGAAGCTCATCTACTTCCTGCTCGACATCATAGCTATCCTGTCACGATTGGCCTTCACCTTTCAGGGAGAGTACCTGCTGGTGTCGCAGGTGGAAGCCAAGATAGAGGAGGCCATTCAGGAGATAGGCCAGTTGGTGGACTGCCCCGGAGAATATCTGCAGGAGTTTGAGGAAAATTTCAGAGAAAGTTTTAACGGAGTTGCCTTGAAGAACCTGCGCGTTGCAGAGTCCAAGTTTCAGTCCATCAGAGAAAAGATCTGCAACAGGAGCCAAAGCATCCTGTCTCAGAGGTTGGACCTGCAGAGCTGCTCATTTGCCAAAGCCTGCAAGGTGCTGGACCTGTCCACCTGGCCCAGCAACCACGAGGACCTGCAAGCCTACGGGGACGAGGAAATCAAGATTATATTCAACCACCTGGAATCGATTCCCACCGCAGCCCAGGAGGTCTCCCAGACGGAGGCCAGAGGCAGCCTGGTGGTGGAGTGGAAGGATCTGAAAGCGGACTACTACAGTATGAACGGTTTTAAAGAGGTGATCGGCCACATCTGCAGGTACAAGCAACGCTTCCCGCTGCTGAACCGCATCGTGCAGGTCGTCAGGGTCCTGCCCAGCTCCACGGCCTGCTGCGATAAGGGCCGAGGGTCTCTGCAGAAAATGTGCAAGAACAACCGCTCCCGGCTGACCCTGGAACAGATGAACGATCTGCTGACTGTGGCTGTTAATGGACCGCCCATCGCAAACTTTGACGGGAAGCGAGCATTGGACAGCTGGTTCGAGGAAAAGTCCGGCAGCAGCTACTCGCTCTCGGCTGAGGTGTTGAACAGGATGTCGGCGGCTGATCAGAAATGCGTGCTGCACAGCGTTGACGTCAACGCAGAATTCTACCCTGATGTGTAACATGCAGATCCTGTGCTGCTGAAAGATGTGGTGTGCAGCCAAACAAGGGTAGACGCTGAATTCAGAAAAGCCGTGACGTCACAATTACTGCCACCAAATTCAGCTGGAAGAACAAAAGCAGCCAATCGGTGTGAAGAGGCAGAAAATCAAACATCCCAAAAATTCCACTAAAAACTCAAGAAAACCCAAACGAGCCATGTGAGCGCGTCTTGACCTTCAGTGGGCTTTGGCTCGTTCAGTCATCAGGTTCTGGGAACACTTTCTGCACGGCCACCAAAATGTTTGTTGTGAAATTTTAGCTTCATATATCAAAAATGTTTCAACATATAGGATTTTAAAAATGGCTCTGTAGACTTACTTCCAGCAGCTTTTATCTTTTTTTGCAGTTTGAAATCTGAGGCCATGTTTGAATATGAGTATCTCCAAAACTGTTAAATGTTAAACATACAAGTAGTGGGACTCTCCAACATTTGCTCTCAGAGGTGAAACGTCTGGAAACCTGGAGGCCAGTCGCTTTTCTTTGCGAGCTCCTTAGACGACCGTGACCTGGTGAGAACCTTCACAGACATAATGATATAAAACTTTTCATATGAGAAATAAACTTAGCAAAGCAATTAAGACTTGTGAAAAGGGGATTTCTAGCTCATTTCCCATGATTGGCAGTCGGATACAAGACAAACATGACCTCATAGTGGGTGAAAATAAATATTTAACATATTAAGCTAAAGTTTCACAGCAATCCTTTTACATGTCCAAACTTTTGATCGTGAGACCTTTGGACAAATCGAAGGTGGTCGAGCCGAGAGCCCACGGCGACTGAGATAGACTGAAGAAGCGTTTCTCCACAGAGCTTCAGCCTGCAGTCTGCTCGTTCTGCTCGTGAACGTGCGAAAGCTCATCATCAGCTGCATTTAAAGGAGCTACAGAAACACACGTTATGAAGATGAAGGCCTCTGCAGACCAGAGAAAATGTCACATGACCTTTTAACATCCACCAGCTCAACTGGAAATCTTACTAAGACGAACTCCGAGTCAGACTCTCTGTAAAAGGCCTGATCTGACTGCTATGGTATTCTGGTCTCTGTGTGAATGGGTTGCAACCTAATCTCGACCCAAGTGAACAAAAATGACCGCAAAGTGCTTCAAAACGTCCCAAATCGATGCAAAACGACGTCCAAAAGGCTCCGAGAGACCCACGACCTCCACGGAGACACAGACTCACCACCAAGAAACAAACGTCCACAGGGAGGCGGCGAAACAAGAAGCACAAAAACAAGCGACGGAAGACGAGCTGAGCGTGTGCCGTTGTGTTGCTTTCACGTGTCCGTGCTCGGCTGGGAGCCTCCCGCTCCGAGCTGCGCTTGTTCCATGTGATAATGAAGCGCTTGTTGCCACGATAACAGACAGTTTCACATCGGGAACAATCGTTGCTCTCTGCTTTAGCTCATCTGCCAGCAGCTTATTCAGTGTTGTGCCTGACAGGAATGAAAAGCTGGAGTGTGAGGATGTATAAAGGCTTTATATTTCTATTAGAAATGCCCTGCTGCACATGGTCTATACTGTGGTGACTGTACATACTGTAAATGCTGCCGAGCCTGTTTTTAAAGGACAGTGTTTTTCTCTTGAATTGGATGATTGTGCCAAAATGATCGAATGCGAAGAAAAAGGTGCTATCCTGCGACGCCACGCTGTACTTTTGCCATATTTGTTCAGTCTTTAGTGCAGCCAATGATCTATTTTATGTTCCTGATGCCATTTTCCACTGATGTTCTGCAGGAGCAGTTCAGCTTCGGCCAAAGCTTCAGAGGCGTTGTAACAGCTGCATGATCGACTGCTGCTTTCAGCTCCTTCCTAAGCCTGTGTTTTATAATTATTATAAAGGTTTTTTTGCTCATGTTTAATGCAGAAATAAATATGCCATGATGGGAATGATCAGCCTGACTTTATTTTTTATATTTGTCTGAATTTAAATTCATATTTTTGAGAAATTTGTCATTTTTAAAAATTATTTTGCTTCATAAATATGAGCAGCTGATCTTCAGTCCTCCATAGTTTGAGTAGTTTTTCTCAGACTGTAGTTAAAAGATGGATGCAGCTGTTAGTTCTACAGAGAAGCCAACAGGGGGCGACTCTTGTGGTCTGATTGTATAGAATTATATTTGATATATATTTTCATGAATATTGTTCATATTTTCATACAATATTATTTACACCATTTAAAAAATGTTTTTCGTAAATTTTTCAGAAAACATTTAATTACATATTCTGATAATTCATGAATTTGAGATTTAAGCAGATGACCCCGCCCCTCTCTGGTTCTGCCGGAGGTTTCTTCCTGTTTTTCCTTCACACTGTCGTCAAAACGCTGGCTCATTATTATTGTAGGGTCTTTACCTGAGAATATAAAATGCTTGTGATTTGGTGCAATACAAATAAAATTGAATGAATTAATATTTTTGGTCATATAATTGGTCAATAACAGTCAGCTTTATCTTTTAGTAATTAAAATAAATAAATCTTTGGACATGTTTTTCTGATCTGTGTAAGAATGTTATTTGAATATTTGAGGGGAAATTTATTACTATTCATTAAATGTTTATTTTCACCAGTAAAATTTTAAAAATAATTTTTTTTATTTAATTCTTTTTTCTGTGTTTTTCTAATATTTTCTAAATTACAAAGCGAGTTAGTAAATTACTTTATTGCAAATTATTATTTAATGCTCTCAGTTGCAGCTGCAATCTGAGTTAAATACTCATCTACGGAGCCCCGCAAGGGACAGTGGAGGAAAAAAGATGAAGATGAGTCATCTTCATCTTTTTTCCTCCACCGTCCCTTGCGGGGCTCCGTACTCATCTTATACTTCATAATAACATTTAATTAGCAGACGTTGGGTCTTATTGATCCTGGGATGTTACTTTTCCACATGGACGATGTTATACATTATTCGGTGTATTAGATGCTTCTTTTTAATACTCAGCTTCCAGCTTTTAAAACAATGTTCCTAATACTGTAGGTGATTATTATTGTTTGGATGAACTGATCAGATGATGGCGTTAGCTGAAGTTTTCCATAATTAGTTTAAAATAAATATTTATAAACTAGTAAAAAGAGCAAATGAAGCAAAGACGACGCATCTTCTTTATTTGTTTGTTTAAAGCCACAAAAATAAGAAAAACCTTTTTCAGTGTTGTAATTACCCGGAACTGCATTTCCCATAATGCCGCGGGGCTGTGAACCGTTAGGACTGACTGCACAATGATGTCATTTTACTCGCTGACGACCGTTGTACTGCGGACAGATCTGCGTCGCGAGCGCTCGGCTAATTATCGTGTGCGCACTCAGACAACTGCCACTACGTCACTGCAAGCTGCTGAAACGTCATCGGGATCTACAGGTGAGCATTTTACGTGAACTCAGTGTGTGAGTCTCCGTGTTTACATATCTTTGTGGGGACCAAACATTGGAAGTTTATGGGGACCAACAGTTCCGTCCCCACGAGCCGTCTTTCACACTCAAACTGCAGTTTCAGTGTCAGGGTCAGAGTTCAAGCTGAGGGCCAGGCACTGGTTTTGGATGCTTGGGCAATCAGCTAGGGAAGGGTTATGTCAAAAAGATGTCGTCACTAAGATATGAAAATGTGTGTGTGTGCGTGGGTGCGTGCGTGTGTGTGTTTTCCGGTTTGTCGGTGAGCCACAGCTCACCTCTGCTTCCTGCACTCAGCTGCGGCAGTTGAATAAAATAAAAATACAAGTGAATTGCACATTTCAAGTATTGAGTCTATTGCACTGTTGACTATTTACAAAAGGTATTGCACAGTGAGGTGCAGAGGCACTACAGCTTAGTTGTTCCCCCCTCCTCTGTCCTCCTGTTTCCCCTCCCTCTCCCCTCCAGGGAGGAGTTAAACAGTCTGATGGCGTGTGGGACAAAGGAGTTTTTAAGTCTGTTAGTTCTTGTCTTTGGGAGAAGCAACCTGTCACTGAACAGACTCTTCTGGTTGTTAATGGCCGTGTACAGAGGATGCCCAGCATTGTCCATAATGTCCATCAGTTTCTTTAATGTCCTTTTCTCTGCCACTGTCACCAGAGTGTCCAGCTTCATGCCGACCACAGAGCTAGCCCTCCTGATCAGTTTCTCCAGCCTGGATGAGTCCTTCTTTGCTGTGCTGCTCCCCCAGCACACCACAGCATAGAAAAGTACTCCAGCAACCACCGACTGGTAAAACATCCTCAGGAGCTTCCTGCAGATGTTAAAAGACCTCAGCCTCCTGAGGAAGTACAGTCGGCTTTGGGCTTTTTTATACAGGTGCTCTGTGTTGCATGACCAGTCCAGTTTATTGTCCACCCACAGCCCGAGGTACTTGTACTTGTTGACCACCTCCACCTCCTCCCCCTCTATCTGAACCGGCAGTGGACCTTCTCTGGACCTCCCGAAGTCCACAACCAGTTCCTTAGTCTTTGAGGTGTTGAGTTGGTTTGTGTGACTCCATGCGACAAAGTTCCTCACCAGACTTCTGTACTCCTCTTCCTGATCATCCCAGATACACCCCATGATGGCTGTGTCATCTGCAAACTTCTGAATGTGGCATAATTCAGAGTTGTAGCAGAAGTCAGAGGTGTACAGGGTGAAGAGAAGAGGGGACAGCACAGTTCCCTGTGGTGCTCCTGTGCTGCTGACCACAGTGTCAGACGTGATGTCCTTCAGCCTGACGTACTGTGGTCTGTCGGTGAGGTAGTCGGAGATCCAAGCCACCAGGCAGGGGTCCACCTCCATCCTGTTCAGTTTTTCCTGAAGCAGACGGGACTGGATGGTATTAAAGGCACTCCTGAAGCATGACTTCTAAATAAAAGCCAACTTCCAGTAAATTAAGAGCACATTCACAAATATCAGTTAGTCTTGTTTGAACACTCTAATGCTGGATACAAATGACATACCCTACTATTCTAGTAGCAACATGTCAATATTAAAGCCATCTCCTTTTGGATTTCAAAGTAAAAGCCCTCTGAATGTTTATTTTTGAACTACTCTTTCAATTAATTCAGAATGGAAAATTCACGTTTCCACAGACTAGTCGCAGTCTATATTGACATTATACAACCCCATAGTGATACCATGTCAATCCGGTTGTTCAGTGATGACACGACGAATCCTACTTCCGGGCCTAAAGTCTGCGTTTAATATGGCTTTTGTGTTGTTAACATGTTTAATGTTTTGTATTTTCTTCTATTTGATCTCAAAAAGCTCCTAAAACAGTCAGTGATCACTGTTGACCTCCCTCGGCTTTTATTACCACTAATCATTTATTTAAGCTCAGTTTTTAAAACCTTAGGATGTAACTACAGCCCAGCCCATGCAGCAGTATATGAATGACTAACCTCGTATTGTGGATGGATTATCTCAGTTGTTCTCCTGGCTGAAGTTTGGTCCTTTTACAGCATCCTGCCATGCGATTACATTTGTTCCTGACCACCGAGAACACTCACGGTAACTTTTATGGAGTGGAAAAAAGTTAGCTTGTTTATATTATGCTAACATAGCTGTGTCGCTAGCGGTCACGTAGCACATCATTATATACCAGCTAGCCCAACTTCAGTAACCCTACAAACGTCACTGCTGTTTAGTTTTCTGCCTTCATTTATGCTGGAAGTGATAGCAGAGCTGTACGTTTTAATTTGTTTCCAAAACCCCGCAGTCAGGACATGCTATATTGTATTTAGATAGAAGCTAGCGAGCTAACTTCCTGCTAACTTCTAACTCCGTTAAATGTCATAAATTCCGTTTTCATGGATTCCTGGATGTTAAACTCAATTGTTACACCTGGTAGAGCAGAACGCTGATCATTTTATTAAAGATGAAAGACTTTAGACAGTTTTTCAACTCTCAGTAATGCCACAGTGATCGTTTGATATATGGACCTGCAGCGGAGTTTAGACCCAGACACGGCTAGTGACGTCAGACTGAACTACCGGATATCAATCGTTCTTATTTTGCCTTTCAAAATAAGAGCCCTTTCAAATTGCCCACACGGGAAATAATCTTTCAATGAATTCTGATTTCTCTAAAAAGACAAATTCTTGTTTACACTGCATAATTTCCATCTGGGTCAAGAGTAAGCAAACCCACAGTGATACCATATCAATATCAAATCAGTCTGATTTTGCCTTTCAAAATAAAAGCCTTTTCAAATTGCCCATTTAAGACCTAACTGTCATGGTCCTGAGTCTGCCGACTCAGTGTTTTGTTTCTTTATGCTTTTGTTTATTCTGATTATGTACTCCGTTATGATTTGCCATTTGTTAGGTTTCCCTGGTCCCACTTCTGTCTGCTTGTGAATCTGTCTGTTTAGTTCTGTCTCTTGTCTGGTTCTCTGTGTCTGAGCTTCCTGTTTTATTCTGAAGGTCCTCGTCTCATGTGAGTGTGTTCAGATTCCGTTTCCTCCGTCCCGTCAGCGCTGACTTCTTCCAGCTGTGTTGCCCTCCTGTCTCTCATCCCCTGATCACTGCTGTGTGTATTTAAGCCCTGTGTGTTCTCCTGCCTGTTGCCGGTTTGTCTGTGTTTCACGGTGTCCTGTTCCTCGTCTGCGGCTCTCCGGTATCATCTCAGGTTTGTTATTTAGTTTATCCAGTTTAGGTTTCTTTAGTTCCCTCTCATCCCTCGCTGCCTGTTTGCCACTACACCACCCTGTAAATAAACATCACTCGAATCATCATTCATCACCTGCATTTTGGGGCCTCCTTTCCTCCAACACCACACGGCTCGCCTCGGCAGCTTTGACACTAACTTTCAGTGATTTCAGAATGCTCTAAAAATGAAAATTGGTGTTTCCACAGGGTAATTCCACTTTAGATCAACAGTATCCAACCCCACAGTGACACCATGTCAATATCAAGTTAGTCTGATGTTGCTTTCCAAAATAAAAGCCTTTTCAAATTGCCCATATATGACTTACTCTTTTAATGATTTCAAAATGCTCTTAAATTGAAATTTGCTGTTTCCACAGGATGAATCCATGTTAGATCAACAGTATCCAACCCGACAGTAAAACCATGTAAATTTCAAGTTGCTCTGATTTTGCCTTTCAAATTAATGGCCCGTCGAATTTGCCCATATGTGATATAGTCTTTCAATTATTTCAGAATGTTTTAAAAATAAATTGCTGTTTCCACGGGATAATTTCCCTCTAGATCAACAGTGTACACTATCACGGGGATATCAAGTCAATTTCAAGTCGCCTTGATTTTGCCTTTCAAAGTAATGGCCCGTTGAAATTGCCCATGTATGACCCACTCTTTCACTGACTTCAGAATCCCATTAAAAGCAAAGTTAAGCATCTTTGTTCTCTGTGAAAGAAAAAAACTACAGAGACTTCCATCTTTAATATACAGCACCCAGCAGGAGGTGAAGGGTCAGAGCACTGAGTTTCTGTCCTGGATTTTTTGGAGTATTTCTCCGTCTCCTGGAAACAGAGAAAGCAGCTTTCCTGCCGAGCTGTCCGGCCGCTCCCGGGCGGGCAGGAAGCGACCGGACGCTGCCAGCGCTTCCACGTCAGAGGAGCCAGAGCCGCTGCTGTCAGCCAGGCAGAGAGCGACTGGACGCCGGCTCACTGTGACGTCTTTGTCAGCGAATGAAGCGCGCTTTGTCTGCAGCTGCTGACATCACCTGCAGTCAGACACCAGAGGGGAGCTAAATGTAGACTGTACTTAAACGATGGACGCCTGACACCACTGCAGGTATTTATTACACAGATTCTGACGCAGAGTCCTGGGAGCGCCGCTTTTCTTCAGCTGCAGCTCAATGCATGACTCCAACCTCTGCTGGAAACAGCGGCGCGGACGCTATCGTGTAAGGCAGCTCGGGAAGGTTGGGGGTCGTGGCACACGGCGCGGCACCGCTCTTAGAGGGGCGACTGTGCGACGTCCAGCTGCCGCCTGAAGCTGCACACACGCCTTTGTCCAAACACTCGTTTTGACTGAAGCCACTCGAAGCTGCCAGCCGAGGATTGGTGTGAGGAGGACTAAAGATGGACACCCACACCATAATGGAGCCTCTGTGTGTCCCCAGGCCCAGCCAACAGGACGCTCTCTGTTCTGTGAAGTAACGATTGAGCACATAAACTGATCACACTCCTGTGACCTCTGACCCCTTTAAGGCTGTCAAACAGGTCAGAAACCGGACTTTCTGTCTAAGGTAACCTGTGTAAAAGTGGCAGCCATGTTTCTTTTACGTCTATTGTGACGTCAGAACGGCGCACAGGAACTTTGGGTCCTTTCACTTATTTCCTGCTTTTCTGCAGTGAAACGGACGCAGACCTGGATGCTGGACGCTGCAGCCCGGCCACGTCTTTAGAAACAAAACCAGATCACATGATCCTTCACCGCTTTTCTTCTTCTTTTTAGATTATTTCATCTCAGTCAAAAATCTACTTATTCATTTACCATTTCTTCCTGTGGAGAGCCTCTTCTGGCTTCACATCCCATCGCTTCCTTTCTTGCAGGTTTCTCTCTCTCCTCATCATCACTGCTTTCACAGAGAGGAAGGGGGCGGGGCTGAGTGCAGGCAGCACACGCTGCTGGTTCCCAACGACTCTGATTTACAAACGCACACCTTCTATACATTTAAGTCATTATTATATTGAATAAACTCATTTTTCTGTTTGCACGTCGACATCAGTAAACGAGGCGCGGTGTGCAGTTCGTCCCCATGTTAACCCGATTCTTTTGTCCCCGTGACAGAACAGAGGAAACCGACTCTTAGTGTTAAAACATTTATATTTCTTTGTCTTCAATCATCTTCCGGAGAGACCCCTGCACAGCTCAAACGCCAGCTCCAACATTTTTAGCTCCACGTGTCTTATATGATGTTATTTCTGTACTTCAGACGTCACAGTTTCAAACGTTGCTTATATTGTGTCTTATCTGTTAATACACCTGTGCACTAAGACTTCCTGTTCTTCCGTCTGCTGAGCACCTTGTGAGTCAACAGTGGCCTTGCTCTACAAGCCGTCATTATTAAAGTACATAAAACAATCTGATAGGAAAATAAGGATACTGAGGATATTGATTTCATGACAGGCCTCAGTCTTATTGGTGGACGTCTCCCGCTGAGTCCAAACCGTCGTTAAAGAGCGTCAAACACGGATTGGCTCCCTCACATGTGCTTCCTGAGCTCGATCTCTCTCCGCTTGTAGCTCGTTCTTTGCTTCCACACTTTTTAAAAGCTGTCCTGCGTCGGGGTGCTCGCAGGGTTGAAAAGTGGCCTTGTGTTAAAGGTTGGGATGCGGTGACTCGGTCGGCGCGAGCCTCTGGTGCCTCCGAGGCGTCTGCAGCTACAAACAGACTCGCATGCCAAACCAACACCGCTTCCTCCCACGGCCCGGCGGGGAGGACGGGCTGTAGACGGAGTGACTGCGGCTCACACGGGGATCCATTTGAATCATCGTCTCACTTCCTGCTTGCTGACTGGACACGCGAAGGTCGTGTAATTTGAAGCCGTCCTCTCCTGCAGCATCCTGACTCTGTACAGAGGGAGCACTGCGACCTGACATCATCAGGGTGAAGCTTTCAGGTCACACTCGTTACCTTTGACCTTTGTGCTTTCTACTTTTGCTTTCAGTGTGACTCAGTTCAGGCACGATAGGTGCTTCACAGGGTTCAGGGGAAGATGATGAGCCGTCCGGGTGTGGCACGTCCACCGAGCGCAGAGCTTCAGCAGAGGAGGACGTTTCAGACACATCTGTGGATGAAATAAAAGCAGAAGGAGCGCCTGTGGTGCTCTCAGATGTTTGCAGGTTATAACACAGGAGTAATTTAGATTTCACTGGGGGGACGGCGTACACACATCCATGATGAGACTCAGAGGGAGGCGGAGGCTGGAGGCTGTCGGAGGGGGGGAGGCAGACAGCGAGTCTTTGTGGTCCGCTGGACAAAGAGTGTTTCTCAGTTTGGGTTGGCGGAGGAACAGATCGGACTCGGGCGCCGCTTTGACTTCAGCTCTGCTTCTCGTTTGCAGGGAGAAGACGACATGAAGCTGCTGCTGCTGCTGCTCTGCTTCGGGACGCTTCGCGTGGGTGAGTCCGAGTTCCTCCTCGCCGTAAACCAGCCAGAAGGATTCATAGCGGTTAGAAAGAGTGTGAAGCCACGATCGCTGTAAGACACCTGCTGATCCATTCAGAGGCTGACGGTCACCTCCCAGATCACTTCCTGCT
Organism: Aulonocara stuartgranti; assembly: GCF_965226115.1. Lineage (NCBI taxonomy): Eukaryota > Metazoa > Chordata > Actinopteri > Cichliformes > Cichlidae > Aulonocara > Aulonocara stuartgranti. The sequence goes on from NC_138945.1 coordinate 983,846, forward strand.
GTAAACGATTAAAGTAAAAACTCTGGGGCTGAATTCTGCTTTTCCATGTTTCAAATATTTTTTCTTTAACTAGATTTAATCGTTTTTACCAGAGGAGAAAAAGTCAGTACTGGACCTGAGTATGAATGAAGTGAATCTGCCGGTGTTGATCCTGCTCTCATGTGGAGGATAATTCCAAATGTTCTGCTGAGAATATCAGTGATTCAAGAAAGCTTTGTTGTCATTCTCATGTTTACATGAGGTGAGACGAAGCTACGTACCCACGGTCCCGGTTTCCCATTAAAGCAACAGAAATAATGAAATAATACAAACAAGTGAAGTGCAACAACCTGGGAAACTGTGGAGCAGGTATACAAGTGTAGACTGGATATATGTGATATATATATGAGTACAGCTTCAGCGTTTTCTTTAAATAATAAAGGGGGACACGTAAAGGTGTCAGAAACACTGCTGTGTTCGATCATTATGGACAAAGCTCTGATAGGCCGACAGCGTGAGCTGGGATCACGTCAGCCGTGTCGCTCACAGGACGAGTGCTGCCTCAATAAATGGTTTTATTTATAAGTCAGAAACGCTGTGCGCCCGGCTGCAGGGTCGGTAGTGTTTCAGTGTTGTGTATCTGTGTATGCAGATCACATCTGTCCTGCACGTCATCAGGGCGTCGAGGCTGCTTTTGGTTTTAAATTGTTTTATTTGTTCAGTTTTGTGAGTCTGGAATGAGTAAAGGTCGATTTTAAGGACATTTCGGCTCTGAGAGCTCAGACTCGTGGATTCAGGTACTAGGTGGCGGTGCTCTGCCCGTCGTGGTGCTACCACACCTCCACATAAGCAGGTCAGTAGATCGCTTCGCCATCGCTGTCAGAGGTGGCACAGACTCCACAACACTATAAACTCTTAACCATAAAAACACACTGACTCGACCTTTCTCTCACACTTGTGTCCAAACACACTTCTAGGCGCCGCCCCCTGCTGGACATTAGAAGTAATGCAGGCTTCACTTGTCAGCCCTAGAAGCTTTGTCCATCTTTATATACAGTCTGTGGGATTTTCTCTTTGGAAGATGTTTTAGGGGATTTCAGTCAAATGATGATTTGTGTATTTATTCAATATATTTCATATATAATTAATGAATTGGTGAATAAATAGGTAGTAAGAACATGAAAACCTGACGTGTTGTTTCCAAAACGATAAATCTCGCTCCTCCTTCTCCTCGTTCTCCTCGTTCTCCTTCAGGTTCTGGGCTTCGCTGCTATAAGTGCCAGGATTACACCGGACGCTGCCAGGACGTCCAGGAGTGCACGTATGAGGACTCGTGCATCTCTCTGAGTGAGAGAGGTCAGTTTAACCCAGAGTTGACCACTTCCTGTTAGCTTCGTGGTTCAGAGACTGGCCAGATTAGCTCAGAGCTATGACTCCTGTGTTATTAGTGCTGAGTCGGCTCATTTTACTTTGATGCTAAATCTTAAAAATGAAGGACGCACTTTTCTTTTTCAGCTCCACTCAGAATTTTCTCTGTCAGCCAATCAGATATCTGTGCGTGTGTTTGGTTTTCCAGGTGGGAAGACCATCCGTCAGTGCATCAGGTACACGGACTGCGATAACTCCCGCCTCAGCCAGATGTTCCCGGCCATCTCCGCCTTCACGTACCGATGCTGCAGCAGCAACCTGTGCAACTCCGGCACCGCTTGCACCGCGGTCACGCCCCTGGTGGCTCTGCTGGGGTCTCTGCTGAGTGTCTGGTGGTGCTGGATGTGAAGCAGCATGTCAGTGTTTCAGCCACAGATTGTATAAAGTCGATGGATGTCTGAACAGCTAAAGTCCTTCAACCTGCTCTTTCTAATGACCAGCAGGGGGCGCCTCCTCTGGTCCGGAGAAAATGAGCGTCCTGCTCAGCCGATCTCAGCTCAGTAAACTCGCTAATGGTCTCTGTCGCAGGTTCAGGTCTAAAACTTTCTGAAATAAAACACGAACTTGGTCCTGTTAGAGTCGCAGAGGAGCAGGAGGAGTTTCTGTGACTGAACCGTCACAAACAGGCCCTCACTAACCAGCAGGTGACGTCACTCCAGCGACATCCATCTTTTATATACAGCCTATGATTTCATCTTTCAAAGCTAACACGAACTAAAGCAAATGTAAAAAAATAAAAACAGCTTTTTCACCTTGTCAGCTGATTTCTCACTTCTTATTCTGCAAATTGAACAATAAATACGAGAGAAAAAAATATTTAAAAAACTGTGTTGCTTCTTTTTTTTAAAGAACAAACAAAAACACATAGATTCATCCGCCAGTTACATAGTCCCTCTGTGGAGGGAGATTATTCTCATGATCCACAAGCATAAACTCTGATTTATAGATGAGCTCCGTGATGTGTTGAATGTGCGCTGCACTGGTGATGACTTCAAACACTCTTAATAACAGCATTCAAACTGCAATAACTTTTGATAACGATGACCAGCTGTTTATTAGTCATCGAGCTTATATAAACAGTATGTCACAAAGGTGAGTACACGCCACACATTTTTGTAGATATTTTGTTTTATCTTTTCATGGGACAACACTGAAGATATACGGAGCCAGTCTATAGGGGTTCAGGCCCATGCAGAACAGCAGTGGGGACAGAGCATCTCCTTGGTAGATCTCACATTTGATGCCGACTTATGCTATGGGCTTGAAGTTGGCCTCTAGTGTTGTCCGCCACATCCCCATTGAGTTCCTGATGAAGGCTCTTGGGTCCTGCTGGTTTGTATAGTTCCAGGCTGTCCAGGATCCAGGTGTGGGGCATTGAGTCATAGGCCTTCTTGTAATCCAGGCAGTGCACAGGTTGGTCAGCCTAGTCTTGCAGTCTTGGGTGAGTGCTCTCTCTACCAGTAGTTGATGATTCGCTCCACTGGTATTCCTGCCAATTCCTTTCTGTGCCCCACTTGTGTATTAAGCCATTATTATCAGGAAGTCCTAAAAACTCCCTGAAAAGCCTTCAGCTGATCCAAAATGCTGCAGCAAGAGTCCTGACAGGGACTAGAAAGAGAGAGCAGATTTCTCCTGTTTTGGCTTCCTGTTAAATCCAGAATTCAAAATCCTGCTCCTCACATACAAGGTCTTAAATAATCAGGCCCCATCTTATCTTAATGACCTTGTAGTACCATATCACCCTATTAGAGCACTTCGCTCTCGCTCTGCAGGCCTACTTGTTGTTCCTAGAGTATTTAAAAGTAGAATGGGAGGCAGAGCCTTCAGTTTTCAGGCCCCTCTTCTGTGGAACCAGCTTCCAGTTTGGATTCAGGAGACAGACACTATCTCTACTTTCAAGATTAGGCTTCAAACTTTCCTTTTTGCTAAAGCATATAGTTAGGGCTGGACCAGGTGACCCTGAATCCTCCCTTAGTTATGCTGCAATAGACGTAGGCTGCCGGGGATTCCCATGATGCATTGAGTTTTTCCTTTCCAGTCACCTTTCTCACTCACTATGTGTTAACAGACCTCTCTGCATTGAATCATATCTGTTATTAACCTCTGTCTCTCTTCCACAGCATGTCTTTATCCTGTCTTCCTTCTCTCACCCCAACCAATCACAGCAGATGGCCCCGCCCCTCCCTGAGCCTGGTTCTGCTGGAGGTTTCTTCCTGTTAAAAGGGAGTTTTTCCTTCCCACTGTCGCCAAAGTGCTGCTCATAGGCTCGTATCTATTATTGTAGGATCTACCTTACAATATAAAGCACCTTGAGGCAACTGTTGTTGTGATTTGGCGCTATATAAATAAAATTGAATTGAATTGAATGTGCCTGTTCATCTTAGCCGCTATGATGCCTGACAGGAGCTTCCACCTGGTACTGAGGCAGGTTACTGGCCAGTAGTTGGATGGGACTGGTTCCTTCTGGGGGTCCCTGAGGATCTGGACTGTCCGCCGTTCAGTAAGCCATTCTGGGTGGGGAGGTTGCTGTGGTCTGCTCTTAGATCCAGTAGCCACTGAGTATTGCTGTTATGGTTGCGTCCTTCTCCCGTACGCTCTTGCAGTATTGCTCTGTCTCCAGCCTTGGTGGTGCTGTCCTCATATTGGCCCCGCTTGGCACTTTCCAAGGCCTCAGGTATGGGCAGCTTGCTGTCAGTGGCGGTCCTAGCCTGTTTGGCGCCCCGGGTGAACACTCCCTCTGGGCGTGACTCCCTTCAGTAAGCTACATTGGTGTCTACTGTTTACTATCATAGCCAAGTGACTAACAAACGTAAACAGAAGTTTTCACTATCACTACTAATTAATGTTATCTTGTTGTATCTGTGTTGTGGCCAGTGCGATCCTCTCTGCTGCTGCATGCTGGGGCAGCAGGTTGAGGGTCACAGACGCCAGCAGACTAAATAAACTGATCCACAAGGCCAGTAATGTTGTGGGGATGGAGCTGGACTCTGTTAGGGTGGTGTCTGAGAGGCAGATGTTGTCCAAGATAAAGACAATGTTGGATAACACCTCCCACCTACTCCATGACGTGCTGGCTGGTCACAGGAGCACGCTCAGTACGGAACGACACAGGAAATCATTCCTGCCTGTGGCTCCCTGTACAACTCCTCCATCTAACACACTGTGAACACTGCAATGGTCACAGCCTTTTTACACACGCTTTTCTACTCTGGAATATTCTTGTCAAATTTGGCTTTGAACTTTTCTTGTCCATCTTGGTTTTAATTTTGCACTCCAGCATGAACACAAATCCCCCTTGGATTTACATCATTATAAATGAGATGTGCTCTATCTGGAAGCAGCAGGCCCCGCCCCTTTCAACGGGTTGTGTGAGACTTTAAATCATCGAACTGTAAATTATAATTTTAAATTGTTATTGATCCTTTACCCCGAGTCCTAAAGTGTCGATTTATTTTCTTACTCCTCTTATATTTATTGTTTGTTTACTTGCTGTAGCTGGAGCCTCGTCGTCTCGACCACGATGCCGCCCCGGGCAACCGCCCGTATCAAAAACCGCTGCTGCTTGCTGTACTGCGTAGGCACCTCCTACATCGCACCTTTCTCCAAATTCGATAGTCGGCTACTTTTCCTCTGTGCTACCTTGATCTTGGAGTAGTCTCCTTCTCCGTGGAGGGTTCTGCTCCTTGCGGTTTCATCTTACAGCATCTCACTGATTACTTCTGTCGTGGAGTAGATCACATATATACACGTATATATTCATGTGAGGGTCGGAGCACAAACGTGAGTACATACAAATCACTTCGTTTGTAAGTATTAAATGAATAATTTCCCTTCGTACTCTGAACCTTCCATCATGCATCGTGTGTGCTGCTGTCTCACTGGTCTATTGCACCATCTAGTGTTACAGCGTGGTATTACACTAACTGAAGGCCCAGCTCAACACGAGTCTCAGATGATATCTTAAGACAAAGCGGTTATTTCTTCACAGGAAGGACCTGGAATCTGCCCTGAAATCCTTTCAAAATAAAGCTTGACCTGCACTTTAAATCCAGCTTGTGGGTCACAGACAGCACAAAAAGGATGATAAAAAAACATATTTATTAAACATCACAAATATTGAAATACATATCCAAGCCCTACAGAAGAGATCTAAAGCAGCAGGAGATGTGCTACAAACCTCAGCACTCACGGGAGTGTCTTTGTCTACAGTGTACAGTACTTACACACACACAGGGTTTAATGTGACTGTTAAATCATTTAGAACTAAAGGAGGAGACAAGCACGAGGACATGAAAGGAGACAACAAGCTAAGTGTGTCCTAAAATCTCAGCAGGGTTAAGTCTATTAAAATAGTCAGCATGAACACGATGGACACAAAAACCATGTTGTGGTCAGTTTCCTGTGTCTGTTGTATGCGGTAAACGTACATTTCTAATGCGTAATATCACTAACAGGAGCTTCGACAGCATGTGTTCCATCTATAACATTCAGTGTTTTTAAAATAATGTTCATTTCTGTCTTCTACACAAATATTTAATGTTTTCCAGCTCTGAGAAACCTTTGTGCATTGCATTGTGGGAAATCGGCATCCTTTAACACAGCGGTCCCCGACCCCCGGGCCTCGGTACCGGTCCGTGAGTCGTTTGGTACCGGGCCGCGAGAGTAGAGGCTCAGGTGTGAAATGTCTGGTTTTCAGGGTTTTTATCGGTTTCCAGCGTTATTTTGTTATCGTTTTTATCGTTTACTCAGTGTTCCTGGGTCTTTTCACGAGTGTTATGAATAAATCTTCTTTTTTTCAGTACTAGTTTTATTTTGTTGTATTTATCCGCGACACCTTAAAGGCCGGTCCGTGAAAATATTGTCGGGCATAAACCGGTCCATGACGCAAATAAGGTTGGGGACCGCTGCTTTAACAGGCACATGACTGCAGTTCACCTGGGTGTGCAGCAGCGGGCGCTGTGTTCAGTCGCTTAGCTCTCCGAGCGCGTCCTCTTCGATCTGCCGTCCGATCACCTCCAACTGGACTGTCTTTTTCTGTCCTTTCTGCTCCACCTCCTTCTCTGCTTTATCTGACTGGGCGTACCAGGGCTGAGGCGTGGAGCTGTCGTAGGCCCGCCCTCCTCTGCGGAACCCCCCTCTGCCGGCTCGAACCAGCCCCCATCCCTGCAGCTGGACGTCGGACCCTCCTTCCTGGACTCCTCTGGTTTGGTTGAGCTCCTTGGCGCTGAGAGACGACATCCGCACGGGAACCGTGTTTCCGAACTTGGAGTAGTCGACACAGTACCTGCTGTCCTCCTCCGTGATGATGGAGACGAAGCGCCTCCCCCACAGAATCTCCTCGGGTATATAGGAGGTCCGCGCCTGCATGGTGATCCCCGTCGTCTCCACCACACCTTAAAGAAGAAATAGAGGGTGCATGGAGATATAAGGTTAAAGGTCAAAAACCTGTTTGTAATGCAGTCCAGAAGTTTTATTCATTCAGTGTCGCTTTACAGCTGCAGGCGCCTGCAGGACTCTTTATAAAGTTCAATTCAAATCATAACAACAGGATATTTCTAACTTTAGAGATGTTGCACAAATGGAAGAAAGCAGTCTTACATATTTGTTTAATATGTGCGTTGAAGGACATGTCCTGGTCAAAAATGACTCCAAGGTTCCTCACAGTGTTACTGGAGGCCAAGGTAATGCCATCCAGAGTAAGAATCTGGTTAGATACCATATTTCTAAGATATTCAGGGCCGAGTACAATAACCTCAGTTTGATCTGAATTAAGAAGCAGAAAGTTAGCAGCCATCCAGGTCTTTATGTCTTTAAGACATTCCTGCAGTTTAACTCATTGGTGTGTGTTATCTGGCTTCATGGACAGATAGAGCTGGGTGTCATCTGCATAGCAGTGTAAATGTATGCTATGTCTTCTAATGATGCTGCCTAAGGGAAGCATGTATAATGTAAACAGAATTGGTCCTAGCACTGAACCCTGTGGAACTCCATAATTAACCTCAGTGTGTGAAGAGGACTCTCCATTTACATGCACAAACTGGAGTCTATTAGATAGATATGATACAAACCACTGCAGCACAGTACCTGTAATACCTACAGCATGTTCTAATCGCTCTAATAGGATATTATGGTCGACAGTATCGAACGCTGCACTGAGGTCTAGCAGGACAAGCACAGAGATGAGTCCACTGTCAGAGGCCATAAGAAGATCATTTGTAACCTTCACTAAAGCTGTTTCTGTGCTGTGATGAGCTCTGAAACCTGACTGAAACTAACGAGTCGTCTGCTTTACGCTACGTGTTTGAGAATTATACCACGGAGTCAGGTACTTCTGATTTAAGTCTATTTTTCACCAGAGCTACAGTATCCAGAGTCGTACGCAGTGACAGGAGGTAAAGTTATTAACAAGATGATGGACCTCTGTTGGAGCAATGTTCAGGTAGCTGCTCTGTGTTGGCAGTGAAGATGATAACAGTGGGTGGATGATATAAAGGAAGGTAAAGATCTCACCTTCCAGGATGACGATGATCTCCAGGTCCTCGGAGGCCAGTGACTGGGCAGACAGCTCGTAGAGAGGACTCCCTCGCTCCATGGTGTGGCTGATGATCAGGGGAGACACCAGGAAGATGCCGTTACTCCTGAGGGGGTTCTCCACCTGGATGTCCAGCTGGCACACGGGGATCACCTCGCCTTCTGACGTCACCGTCCGCCGGATCACCTGAAGAGAAGATTTCAGTTTTGTGTCTGTATCTTCAGGATTGGTTTGCATTACTGGGGCTGTTTTGTTTTGTATGCGTGATGTGGAGCTCAGGTGAAGTTGTAGGTCACCTGCAGCTGGACGGTGGCTGAGATGATCATGCTCTTCCTCAGATCTCCCACTCTGAACATGAAAGTGGGGCGGCCATTTCGAGGAGCGATGACGGCGTTTTTGGAGAAGATGAGTGTTTCTGCTCGCCGGTTGGCCTGCGCCGTCTTCATGAACACGCAGCCGAGCATCACGGCGTTGATGATCAGCCCCAAAATGTTCTGAATGATCAACACGGTGATGGCCAGCGGACACTCCTCCGTCACCATCCTGCCACCAAAACCGATGGTCACCTAGACGGGAAACATCCAGGATTACCACAAGACAGAAGTCTACACCTGCATCAGCAGGAAGCAACTCTCACCTGGACTTCAATGGAGAAGAGGAAGGCAGAGGTGAAGGAGTGGATGGCTGTGACGCAGGGGACTGGGCCCGGCTCGCCGTTGGGGTCGCGGGGCTCCAGGTCTCCGTGAGCGAAGGCGAGGAGCCACCAGATCATAGCGAAGAGCATCCAGGAGCAGAGGAAGGCAGAGGTGAAGATGAGGAGGGAGTGCTGCCACTTCAGGTCCACCATGGTGGTGAAAACGTCCTGCAGGAAGCGACCCTAAACCACACCACAAAGCCTCCCGTCAGCAAACCGTCCTCTCTTTTTCCTCGTTCTACCCCCGGACCTTTTCTTCCCATCGCCCGTAACAACATTTAACTTATTCTGGATTCCGGCTTATCAAAGTAAAAGGATGTTTAACAGATAAAAATGCAGTGGAGCTCCCAGACGCTCCGCCCTCCATCCGCTGTAGCTTTTTATCTACATTCTGCCACAGAGCAGCAAACAGAAAAGTCCTGCACATCTGAAGCTTTCATTGCATGCTGAACCGCATCATAACCAAACACTCGCTGCTCTACCTGTTCCCTGATGTTCTTGTGAGCCACGTTACAGGATCCGGTCTTGGTGATGAAGCGGGCTCTCTGAGACCTCGAACGGCTGCGGTTTGGCTGGTTCTGGTCCTCCGCCAGCCGGGTCAGCAGGAAGCCGTCCGGCAGGAGGCCCTTCCTGGCCAACATGACGCTGCGCACGTGAAAAATACAACTTAAACATAAATACAGCTGCGAAAGGTTCGTCATCAACACCAAGAAAACAGCAGATTTACAGCATATAATTCTTAAGTGAGGCAAAAATGATGAATTCATAAATACTGTAAAAGAAATTTGTCAATAATCTTCTGAACTTTGGACTTTTGGTGAGTAAGCCGTTTGAAGGAGATTCTCTACTTCCTGTTACTGACGAGATGCATCTCTGACATCCCAAAGACATTTAAATTAAACGTAAACAAAAAACACAACAGTAACATAATAATAAAATAAAAACTAAAAAGATAAAAATAGTAAAACAACTCAATTAAATAACAAAATAAAACAATAAAAACTGCAAACATGTGCGTGTACGTGCACGTGAGCCATGTTAGATCTTTATTATATAACTGTAATATTATTGTGTTATTTCCTCTTTATTTTGTTAATACAATGAATACGTGAATATAAACAACAATAATTTATCACAGTTCAAAAATAATCAGTTACAACTAATTTAAAAACTGTTTCAAGTCGACTATACCTGCTATCATCCTGCAACATATTACATTACATTATCATAGACAGTGCTGGGACCTGTTTTAAGTTGACTGGTGATGTATGTGAGAGCCTGGAGGATGTGACCTCTGCTCTCCCATGTTTACTGTCGAGGCAGAAAGGCGGAAATGACGACAGTTAATTGTCCAAAACAGTCTCTTATTCCTGCAGGTGTGTGCAGGTGGCATCATTTCCACGGTGGTCACAAAAAAGAATCTAACTCCATATTAACAGAAACCAACGCGAGCATCAGCATCCTTCTTTACGTCCTCGCGTTTGTTGGTTCCTATCACCATAACGACACGCGCGTCTCTCTGCAGGTGACACTGATGACCGCACTGATAAAACCCGCTTAGAGTCACGCGACGTTACCTGGGCGGGAGTGAGCTGATGGAGTTGAATAAAGGTGGTGTTCCTGAGCGGGGTGTCTTAAACCGACGGGAACGGCAGCACGGACTCCATCATTCAGCCATCAGGATGTCCTCAGCACCACCCGAGCATCGACCTGAGTCAGGTTAGAACATGATATAGGTGAGGTTCCGGCCTGGACTTTCAAAATAATACACTAAAGGTGCCGTTTATGATGTTTTTGGTCATTAAAGAACAAAGTAGACCATGCGCTATAACAGACTGAGTATAATATCGATTGGACTCAATTACAGGCTGATCATATAGTTAATCGATAATTCAGTGCAACGGGAAATTGCAAAGATGTTCAGGTAACTTGTCAAATAGCTTTAACGAATGAGAGGAATTTAATTATGAAAGTGCATTTCCGGTGTTGGGTGTGGTGAATGTGATGACCTTGACGTTGAGCTGCAGGAGGCTCAGCAGAGGCTTCCTGGTGCCTGCAGGGGGCAGCAGAGGAGACGAGGCGCGTGTGTGCGCGCGTGTGTGTAAACATTAACACATTTATACATAAATGAAAGTGAAATGAAACATTTAAAAGACAAAAGCAGCTCCTATTAACTGAACATCGCGTGGTAAAATCCGCTCTGAACAAAAAAGAAATCAAACACATTCACTTGTATTATATTTAACCAAATATTTGACTTATTTATTACAGAAAACAGAATCCTACAGACGATAAAACAGTAACCTCAGGTGGTTTTATTCATTCTCTTATTTTTCTGCATTACTCCTTAAATATGTTGGTCCTGACTGATGGCCTGAACGTAACTGTCTTCCCTTGAAGCTATTTTTGACTTGTCAATGTGAACATTGACACCAGAGGAGGTTGAGGACATTAAAACCTCCCTCGGAGCGCTGTGCGGAGACGTGGCCGCAGTCAGGGCACAGCAGGAGCTGCTTCTGGGGCTTCTGGAGGAGGTAAAACAGCTACGCCTCCAAAATGCCGAGAAGGACAGACGGATCATGGATCTCGAGCGGCGGGTGGATGAGCTGGAGCAGTACACCCGTACGAACGACGTGGTCATCAGCGGTATTAAAATCGAGCCGCGCTCGTACGCGCGGGCGGTGGCCGGGAACGTCGGGGAGCCCAGCGACGAGGAGACCCGCTCGGTAGAGCAACAGGTGGCGTCCTTCCTCCAAAGCAAGGGGATAGAGATGGACCTGGAGCACATAGAAGCATGTCACTCACTGCCCAGGAGGAGTGACAGACTGCCGGCCATCATTATGAGATTTGTCAATCGGAAGAACAAGGTCGCACTGCTGAAACAAGGACGCAAACTGAAAGGCACGGACGTTTTCATTAATGAGCATCTGACACGAAAAAACGCAGACATCGCGAGGAAGGCAAGGCAACTGAAGAAGAACGGTAAAATACAACATACATGGGTAACAAACTGTAAGATTTTCATTAAGCTAAGCGGGACACCAGAAGAGGCAAAAGTACTGATAGTGAGGAACATGGAGGATCTGGACAAGTATAACTGACACCAATGTATCAATTACACCAGGAAATGACATGGACACGTTGAAATTAGTTCTTCAACAGAAAGTAATTGATCTAGATTGTGAATATAAGGAGCATAATATAATAGATCCAGAAATAGATTCTGAAAGTAACTTTCTCTCTTCTTTTGTTAAAAATTGTAATTATTTCACTCAGGAACAATATGAAAAAGAAATTAACCTAGACGGGAAGCTCTCATTAATTCACTTTAACAGCAGAAGTATGTACTCTAATTTTGATTTCATTAAGGACTATTTGCAACAATTTTCTCGCCCCTTTAGTGTTATAGCCATCACTGAAACTTGGTTCAATGTCGATAAAGGAATAGATTTTTGTTTGAATGGATATGATTTCAAATACATGAATAGATTAAATAAGGCGGGCGGCGGGGTTGCTATATATGTTCATAACTCTATAAAATATAATGTAACAACTATGTCTATGGCTATTGATGGAATTTTGGAATGTTTGACTATTGAGATTATGAATGAAAAAAAGAGAAATGTTATAATAAGTTGTATATATCGGACACCCAGTTCAAGTATTGACACTTTTAATGAATGGATAGAAAAAACGTTTGCTTCGGTGAACCAAAAATTACTATTTATCTGTGGTGATTTTAACATTGATTTGCTAAATCCAACAAGGTTAAAAGCCATTGATGACTTTACTGACACGATGTACAGCTTATCACTATATCCAACAATAACAAAGCCAAGCAGAATAACTTCACATAGCGCCACTATTATTGACAACATTTTTACTAATGTCATGGATTTCCAAATTAATAGTGGTCTGCTTGTCTGTGATATAACTGACCACTTACCAGTTTTTACTTTGTGTGACTGTGATTTAAAAAAAATAGATACCAAGATCATGATAGCAAAGCGAACAATAAATGAAGAAGCAATTCATGCCTTCAATTTCGATTTAGCACAACAAGATTGGAGTTCGGTGTATGAAGAGTCAGATGTGGACAAGGCTTATGATAATTTTCTAGATATTTTTACTATGTGGTACAATAAACATTGTCCTGTAAACGAACACATGACAAAGAAAAAAAAGATAAAAAGTCCTTGGCTCACAAAAGGAATTATTAATGCTTGCAAAAAGAAAAACAATCTGTATAAACAGTTTATCAAAGTAAAAACAAAAGAAGTGGAACAAAGATATAAAGCATATAGAAATAAATTGACTGATATTATAAGAACGAGCAAACAACTTTATTATAGAAGAAGATTATATGAAAATAAAAACAATATAAAAGGAACTTGGGATGTGTTAAACAACTTAATTAAACAAGGATCTTCTGGAACATCATATCCTGAATATTTTACTGATGCAAATGGTGAAAATCACAACATGAGTAATATTGTCGATGGGTTCAATAAATTCTTCATAAATGTTGGCCCTGAACTAGCAGCGGACATCCCGTGTCATAAAAATGAAAATATCAGTAATATAAAATCAAATCCCTTTTCACTGTTCCTCTCAGCTACAAATGAGCAAGAAGTAATAAATATCACATTAAAATGTAAAAGTAAGTCTTCAATGGATTATCATGACATAAATATGTCTGTAGTTAAACAGGTTATTCTGAATATTGCTAGTCCCTTAACATATATCTGTAATTTATCATTTCAGTCCGGTTGTTTTCCAAAAAAAATGAAAATTGCGAAAGTAATACCACTATATAAAAGTAATGACAAACACAGTTTTACCAATTATAGGCCTATTTCTCTACTGCCTCAATTCTCAAAAATTCTAGAAAAACTTTTTAATTCAAGATTAGAAAAATTCCTTGAAAAACATCAAATAATAAATGTTGGTCAGTATGGTTTCAGAACGCAAAGAACCACTTCAATGGCGATAATTGAGGCAGTAGAAGAAATTACTGATACACTGGATAAAAATAAATATGCAGTTGGTATTTTTGTTGACCTCAAAAAGGCCTTCGACACAATCAATCACTCAATTTTACTGGATAAATTGGAAAGATATGGTATTCGAGGGAAAGCTGGTAACTGGTTAAAAAGTTACCTAACAGGTCGGGAACAATATGTTAGCATAGGGCATTACCATTCAGAGAAACTTGGTATTACATGTGGTGTTCCCCAAGGGTCAGTGTTGGGACCAAAACTTTTCAATGTATACATAAATGATATTTTTGATGTTTCTCAAGTACTTAAACTCATACTGTTCGCAGATGACACCAACATATTTTTCAGTAGCGATGATTATACTGATCTTGTAATGACTGTAAACAGGGAGCTACAATTAATAAAAAAATGGATGGACATAAATAAATTATCATTAAATATAAATAAAACTAAAGCAATGTTTTTTGGTAATTTAAAATATAATATAGAATTACCAATTATCATTGAAGGTGTACCAATTGATAATGTGAGTGAAAACAAATTTTTGGGAGTTATAATTGATAACAAAATTTCATGGAAACCCCACGTCAGACACATAAAAACCAAAATTTCCAGAAGCCTCGCAGTTTTGAACAAAGTGAAGCAATTCCTTGATAAAGATGCACTTCGTACTCTGTACTGTACCCTGGTTCTTCCATATCTTACATATTGTGTGGAAGTGTGGGGAAACACATATAAAAATACAACTAATCCATGAGTCACAGTACAGAAACGAGCACTGCGTATTATTCACAAGGCTGGTTATCTAGATCATACTCACAAATTCTTTCTTCAGGCAAAGTTACTTAAATTCCAGGATCTGGTTAATTACAATACATCCATAATTTTGTATAAAGCTTTTACTAAACTTTTACCGGCAAATTTACAAACTAGATTTGAAATTCGAGAAAAGGTTTATAATGTGAGAGGCTTTGGAGAATTCAAATTACCCAGAACTCGAACAACCCGTAAAGGTTTTTGTGTGTCTGTATGTGGTGTGAAAATCTGGAACAGTCTGAGTTTACAATTGAAACAATGCAAAAATATTCATAGATTTAAATTTCTCTACAAACAGTTGGTCTGGTCACAGTATACTCAATGATGCTTTTAGTGTGCTCTGTAATGTCTGTTCTCTTACCATTGCTGGTATGGATTCCAAAATAAAAAAAATAATAAAGTGTGCGTATGTATGTACATATATGTACATGTGTGTGTAGATATATATGTATGTATATGTATGTGTGTGTTACTTGTAGTTATTACTGCCTGTTACCTGTGGTAATGCAATTTATAATTTATATATTCTGTATTCAGTTATGAAGGCTCTAATTGTTGGTTGCGAGCTGCCGCTTAGATGCTTGTATCTGCCCGGGGCTGTTGATGGGTCTGTATGCAATGATGGGCGTAGCTGCGGGAAGTTTATTGTTTTTTTTTGTTGATGAGTGAGTATAGGGGTGGGATTTAATAAGTTTTCTTCGTCCCACTCCTTTTTCAGGCAAGTTTTGTTTTTTGTTTTGTGTATTTTATGTTCAATATAGGTATTTGTTGTGCCTGAAAATGAATAAATAAATGAAATGAATGAAATGAATGAACATTTGCATTTGTTACAGACTGGATTTTAAATGCGTTGTTCCTGTTCTGGGACTGAGCTGCATGAACCTACATGCACATGAAGCTGATACTGTCTGCTTTTACAGCCTAAAATACTGCTTCTGTCCAGTCCAGGGTCTCAAACTTGCGGCCTGGGGGCCAGTCGTAGGGAGGATTTGTTTGTTGTTGAGTGCAATGTTTAAAAAGTTCTGTAAAAAGCACAAAATAATTTAATATGAAGGCAATATGAGCCAAGACTACAAACACGCTGAGGGAGTTGGCTGTGTTAGTTCAGTGACAGAGTTCCCTAATTTAGACAAATATGTGGTAAATACGTAAAAGCAGGGGTCTTTTTTTCTCTCAACAGGTGATCTGGGATATATTTTCTTTTTAAGTGTCCTTTCTCACTGTCCCTCTTCCCCTCTGTTTTTCTGTTCCTTCATCTTTCTTTCTCCCTTTCCTATTCCCCAGCCATGTCTGTCCCATTTGTAACTACTGAAAATTAAATAAAATAAATAATAACAACAAAGGTTGATCAAATGGATCAATACGACAAAGCCGTGATGATCCACTTGGTAAAGTAAATCTGTTGGATATCTTTGTTGGCCTTCAGTCATCAACTCATCAATGACAGCTAAAGAACCAAACGGGACAGGCAAAAAAAAAGCAGTGGTGTCCAACTCCAGGCCTCGAGGGCCGGTGTCCTGCAAGTTTTAGATCTCACCCTGGATCAACACACCTGAATTAAATGATGAGTTCATTACCAGGCCTCTGGAGAACTACAGGACATGTTGTGGAGGTCATTTAGCCATTTAAATCAGCTGTGTTGGATCAAGGACACATCTAAAGGACGCCCTCGAGGCCTGGAGTTGAACCCCTTCCTGCCTAAAAACTTTTACCACTAAAGTGCGAAAGTTAGTTATTACAATTTCAGGCAGTCCTGTTTTATATCCATATATATGTTATAAATCCCCATATTTACTTAATGTAAAAAAAGCAATAATAATAATAATAATAATAATAATAATAATAATACACGGGGAAAAAACGAGCTGGTTGTGTTTGTGTTGACCCCGCCCTCTCGAGCCGGAGGTCAGGTGATAGCGGCCAGGCCCGGGTGGAGATATCGAGCGTACCCTTCTCTCGGAGCAGAGCGTCGGGATGCAGGCTAGCTCCGTTAACGGGGACGCTTTAATTCACGCTTTTCCGCCCGTCGGAGGAGGTGACATAAGATACCGAGAGGAGGCGGAGGTCGGGGCCGAGCCGAGCTAACAGGAGCCGGTGTCTCTCTGTGCGGCGGGAAGCCCGGCTCCGCGGTCTGTTTGTTGTTTAGCTTTAGCCGTCTGAGTTAGCTTGCAGCCTCTGGCCGCTAACGGTTCACCGGGAGGAGACGGCGGCCCCCGCCCACAGACACGGCCCGGCCCCCGTGATGGACGGAGGAGCCCCGTTGTAGGAGCAACAGGATGCGCTAGCGGATGTAGTTAGCATCGGGCCTGAACACAGCACATCTCCTCCTCCTCCCTCCCTCTTTCCTTCCTTCCTTCCTTCCTTCCTTCTCTCCTAGCTGTGTCCTCTCATGATCACCATGGAGCCGGCCCCCCACCCGCTGCCTCACTTCCCAGAGAACTCCTATAAGAGTAAGTACCTGTACCCTTAAAAGTGCTGCTCCATGTGTTTGAGCTGCTGACCTTTGACCTCCGCTGCCTGCCTGCAGTGACCGAAGAGGATGTGAAAAGGCTGATCGAGTTCAGGGCGTCCAACGAGGCCCTGTTCACAGGGAAGAGGAACTCTGCAAAGATAGCCTGGAGGTATGAGCCCGCCTGCTCCTGGACTCACCTGAGCAAGCGACAGGTGACCGAGGAGCAGCAGAAGCAGTTTAACCTGAGAGATCCGGGTGCCAGCGGCCAGGACCGGTCGCAGCACCCTCATAAAGTTCCCACGGCCTCAGTGAGTGCTCATGTCCTGCTTCCTGTCTCCTCAGCACCATCCTGAAAGGCCTCGGTCTGGAAGGGAAGCTGACGGCAGACCAGATCGCCAAGAAATGGGACAACCTGCGGACAAAATATAAGGTACATGAGATGCCATGTAGCTGCTGTTCTTCTCCTCATGTCTGTGAAAGTCATTACCCCCCCCCCCCCCCCCCCCCCCCCCGTGAACTCACAAGTTAACTGATCATCGTCATGTTTTTGCAAAGACTCCCTTCACTGCCACTCCCAGGCCTGATCCCTGTCAGACCTGCTGACTGGGGATGTGTATCGTTTAGGTTTTATCCAATACCAGTACCAAACCGGTGCTCGAACCGGTGATTAAAGAATGGAAAAACACAAACTTTGTCCAAAAACCTCTCATGTTCAGCTGTTTTCCACTTTTTCTTTGGTCATTTTAGCCTTTTTGGCCAGGGTGAAGGGAGTATCTGCCATCAAACAAGAAGACAGCCGCATGTAGCTATGACGATGTTTGCTAGTTCACCTTACATGCATTAATGTAATAACGTGGTTAGCCTACTCAACGTAAATTACACACGAACAACATTAAACTACTCACGCAGAGAAGAACGGCTGCTGCTGCATCATCATCCTCATCATTTCTGCTACACTGGCAGGGCTAGGGGCCAGGACTCTCCTCTTCGGGTTTTTGGGGGATGTTGCTCCGGGTCCGATAACAGGCACCACACCCGCACTAGATGTGTGAGGTCTCGCAGCGAGCTATCAAATACGGCGCATTTCTGGGCTTTTAAAAAAACGCTATGCGTCGCCAGGTGTTTCATCGGATTCGAGGTGTTACCTCCTTTGACAGTATCAGCTTAAAGCACTTGTTGCTGCTGAGTTTGCATCTTTTGCTGTGAAGTACAGCCAGACTTTGACCGCTTCGCCTTGGGCATTTTTAATCTGTAGCTCTGCTCTAAAAGAACGTACGTACGTAAAATGATTGGCTAGAATCCAAAGTGTGTGACATCTCAAGAAAACAAAGCACCGAAATGTGCGCTGCTTTTCGGTCTGGTTAGTACAGTTAATGTCAGAACCGGTGCCGTAATGGCACCGGATACCGGTACCCATCCCTAGTGGTGACTCAGAAATCCTTTAAATAGAAGCTGTTTGACAAAGTGAAGCAGGCTGAAGATCTCATCCAGCAAACACCACGAGTCTGGACTTAAATCAGTCTGGGCGAGGGTGGAACAACCAGTTATCAGGTTTTGGGGACAGTTACTTTTTCAGACATGAGGAGAGACGGTGTTTGTTTGTTTGTTTGTTTTTAATGAGATTTTTCCGATGAGCACATCTGTCTGCTTCTTGGTGAATCTTTCAGGGAGTCGACTGGAGGAAAAAGACCTTTAAATGTCTTCATGTTTAATTCTTTTTATTTGGCACGTTTCTTTCTGTGACGCACTTTGCAGAACAGTTTTTCTGCTGACGCTCGCCTGCAGGCAGCTCTTACTGTACGTCCCTGTTTCAGCCTGCAGGGGTCACTGTTCTCCTCTTTCCAGGACCTGAAGCAGCCATACCAGGGCCAGGACCACATGGGGGGCGTTGTGGAGTCGTGGCCGTGGTTCCACATCATGGATGAAGCCATGCAGGGTCGCCTCTACAACAGCAACCTGGTGCTGAGCCCAGAGACCGCTGGCAACGCCGGTCACCGTGGCAACTGCCAGCCCAATCAGAACCAGGAGAACACCGACATTCTGGAGTTCCTCATCAAGACGGAGATGGAGGACACGGTGGCAGCCGAAACAGCAGCGGATGATGGGGGGGTTCACACGGAGGCTCCGCCCCCTGAGGGCATCCCGATGGGCTGGAGGAGGATGACCGAGTGCTCGTATAAAAGTAGGCAGACGCACCTGGCTGACATCATCAAGTATAATCACACCTCACGCAGGATCGAGTGTTTAATGGCTCCGCCCCACCCCCCACCTCTTGTTGACAGTGAGCGAACAAGAAACCGAGAGGATGATCAAACTTCGAGCAGCCAACGAGGCGCTCTTCACTGGCAGGAAACATTCAGCCAAGCCGGCCTGGAGGTGAGTCGAACGCACCTGAACCAGGTCTGAACCGGTTTCTGGTTTGATTTTGTTATTGTCTTTTTATTTCCGTCATCTCAGATTTGTTATTGACGTGGATCTTATTTAAAGAAATAATTTGTCATATTGTGTTGATGCGCGCTCAGTCACCCGGGTGACGAAATCACCTGTTCGGAGTGGTTTTTTCAGTGTGAGAAACGGAATCAACTTCCTGGGATAGTCGCACGGTTTAATGTCATGAAAATATGTTTTCAAACATGTTTTGGGCGTGTTTGAAGTTCAAGCCTCTACAGCAGGTTTCCCACCCGTCCAGCTGTGGCCTGGTCACAGTAAACAAAGGCTCCACTGATCTCCGTTACATGATGTGGTCCTAATGAATCGAACGTTTTCTTCTAAAGCACATGTGTCAAAGTCAAGGCCACATCCGGCCCGCGAGATCATTTTATATAGATGTATTATTATTGTTATGCATGGCCCGGCGATATGAGGCGCTAGTAATATACAAACTACGGATCCCATGATGCAGCGCTGCAGCCTCCTTGCTGAGCGCTAGGCTAACTGGGAACATTCCCGCGTCAAGCTCGCCGCTCACGATGGTGCAGAGACAAGTTGACTCTGAAAGCAGAGCCTTTCAGCGCCGGTGGGAGGCTGAATATATGTTTACAGACATGCTGGTAAACCGTGCGTCTTATTAGTGGAGCTAATGTGGCTGTAATGAAGGAATTTAATTTAAGACGGCACTACGAGACAAAACGTCAGGATAAGCTGAAAAACCGAAACGCAGAAACTACAGGAAGTAGAAGAGCTGAAGAAGAATCTGACGTTTCAGCAGACGTTCGTCACCAGAGCAAAACCACAAAGTGAAGCTGTTGTGAAAGCAAGTTTTATCGTAGCAGAGGAGCCAAAGCAGCCCGGTACCGCTCTGAAGAGCTGCAGGATGAAGCTGTGGACGTCTTGTGTCCAGACAAAATGCAGAGTTTAGCAAATGTGAGCCTGAGCAGAAATACGATTGCTGATCGGTTTGTGAGATGGTCACTGATTTAAGAACACAGTTGTGTGAAAGAAGCAAAAACTTCACTGCATGCTCGGCTGTGGATGAAAGTACAAACATGATGGACATTGCACAGCTGACCAGCTTCATCCGTGGAGAGGAAATATTGGACATTAAATCGATGCACGGGACAACGACGGGAAAAGGCGTTTTTAAAAACGCATGTCAAAGTGTAACGACGTGAAACTGCCCTGGGACAAACTTGTTGGACTTACAACAGATGGAGCGCCGGTGCTGTGCGGTGGAAAAAGCGGACTAGTCCGCAGGATGCGAGTAAAGATGCAGGAGAAATGTACCGGTGAGTTAACAGCACATCACTGCATCACACACCAGGAAAGGCTGTGTGGTCCTAAAAATGGAGCATGTAATGATCACCGCGACGCAGACCGTACATTTTATCTGAGCTAAAAGTTTAAATCACCGTCAGTTTCAGTCTTTTATGTGGGAAATAGATTCAGAGTTTGCCGACATTCCTTCATGCAGAGCTCCGCTGGCTGAGTCGGGATAAAAGTTCTCAACAGAGTTTTTGAGCTCAGCAAGGAAACCTGTCAGTTCATGGACATGTGTGATGCAGTGAAGCTGTCACAAATGCACCAGTGCAGCCTGCCTCACTTTCTCTGTTGCAGTAATGTTGAACCAAGTCAGCGCACTTTGCTGAGCTGCACCTGTGCAGATTCAGATGCAGCTGCAGTGTAATGATGCACTCAGGGAAAGTACGACACTGAATGGCCCGCACAGTTTATTAGCTCCACTCCTGCAGCAGCGCCCAGCTCGTCTACATGCGGCTCCAACCTTGTGTTTGCTCTCATTTACTTTTCCTGGGGTTTTGGCAGCATGTTCATATTTCTAACTTGCATCATTTTGACAGGATATATTTTTATGAAGAGCAAAATATTTAAAGTTTCTTTTTTTAAGTTTATTTAATCTGGAATAATATTCCTGTCTGTTTTTATTCATATTTATGTTTAAAAAACATTGTTGTAGGGTTCAATAAATGTTTATCGTGTTTGGCCCGCGACCTAAAGTGTGCCTGATCTAAAGGTTAAATCAGGATATCATCGAGTATTAAATGTTTTGGTGCCTGAAGCACATTTAGACTTTTTTTTTTTTTTTTTTTTTTTTTTACAGAAAACTACCAAAAATAAAATGAATATATTGATAAGAAATAAGTTTTTGGACTTTTTTATATACTTTTTGTAGATTAGGGTTTCATAAATATTTCTTGTTTTTATTTGCAGAGCGTCTCAGACATTTAATAATGTTTATTTTTCTGATCATTATCAAAGACTTAAAGGTACCTTTTGTAATCCCTCCTGTCCAAATGTGAATTCAAACATACACCAGCAGGGGGCAGCATTGACCAGTACATGCATTTTGATGTTTCCAGATCACTTCCTCACGGCGCTCTGCTGCAGGCTCATCAACTTAATAACCAACCTGAGTAAATTAATCAGGACTCGTGCAGCGTTTTGAGAAATTCATCTTTTTAAAGACTTAAAAACCTAAAATAACTCCAACGCTGCCGAGGACAAACAGTTCCAAACCTTCATGTTCATTGTTGGTCAGGTCTGAAGGGGCTCGGCTCCAATTCAAATAACTTTATTTGTTGATTTTCTCAGAGCGATTCTCTATGAGCTCGGCCTTCAGGGCAAACTGACCACAGACCAGCTGGCCAAGAAGTGGGACAACCTGAAGAGGAGATACAAGGTGCGTCCTCTCACTCCAGCTCCACGACTCGAAGGGGCGTCGCCGTCCAGATCGTAACCCGCAGTGGGCGGGGCGATAGCCATTCTTTGTTAATGTCAGTTTTGGTGCCTCAAGTGGACGTTAGAGGAACTGCAACTATATAACGGCCACTCATGTGTTCTTTGCAGCTCCACAATGCTGCACGTCTTTCAGTTAAATTAGATAAATTAATAATCAATAGTTAGAAAAGCCGAATCGGCGGCGTCCCTGTGAATCGTGGGTAATTGCAGATGGTGGCAGTGTTGACGTCCTGTCATTTCTCCAGGAGCTGAAGTTTCCCGCTCGAGGCGTGGAGACCAACCCCAGCTCCTGGCCCTGGTTCTACAGAATGAACGACGCCATGGAGGGACGGTTCGCTGGCGCCGCGCTCATCCTCACTCCCATCGTGGAGGATGAAGACGAGGACTGCGAGTCGCTGTCCCCGACACCCAAGAAGCGAGCCCGCCGGAGCCGAGGCGGGATGGCCGAGTTTCTGACGGAGTCTGAGATGGACCTGCTGGTTGATAACGAGGACAAGAACGGATCGGCGGCTCTGGGCGAGCTGCACCGGATGGGCGAGTTCACCTACAAATGTAAGGATAATCGATCAGCTCGGAGCTCAGACAGCAGAGTGAGACTGAGGGGCACAGCTTAGTCCTGCGCTGCAGCCGGGGTGGATTGTGGGGAATGTAGGCATCAGGGAGGAAGGGAACATGTGCAAGTGAAAACTATTAAAGCACAGCCAATCAGCTACCCAGGAGGTCATGTGATAGGTCCGGTTTCTCTTGGTTCGAGGGTTCGTCTAAAAGTTCGTTGTGCTCGGAGCTTCAGTTCTGGAGTCGTTTGGAATCAGGACGTAGGAAGTTTTTAAACGAAACAAACGATGTCACCCGATCGTATTCATGCACGCCGTGCAGGAAACGCCTCAAAGTAACGTTTGCATTCGCCTCTTTTCACAGTGAGCGAAGACGACACGAGGCGACTGATCGAGCTGCGAGCTGCTAACGAGTCTCTGTTCACCGGCAGGAGGAACACCGCCAAACCGGCGTGGAGGTGAGCGAGCGTTCGAGCGTCTGCTGAAAACACTGCGCTCGTTTCTGTGTGTGTCGGGGTCCTGTTAAAGTGTGTGTGTGTGTGTGTGTGTGTGTGTGTGTGTGCGTGCAGGGGAATAGTGAAGGAGATGGGTCTGACAGGGAAGATAACACCTGACCAGGTTGCCAAGAAGTGGGACAACCTGAAGACCAAATTCAAGGTGAGATCCCTGCAGCAGTTTGAGCAGCGTGCCTCAGGTCATGTGACCCCGTGTTACCGCCGCATCCTTTTTAGCCCTCAGCTGAGGCGGTGTTGTCCTCATAACTAATTTGCCTGTATTTAAATAAGTGTTGTTATATTTTTACCTACAAATACTTGGTGCACAGACGCTAACATGTCAGGTTTTACAGAGACTCATCGTTGGCACGCTGTCCTGTTGCACAGTGGGCCGGATAAACGTCTCCACTGTGAATGTCTGTGTGTGTGAGACGCTTACGAGCTTCAGGCGTTAAAACCAGGAAGTCAGCTTCAGTGTCGATGTTCTGCTAGTTTACATTTACACCAGCGAGAAAAACATTCCTTTTGATCTGAGCTGTTTCTCCACACGTGCAACAAACCCAGTTTTTCCTGATCGGCAGTGACAACAGTCCTGAGATAATTACTGTAGTGTCAGTCCTGCAGGTGGGCGGTGTGGACACGCAAGTCTGTGAGTGGATCGCTCGAGACTGAGGCGCCGTCGATACGTTAGTCGTGTGCAGGCGGAGGGGTGTGTTTTAAACTGACCTCAAGGTGTTATAGTAACTGAAGGAAATGTGGTTGGTGTGTTCGATGACTCTCAGGTGACTCGCAGTAACGTGTGCCCTGCATGTGAACCTATAACCTGCTTTGTCCAGTCGGACCTGTTTAGATAAAGTTAGACGCCTGAGTGTCCTGCAGCTCTCTGATAGTAATCGGCAGAGCGCCGCAGAGAGCTGCTGCTCGCCTCAAGCGTTCACTGAAACGTGAGTTTGCTGCGTCTGCAGGACCTGAAGTTTCCTCCTCGGGGGATGGAGGGTCAGACCAACCCGGCCTCGTGGCCCTGGTTCCAGCTGATGAGCGACGCTCTGGAAGGCCGTCTGACGGGCAAAGCTCCCCGAGTGACGCCCGTCTGGACCAACGAGGAGGACGGCGTGTTCGGCTCGTCCCCGCCTCCCGACAGAGACTGTTTGATGGCGGAGAGGAGCAGCGTGTCGGAGCTGGAGAGCATGGTGGGCGGAGACAACGCGGAGTCCGACGGGAACGTCACCTACATCGACGCCAGCGGAGAGGAGTGTTCGACACCCTCCGACCCGACGTATAAAAGTGAGAGGATTTCTTCGTGGTCACGGCCCGGTGACGATCGCTGCCCTCAAACCTCCTCGAGGCTTCGCTCACGTTGTTTAAGAAAAATTTTCACGTTTAAGAAAATACAAAACGGCAAAAACCAAATGAATACAAACAAAGACAACATCAGACAGGAAGTCAAACATCTGTTAAGACTAAATAATAAGACCTGAAATTTATCCTGTGAGGAAAAAACGCTGAAAAGCTTTGCAAAGAAAAATGTAACAAAATTCAAATTGAATAAATTACAAAGTAAAATAAAAACTTTAAAAATAACTGATTAAAATAAAGACAAAATGTTTACACACAGAAATAAGGAAAGTATATATATTATCATAATAACAATGAGTGTGTTAAAATACAGATACTGAAAAAACATTTAATAAAAATGTGGTTTAAAATGTAAACACATGAAATCTATGCAAATGTTTGAAAATAAATAATGAATAAAAAATTGTTATCAAAATACAGATATCAATAAAAGATATTTATTCAAACTGAATGAATTAAAGTACAAGAACATAAAAATCTTTTAAACGAATTTAAAATACCTGAAATTAAACTTATGCAGCACAAAAAACCCTGAAAACTTTGAAACTGCAGCATAAAATCACTGATGACTTGTCTGTCGACCTGTGTGCGTCGCAGTGACCGACCAGGACACGAGGAAGATGATTAAACTTCGAGCCGCTAACGAGGCGTTGTTCACCGGGAGGAGGAACGCCGCCAAAGCCGCCTGGAAGTAAGTATGCCTCCCGTGCGGGTGAATGTCGGAGCAGCGAGGCGTTCCTGACTCTGTGTCCTCACTTCCTGTCAGAGCCATCCTGAAGGAGCTCGGTCTGCAGGGGAAGGTCTCCACCTACCAGATGGCGAAGAAGTGGGACAATCTGAAGAGGCGGTACAAGGTAGGCCGTCACTAACTCCCCGCCTCGGTAAAGCTGCTCGTGGCTGCGTGTTTCTAAAATCCTCTGCTCTCCTCAGGACCTGAAGTACCCTCCTGTCGGGATGGAGACCGTGGCAGACGGCGCCTCCTCCTGGCCGTGGTTTCACCTTATGAACGAAGCCATGGAGGGCCGGCTGGCGAGCAGCGCCCCCCTCCTGGCCCCCGTCACTCAGGACGACGATCAGCACCCAGACCCCGCCCCCAGACTCAGGCCCCGCGCCACCCCCGCACCTCCCCCTGCCCCACCGCCCTCCCGCCCATCTTCCTCAGACTACGCGCCGGATGCATTCGGAGACGGCGCGGAGCAGAACCAGCGGAGCTCAGAGACATGCGACGGGCCGCTGGGGGGGCTGGAGAGTGAGTGGGAGATGGTGGAGAGGGAGAGGGCGGCGCTGGAGCGAGAGAGAGAGATGGTGGAGCGAGACAGAGCAGCGCTGGAGAGAGAGAGGGCGGCGGTGCAGGCGGAGAGGCTGTGGCTGGACCGGGAGCGGGCGGCAGTGGAGCGGGACAGAGCCATGGTGGAGCAGGAGAGGGCGGCGCTGGGCCGGGACAGGGAGGTGCTGGACCAGAGGGCGCTGATGCTGAACTCTGTGGGACACTCGGGGCACCTCAACGCCCTCATGTAGACCGCCGGTGCGGTGTGGGGGCGTGGACTATCCCTGTACAGACCTCGTGGCGGGCTGGCAAACCGCCTGCTTGTCTGTGGGTCCAGACTCTGGATCCACAGAAGGACTTCTGTGAAGGACTGAGCTCGCTGAGTGGGCGGTCCTGGGATCAGACGGCTCTGCGTGCAGGTCCATAATAATCAGAAACATCACCTGAGTCAGGTGTGGCTGACGTCGTGTTCTCAGGCGGCTGCCGGGCCGCCTTTGGATCTCTGAGCTGTTCAGCCGGGGGAGGAGGAGGAGACCCAGCGCGGCGGACGCTCGGATCTCGGCAGCAGTGATGAAAACGGTCCGGCGCTGCCTGAGAACACGACCTCACTGTGGAGGCCGGTCGGTTTGGTTTTCATTGGACGTTCTGGAAGCGCCCTCCTGGGATGCTGACTGGTTACCAGGAGCGCTGCACAGAGTCAGGCAGGACTTTTGTTTCTGTGTTTAATGAAAGTTCATCAAGTTAAACTCGTTTCCATCCTCAGTGCCACAGAGTGTTTTCTTTCTTCTCTTTGAGGAACTGAAAGGGTTCTGCAGGGTTCATCGGGAATAGTGAAAACTGAAGCAGGAGGGCTGTTCCCGGGAATCCCTCACTGTGATCACACTCGTGTAAGATGATGCTTGTGTGCTTGAAGTGTCCAGAGGAGCCTTTAATTAAAACAAAACACCAATTTGTGACTGATGCCACTCAAACTGCACTGAGCAGCCGGATTTCAAAATAAAAGCTCCAGAGGGATTTTACGAGTTCTTCACAGTGATGGAGGGGGGGGCAGGGGGGGCAACGACTGACTTTACTAAACATTTTCAGGACAAATGGTTCCACTAATTACACAAACTGGGAGGTGCAGCCCTGAACATCCTGTACTCGGGTGCAGGGTAGCTGAATTCGTAGACCTCGGCAGATTTCCTTGTTGCTGCTGAGCTCTGATCAGCACACCTGTCTACACCTAAACACCAGGGGTGCAACGATACACAAAATTCACGGTTCAGTTCGATACTTTGGTGTCACGGTTCGATATTTTTTCGATACAAAAAATGTTCATGCATTTTTAATTTGTCATTTATTAAAATTATAAATATATATTTTAACTCAAAAGTACAGTTTTTAAATTTAACCCTAACCCTTGTGCGTGTTTTTTTATTTTGACAGTGAATGCGCACCTGCGGACCACTTATGTGCAGCCCTGGTTATTTAGCTCGTCATATTGCAGCCACAGAAATTCTTTTGTCCATGAAACCATAAAGCTGCACTTTCTTTTTGCCTTATAGTCTCATTTGTCATAACTTCTCCGTTTTGTGGTAAGCTTTTCTTTGGCTGTCACTTCTTCACCCTGACCTGTCTTATTTGGCTCAGCAGAACTGAAATGCTTTTACACGCGCACTCACATAAGCTCAGCGATTCTCTGCGCGATCAACCTCTCACATGTTTAAGCTGCGGGAGATTTCACTTGTCATGTTTGCATAGTAAGCTAACGATTAATAAGACGATGTCAGAGGAATTGGTGCACAAATTATCATCACTCACAGATCAGTGCTGTCGCTCTCTATACACAGTTCGCACGATTGCAAAGTGAAAGCAAAAAAACAAGCGCAAATTCAAACGCGATTTCAATATGTCACATATTGACAGTGGCTCACCGATGCCAATGACATAATTACCCAGCTACATTTCTGAAAGAATGCAAAAGCATTGACATATATTTTTCCTACAATAGCCCGACGGGCAGGGCAGAGATAGATTTTGGTAGCCCGACTGAAAAAATCGCTAGCTCCGGGACGTCGGGCTAGCGATTTTGCGAGCCCTGTATCTGATTGAGGAATCACTCATCTTTGGAAAAGAGAGTTTATTACAGAGAAATGGCTCTTTCCAAAATAAAAGCTATACTATCCGCTTCTTCTGGGCTATATCCTCAGCAGCATAAGGAGAATCACGTGCTAACAGCTGTCTAAATGACTCGGCTAAAGTTAGTAGCATGCTTGTTGTTTTTGTCTTTGCACTAGGATGATGTCGGAGTAAATGTGCAGTCATATTCGTTGTGTTCCCACTAGTGCTTTCAGGTTAATCTCGTTGAAATGACCTTAATGCCACAACACGGCAAATCTCCGTTAACGAGCTACCGCCGATCGCCCCGTGCGTGGGGCTAGACGGCCAACACGTTAACGAGCTAACTGCGCTAACACACTAGCTCCCACCCATGTAATTGAGCATTGCATGGCACATCCAACATACTGTTTTACTTTAGTCCATGACTCGCTTACCTTCAGGGTCATACGTCACATGAAAACCAAAATAATTCCAAACGCCAGATCTGAATGAGGGTGGGGGAGGTGCCCTGCGCTCTTCCTTCTGACGATGCTGTCTGTGTTGAGCGCTCAGTGGATCTGCGCTCGACAGTGCAGCCTAGGCGGAGTAGTCGAACGCAGATCCACTGAGCGCTCAACACAGACAGCATTGTCAGAAGGAAAGTTGATAAAATAAATTAAAAATGTTGTATTGTTCGATACATATGCGTACCGAACCGAAAGCACTGTATCGAACGGTTCAATATCGATACGAATATCGTTGCACCCCTAATAAACACCAATCCTATCTTTGCACCTACAGCCTCTTTTCTGCTTTGGTTTTTCACTTGCACATGTCCTACACTTACCGCTGAGCCTGCACACAAATATTTAAAGATTCTCATCATGGGAAAAACACAAATGTAAATTGTAATCAGATTACTCTGAATTGCATGATTACATGGCGTTACGCCGGCGTTCATCACTTAGAGGACAGTAAAGTTGGTGCCTTGATTTTATTTCAATCCTGACGGCGACTTCCTGCCCCGAGGACGTCGTTTCCATATGAAAAACAGATGCGAGCACCAGACGCCATCGAAGCTGCTGCAGGTCTGTGGTCATGGCGTGCGCCGACTGAAGCCTCTGTGAGTAAAACGGGTTTGGCGAGTATGTCCTGTTTAAATGAAGCCAGGTGTTACAAATAAGAGGGCGCGTAACAGGGCCCTCAGCAGGCTTCCAGAAATTAACCAATCAGAAGCTGGATTCCTGTTACAGCAGCCAAAATAATAAGTACAGCTGCGGTCAACAATGACCGTGCCGACGGGTTAGTGGACACGGGAGGTTTTACACCAGTGTAGCCAGTAAACTACCAGTGTGTGTGCGTGCGTGCGTGTGTGCGTGTGTGCGTGTGTGTGTGCGTGTGTGTGTGTGTGCGTGCGTGTGTGTGTGTGCGTGCGTGTGTGTGCGTGTGTGTGTGCGTGTGTGCGTGTGTGCGTGTGTGTGTGCGTGTGTGTGTGTGTGTGCGTGCGTGTGTGTGTGTGTGTGCGTGTGTGTGCGTGCGTGTGTGCGTGCGTGTGTGTGTGTGCGTGTGCGTGCGTGTGTGCGTGCGTGCGTGTGTGCGTGCGTGCGTGTGTGTGCGTGCGTGTGTGCGTGCGTGCGTGCGTGTGTGTGTGCGTGCGTGCGTGTGCGTGTGTGCGCTGAGTCTGCGCCGCTGTCATCTACACAGATTTATTCGGCCGGCCGTTTAAGCCTCTTAACTTGTTATTGACGAGGAACCAAATGTGTGTTTACATCTGTGTGACAGGACAAGGAAGCGTCTGCTGCTCGGTGAGAGGTCAGTCTGTCACATGACACGGTCATTTACATAACCAGGCCATTCAACTTACCGTTAATAATAATAGAGAGGCAGGTCCATTCTAATGATGAGAGGACTTTTGTCGGCCTGCAGGTGTTTCGTGTGTTTCTACTAACCGTGACGTTATCTTGATGAGTCTAGCGTCCTCGCTTGAGGGGGGCGGAGCTGTTCTGATTGTTTTAAAAACTCTGTTCATGTTTTGCTCTTTTCTCTGTCGTTTTGTGTGAACTTGCTGAAGGAGGAACAATAACGACTTGAATCGTGTTTGAAAAGTGAAACTGAAGCGCATCGAGGGTTTGATGTCGGGGATGTTCTCAAATGTAAGTCGCCGCCTGACGACCACACTAACGTTGAAGCACATTTCTGTCTCCAGCTTTTCAGTGTTAAAGAGGCTGCAGGTCATGTGACCTCTGTGGCACTGTCAGGTTTTCTATAGAAAACGTAAAACATGCCTTTTGTTTGCCGTTTGTCTCCTGGAGGAAATAAAGATCAGCATTGATTAAAAAGTGTTGTTTTTACTGTGTGAGGACAGGAAGCAGGAACCTGCAGGTTTGGATTATAAGTCGTGTTTCAGACGCTTCACTGTTACGCAGTTTATGCTGAAAATGAGGCCGACGGTAAAAACAGATGGGCTGTAACAGCCAGGTGTGACGCCCCTCACCTTTACGCCGCGTCAGCGTGGAGCTGCTGGGTTCCACACATACGTTTCACATATTTGACTGAACGAGGTCCCTGAAACTGACGGAGCTCTCCTCCTGGCATCAAACCCACGGTTGACGTCCATCTTTTATATACAGTCCAGGGGCGGATCTAGAGAAATTTTCTTATGGTGGCAAAATCAAAGCCTTTTTCTTTCAAACACTCATGCAGGTGGTTACATGTGGTTACATGATTCAAATGCAGTAAGTATGCACGTTTTTCATATAAATATAGTCGATAACTTAATCATTGTCTGTAGCCCACATGATTACACACTTTAGTTACATAAAACGTGAGTTTTGATGCTATGTACTGTATAGCCTGTATGATAAATAAATATGTAGCCCAATAAGTATAAACTCCAGAAAGCTACACAACATGGGGCGCTTCATTTACAAACACAAGTCTAACTTAAGTTTCACTGTTTTTGTTAGAAAACAGTCACATTGTTGCAGCTTAAATTACACAAAATGTCAGAAATCTGCACCGTCATGAACAAACATGTAAACCTCATTTTTCATGATTTGTTGGATGAACCCACTGAGGTCTGAAATACAACCGGCGATGTGTGACTCCTTTGAGTTTACGTTGTTTATGTCCAACACAGACATGTTGGGTAAATGTTTATAACTTGAAATGCAAATATAAAACGTACATTTTATAAACATAAACAACTATTTATCTAAAAATGCAGCCAATACACCGTTTGTTTCATTTTCTACAACCATTTAAAAATATTACTAAAACTAAAATGAGAGAACAATCAGGTGTGGCAATAAGATGCCCCACAAATGATGTGTGCCAGTAAAAAACAAGTTTGTCCACCAAAAGACAGAAGAGCACAGGGACAAACCTGCAGGCCCGACAACAGCAGGTGTATCACTCTGCTGGTTTTCTACTTAGTGACAGTGTTTACGTTGCAAATGTGCCTCTGACAGTCATTAGTGCCCTCACTGACACACTAAACAAAACGACTACACAACAGAACGACTACACAACACACTAAACGTCACAAATCTGCCACATCTAAACTCTCTCTCTCGCTCTGTCTCGCTCGCCCTGTTACCGTCACTCCCCAAACTTTTCCCTCTTCCTAAACAACCAAATCCCACATGTTGACTTTTTTTTAATTGGTCGACATGGTGCATTTTTCCACCAATAAGAAAGAGGTGGCTTTTTTCCTTTCTTTCCTGTTTTCGTGCTGTCCTTACAAAACGCTTAAAACACACACGTGACGACAGTATTTAGAACGAAGCGTGGCTGATATATATATGATCATAACTCTGGATTTACTGGCCTGTAATTAAAATTTAAAAA
Source organism: Aulonocara stuartgranti (assembly GCF_965226115.1). Lineage (NCBI taxonomy): Eukaryota > Metazoa > Chordata > Actinopteri > Cichliformes > Cichlidae > Aulonocara > Aulonocara stuartgranti. Next base: position 1,015,542 of record NC_138945.1, read on the forward strand.
CTTTGAAGTCCGAACTTTCAATGTGGCTGAAACAGAGACTCAGCGTGGCTGCAGCTTGTTGCTGCGTCAGCTTACATCAGTCATGTGATCTGGAGGTGCAGCGTGTCCGTGGACCACAGAGGGTTAATAACACTCACCTGTTGTTTTAGAAGGTTTTTCACCTGTTTCACTACCAGAGCTGGGAAAAATAGTTAGTGCAACAAAATTATCCTCTTGCTCTCTTGATTTTTTACCTGCATCATTATTTAAAAATGTCTTTTACTCTACTGGTCCCTGTATTCTTACTATAATTAATACCTCCTTGGCTTCAGGCATAGTCCCTGCTTATTTTAAAACTGCTGTTATACATCCCTTGTTAAAAAAGCCTATGCTGGACCCATCTCTCCCTAGCAATTATAGACCGATCTCAAAAATTCCGTTAATTGCTAAGATTCTAGAGAAGATCGTGGCTAAGCAGCTTACAGCAGTTTTAGATAAATATAGTATTTTCGACAAATTTCAATCTGGCTTTCGTAAAGTTCATTCCACCGAAACAGCCCTTCTTAGAGTTTCTAATGATATTCTTTTACAAAGCGATGCAGGTAAATGTTCTGTTCTCTTAATGTTGGATCTTACGGCGGCCTTTGATACTGTTGACCACTATATTTTACTTAACAGGCTGAAACACTGGGTCGGTGTCTCTGGGACTGCATTGAAATGGTTCTCCTCGTATCTCTCTGAACGATATTCTTCTGTGGCAGTTTCTAAGTATAGATCATCTTCTGCATCTCTGTCTTTTGGTGTGCCACAAGGCTCTGTGCTGGGGCCATTACTGTTTTTAGTTTATTTACTCCCTCTTCAGCACATTTTGAGCCCTTTTGAGGATATTTTTTTACCATTGTTATGCAGACGATATCCAACTCTATATATCTTTTAAACCGGAAGAGGCTTCTAAGCTGCGGCTTTTAAATGTGTGCTTGGAAACCATTAAAGGCTGGATGGCTGAAAACTTCCTCCAACTAAATGACAGTAAAACCGAAGTCCTCTTATGTGCCCCAGATAGACATATACCCAGTATAATAAATGCTCTTGGTCCTCTTTCAGCGTTTGTAAAACCATCTGTCAGGAACTTAGGGATTATCCTTGATCCTGCTCTTACGTTAGATAGTCATGTTAAATCTCTTGTTCGGTCTTGCTTTTATCATTTAAGAAATATTTCTAAATTGAGCTCTATTATATCCTATACCGAACTCGAGATTGTTATTCATGCTTTTATCTCTTCACGACTGGACTATTGCAATTCCCTGTTTACTTGTTTAAACAAAGGTTCCTTGGAGCGTCTGCAGATCGTTCAGAATGCTGCAGCAAGACTTTTGACGAAAGTTTCTAAATATTCACATATAACACCGTTGCTCATGCAGTTACATTGGCTTCCTGTCGAATCTAGAGTCCATTTTAAGATTTTGGTTTTAACTTTTAAGGCTCTTCAACAACAAGCACCACCATATATTATTGAACTTTTGCAGCCCTATGCCCCTAGTAGGTCTCTGAGGTCGAGTAGTCAGGGCCTACTTGTCATTCAGTATACGAGACTGAAAACTAGGGGTGATAGAGCTTTTGCTACTGTGGCCGCTCGACTTTGGAACTCCCTTCCTCAGGACCTACGATCCGCTGATTCATTGATTACTTTTAAAAAACAGCTAAAAACACATCTTTTTAAAACTGCCTTTTGCTAACTTTGTTTGTATTTTGTCTTTTTAATCTGTTATATCTGTAAAGCACTTTGTGATCTCTATCTAGAAATGTGCTATATAAATAAAATTTTACTTACTTTTTACTCACCTTCCTTCCATTTCCACAGTGTAACATCCACCCACCTGTGTAAAATCCAAAATTCCCATGGTGTTGTTCAAAATGTGCTCTGGCACAATCATGAGCATCGCTTGCTGCTGAAAACAAGAAAAAAGCCGGTCCTGCTATGGGCTGAACCATTTGTTACTGGTGCAGGGGGGACACTATGCAATATATTCAGTTTTAGCATTTATATTCACTGCTGACTGTAACTACGCTCAAACTGTTAATGCTGTCTTACTTTAATAAACAACACTGTCATATGCAAAACTGGGGTGGCAAGGGATCATTTTAGGGTGGCACTTGCCACCCCATGCCACCCTTCTAGATCTGCCCCTGATACAGTCTCAGGTTTGACTTGACTGGAACTCCACGGGTGGGCGGAGGGATACAAACCTGGGGTTTAAAGACAGGAATGAGTTGCGCGGTTTTTTCACGGAGAGAAAAAGGTGCGAGAGCTGCTGTACCTGCGCGGGTGTCACACAAGTAACGTGCGGTGTGGTTTGGTTTCTTTTCCTCGGCTGAAAATATGAAGAAAGCGCATCTTTACGGAGCTTAGCAGCACCTGTGCAGGTGTACCCGGCAAGTAAGTTTAGCTTTAGCAAGTTTCCAAACATTCATGAAGTCTTTGACTGAAGGGTTGACAGCTCTGCTCAGGTGTTTGCAGTTTCTGTGGAGCGCGCTCAGGTGCGGAGTCTCGGGCCGGTGTTCCAGATCTACTGGCGTTTAGATCAACCGGCGTTGTGATTTCCAGCATTTAAACTGCTGCGAAGCTCGAAACATTTCAAACATAGGCTGAATGCTTCCTCTTGAGAATGACATCATCTCGATAAACAGCATTCCTGTCTCAAAGTAGTAGGCCAAAGTAGGCCGTGACTTTATAGATCCTTTATTTGTCCTGTTGAAGTCTGGCTGACATTAAAATGTATTTCTGAGAGTCACAGCAGGTCCGCGGACAGATTTTACACGGATCGGTTATGAAGGTGGTTTGAACACAGAAGCTCGTTGCTCCACAGACTTTAGTGAGCTTATTTACTGTGTAAGTAAAGACGGACGGGCAGCACACTTGCGAGCGCTCGGCGTGTCCCGGTGGGTGTGCGAGACGCATCCACAGCTTTAGTCCCACAGGAACATCACAGCTGGGATGTGAACTAGGGGTGGGTTTTTATAATCGATTCATCGATTAAAATCGATTCTGGCTTGGATAACGTAAAATCGATTCATTAAAATCCTGAATCGATTTTTTAATATAAATTTATTTTGTCCGAAATGCCAGAATCTCTGGTGACATCTCACAAAATTTCAAGAACCACCAAACAGTAAATGAGAGCAGGTACAGGGATTCTGCACATAGACTTAAACACACAGCGCGACCCGCGGATCAGAATCAGTTAGATGTGACTTTCTCACAGTCGGGGCTGAAAGCCGACAGCTCGCTGATCCGGGTCGGCGCTTTGTGTTCACGCCCTTTATGCGCTGATTCTAAAGCTGTTAGTTTGATGTCTCTCCAAACAATATTGACCGAACCAGCAGCAGAAGAAGATCCAAACGCTTCACATAAACATCGTCATGAATTCACTCTTTTACTGTTTTGCTTCCATTGCGATGCGCAGCTCTCTCTCTCTCTCCCTCCCCCCCCCCTCTCTCTCGAACAGTTTCCCTTTCTTCATTATTCGCTTGCTTGTTACGCACAAGTCTACTGTTGTTTACAGGCTGTCGGCCGCTGTTTTTTTCCCTTTTACATTCTTCCGAAAAGAAAACCTCATTTCTGCTGTTCAATACTGAACAAATTTAAACTTTTTAAAATTATTCAAAATGCAAAATGCTTAGCCGTGTCTCTAATAAAACCGCTGTAACGTCAGAGGTAATGTTCATTAATTAATGGTTTTCTTTCGTTTTTGATGTACTGCAGAATATTTTTATAAAATCCCAGGCCAGGAAAATCACCTTCATGTTTTTCTGTGTTTTATCTTCAGCTACTTTGACACAAAGGCATCTGCTGTGATGCTCACACCTGTGATAAAGTCTTGCGAGTGTCAGCTTCCTTTTTATAGATACAAAAATATGTAAATGTTCTGATCTGAATTATACTTCTGACTGTCAAAATTTCCCAGATTTAAATCGAATCGAATTAAATCGATTTGGGACCTTGTGAATCGGAATTGAATCGATTCTAGAAATCAGTGACGATACCCAGCCCTAATGTGAACACGAGCATGTCCTGAAGTTTCCTCCCGTTTGTCTCAAACAGGGAAACGAAGCACGATGAAGCGCGCGGCCCGCCGGGGAAGTAAGTTTCTTTCTGTCTTCACCTGCGTGCGTGTGTCTGTGTGCGCGCGCGCGCTTCTGACGCTCCTCGTTGATTTGCTTCGTCCTTCACTCTTTGGCTGTGTCCCAATTCAGGGTCTGCAGCCTTAACGGTCCACCAGGGCCGCGTACTCAAAGACCGCTAAGGCCGGAAGTGCGAGGCTTGTGAAATGGGCGGTCTAGCCTCCGTTGCGCTGCCCAGGTTGCCTAGCAACCATGATACTAACAGCTGGAAACGTGTCATACAGCTGTGTTTGACAGAGATGAAGGAGAAAATCTTTTGTTCATTTGTTTGTTTCTACATGAGCTTTGATCATTCTCTGTGAGATTAAGCTCAGCTACTGAACGGCGTATATTTTAAAGTAAAGGCTTTAAAACCAAGTTAGTACAAACGTCACTAATGTCACATGACTTTGCTGACATGTGGCCAACAGTAATGTTTTAATGTTCTTCGTTAGTAAAAATTTCCACATAAATAAGTGACGTCATATTCAGTACTTAAAGTTTACTCTTCGGCCGCCCCTCATCCGCCGTTTTTTTTCGGCAAAATTATCCACACCCACTGCCCCGCTATGCATTCTGGGATATTGTCAAAGGAGCTTGGAAAGAAAAGCGTCTGGACTTCTTTAAGTTGCTTGAAGACGTTTCACCTTCATCCGAGAAGCTTCTTCAGTTCTAAGGTCAAATGGTGGAGAGTCCCAGATATAAACCTAGTGGGAGTTTCCCCCCACAGAGGGACAAAAGGACTGTCCATCTGCATCTAAAGGTCAAAGGTCACTCTTTCGAGGATGCCAATGTTCACATTTTGGACAGAGAGGACAGATGGTTTGAAAGAGGAGTGAAAGAAGCATCTATGTCCACTGTGAGTGACCATCTTTGAACAGAGGCGGGGTTTACGACACCAACTCTCTGCCATCTATAATCCAGTTTTGAGATCCTTCCCAGACGCCTTAACGCCCACTCACATCCTGGGCCATCTGACCTCAGGAATTCACATGATAAGGTGGGGCCAGGTTTCACAATGAGCTCACCCGAAACTCTGGCTGATTGGGACCCACGCCCAGTTTCACACCTTGGCTCAGGCGATTAGAGGATCATCAGGGGTCCTTTTGTCCCTCTGTGGGGGGTCACTCCCACTAGGTTTATATCTGGGACTCTCCACCATTTGACCTTAGAACTGAAGAAGCTTCTCGGATGAGAGGTGAAACGTCTTCAAGCAACTTAAAGAAGTCCAGACGCTTTTCTCTGCAAGCTCCTTTGACTATGATGACCTGGATGACTGAGAACCTTCACAGACATGTTCTGGGATATATTGGGCCATGAAGTCTACGCCGCCACATCCTTAAAATTCAGGGAAATGAAGGACTCATTTGAGGGCCGCATTTCGAGCAGCCTTTGAATTGGGACAGCCTTCGTGGCGTCGCGGTGACGTAATCGGCCTTAAAATGCGGCCTTTAAGGCTGCAGACCCTGGATTGGGATACAGCCTTTATCTTCTTCCTGTTTGTCTGAGTCTTCCTCCATACTGATGTTCCTCCCACTGCACGGAAGCTCGTTTCTGCCTCAACGTCAAATTTTGAGAGAAGCCAAAATGTTAAATGTTTAGTGTGTAAAATCTCGCCTCGAGCTGTCAGTAGATTGCAGACGGCAAATTTGAGATAATCACCGGAAATTCGACTTAACAGCCGAATATTGTCCGACATGTCAGCTTCTGAAACTTGTAAGATCATCACCTAAAGGCTGCGTGTAGGGCAGAAACAGTTTTTATCTTTCATTGGCAGAAACGAGCTTCAGGCAGACTTCAGGTTGACGGGCTTTCACACGTGTGCGGCTGCTATGTTTCCTAATATTTCAGGGGCACCACCCTTAAACAAAGCTCTGTTTTAGCCACAGTTGACTTCGGGTGATCGCTCTTCAGCACAGCAGGCAGATGTTTCCTGTAGTGAGAGCACATCTGTGAGAAAGAACACCGGTGTTCAGCTCACCTTTGTGTGTGCAGGGCAGCTCACCTGCGCACAAAGAAATGCAGACGACGAACATCTTAACCAAGATAATCTGAGCAAATATTTGATTGCGTTTAATTTACAAAGCAATAATTCACAACAAAGCGCGTGGGCCTGTGTCCGGCTCACTTTAATGTGATTTAAACATTTAAAACTGAAACATTCATGTTTCCCGTGGCTGTAATAAACCAGCCGCAGTCACCGGTTTGCCTTCTTTCCATTTATTTGAAGTCGTTCTTATCATTTATTGACTTTCATGGTTTGGTTGTTGATTTTATTTACTTCTAAAAAAACTGGAAACATTTTCCAAAACAATCCAAATGGTTTGACAAAGAGAAACGTTAAAGGTAAAAGCGAGTGTGTGAGGATGTCAGACGTGTTTCTCATGCCTGTGATGCGTGAAACTGTCCTGCAGCTGTGCGACCGCCTCACACAGCGTGCTAACGACACTGTGTGCCTCCCTCAGGCGTCGTGCTGTGGCTGATGGCGGTCGCGTGTGTGATCGTTGTCGTCGTCTACCTGCAGCAGTCCAACGTCTCGTCTGAAGGTGAGAGTGCATGAAGCACGACACGGATCTACTGACTGTAGCGCCGAGGACGGTCGCACCTTCAGCTGCGCTCTCAGGCCGGATGTTTCAGATTCGTATTAAAGCGAAGAAAAACCTGTTTCTGTAAATCTAATGAGTGTCATTTTGTTTCTGTCCTCGCAGGTGGTTGGCATAAATTACCCAAGCTCATCAATTTCTTCCCTCGCGAAGCCAAAATATCCAGCAAGCGTTCAGGTCAGAGGTCACTCGAGCTGATTGGGGGGCGTCAGCTGACCCAGAGGAGGAGGTGGAGGATAATAATGAGTCTTTTTCTGTCCTCCCTTCAGCTGGTGTATGTGGTACTCCAAGAGAGTGTCCTGCACATGAGATCAGTTTCTACATCCACAGCGGAGCCGCCAACGTCGTCCCCGCGGCCATCTGCGTCCAAAACAAACTGTAGGCGCCGCCTCCTTTCCGCAGCGCGTCTCTCTGGCGTCCTGTCAGACCTTTCTTTGTGCTAACGTGCAGACTGTGCCTCTCCTCAGGGTTCTGGGAACTGCGCTGAACAACGCTGGAGGAGGAATAAACATCGTTATCCTAAACGGTGAGTGTGCTTCCTGTGCAAAGGGCTTCATCTGGCGCTTTGTGCACAGTGCAGCCTCACCGCTCCCACAGCTGCTGATTGATCGAGACGGCTCCTTTTCTTTCGGTTTCTGGTGTTTCGTTTTTCTCTTTTCACTGCTTTATTCTTATTTCTAAACCTTTACTTTTTTAAGAATTAGTCTTAAGATTTTCTTTGGAAACGCATTCAATCATCAAATGAATGGGCGGAGCTTCTCTCCTGGTGTTCTGCTGTGATCCCGTGTGAGGTGATACCTTCGTTTTTCTCTGGCAGGTAAAACGGGAGAAGTCCTGAAGACGGATCACTATGACACGTACAGCGGAGGTGAGTGAAGACGACCCGAGCCGACTCGTGTCAGTGGTTGGAGGCGGAGCTTTTATCATGTTTGTGTTGCAGATGTGAAACCGTTCATTGAGCTACTGAAGAGCATCGAGACGGGCTCCATCGTTATAATGGCGTCCTACGACGAACCCTCAACAAAGTAAGAGTCTCCTCCTCTGATCGCTCCTGACGGGAGCTCGGACTCTCCTCTGGGTTCTTGTTCTTGCACAGTAATCGAGGACCAAATGCAGCGCGGATGCTGCATCTTGTTCCGTGTTCGTCTGTTTTATAAAACGGGACAGAGCTTTTCCAGGCAGGGGTGGAGTTTGTGTTTCTGAGGCTTTGTCTCAGCTGTCAGCTCAGTCTCTGTGTTGTCTTCATATTGAGGTGAAAGGCGCTGCCTCCACCCGTGTTGAAGCTGTTAACGCACTGCTCCACCCTCTGTGTGTTTCTGCAGGTTAAACGACGAGCTCAAGAATCTGATTGCTGAACTGGGAAGCTCCCACATCCACTCGCTGGGATACAGGGACAACTGGGTGTTTATTGGTGGCAAAGGAGTAACGGGGAAGAGCACCTTTGAGAAGGTAGATTAGTCTGAAGGCATCGAGCCTGCTCTGGCTTCATCGTGGAAATGTGTGCACTCGTGCATGTAAAGCATTAAATGCTCACGTGGGATCAGGGTCCTGACGCAGGTGTGATCCCTGAGGGAGCAGGTATCAGGTTTCCCCTGATAGTGGAGGGGTGGCCCAAATGCTGGCTGAGTCCTGACCAATCACAACCATCCTGAACTGATCTCCACTTCTTCTTTTTTTGTTAAAGTGTCTGAGCTCTTAGCCAGCCTTTAGGAGGAGATGTGCTCTATAGCAGCAACAACGAGACAAACCAGGCTCAGCCTGAGCACACGTGTCAGACGTGAAAGGCTCTGTAGAAGCCGAGGAGAGCGCCGTGCCGCCTCTAACCTTGCTCAGCATGTCAGAGACCGCCCTCTTCACCTCCTCGCTCTCTCTCTTCCAGCACATGAAGAGCGACTCGGCAACCAACAAATACGACGGCTGGCCCGAGATGATCGGGCTGGAGGGCTGCGTCCCCAAATACCTGGAGTGACGGGCGAGGCTGCGGACGCACGGCCGGTGATTTGGAGACTGATCTGGGACCAGCAAGTCGTGCAAACCAAATCCAGGTGAACCCACCTGCTCTGTGTCTTGTCTGCGTGAGGCTTTCAGGGAAGCTGGACTCTGTCTCCGTCTGCTGTCTGAAGCCAGGTGAGCTGTGCAGTAAGACCTCCTGAAGGTTTCTGACATCCAGCCTCTCCTGAAGCGCTGCAGGCACCATCACCGGAACCAGAGTCTCCAGGTTTTATCTTCGAGTCCTCCCAGAGCAGCTCGGCCGCACCTTCCAGTTTGTTTCTTCGTTAATGTTTTAAGTGTTGCTTTGATTTCTTAAGAATGACAGACTCTGACAGAGACGATGACATCAACCAGCCAGGATCACACACAGGTCTGGGGATGTTTCTGGACTTTTTTGAATGTGCATATTTTTATTGTGTCCTTTCTTGAGTTTAAGGTTATTACAAAGTGAATTAGTTGCCGGGCTGTGTGTCTGCACGTGTGGTTGTTGGTTTCTTTACATTAAAAATGAAAGGAAGCCGAATGAAGATGATGCTGATGCTTTGACTCCGGAGGAAGACAACGATTTTGAGGCTAGATGAAGGTTACCTGGTTCTGCCTGAAGCTTCTTCCTGTTTAAAGGGAGTTTTTCCTTCCTTCTGTCACCAAGTGCTTGCTCACAGGGCGCTGTCTGATTGTTGGGTTTCTGTTTTATTGTAAGATCTTTACTGCACAATAAAATGTGTTTGAGGCCGCTGCTGTGGGTTTGTACTATATGAATAAAGTTGACTTGAACTGAAGAACAAACTCAGACTCTTTCACGCTGCTGCCTCGGCAAACAGAGAATTTGACACTTCCTTGAGTCACATCCTGCAGCAGCAGACTCATTGTTCATTGTTTCTCTTTGTGAGTAAATGTGACTCGGGGACAAACATGACGGCAGCAACCTGTAAAAAGGTGAGTGAAGCTGAGCACAGTCATCAGAGCGTCCTGTCCTCACACGTGGACGACAGGTTTCATTTTGAGGATGGAAGCAGGAGAAAAAGCATCAGGATCAAGCACCTCATTTTCTGCTTTGTTTCATTTCGGGAAACCATAGAATAGCACTTTGTGCGTACAACAGAATTATGGATGCAAACACAATAAACGTGTGTGGTGTTTGTTAACAGTCTGAAGAAGCTGTTTGTCCCCAGTTTGTCTTTTCTGCATGAAATAATGGAGGAAATCATTTTATTACTGCACAGAATAAAGATCCACTCCAGGTGATGGTTTAAATATTCAGGAGCATAAAGCAGCGAGGCAGTGCCCGCCTACCTGCCGGCTCGACGCACCTGCAGACGTGATTTATGCTTCAGTTGTGTTTTATGTTTGCATGACAGTTGGAGTGTGAAAAGTTGACGGTTCAGTGTGATCGCCATCCTTTGTTTAACCTCTGTGGGCAAAGGGTGAAAGACATATGTGAACAGCTCGGGTGTGTTTCAGTGAGAGGAACTGTGTTTATATTGGAGGTATGGAAGGGTGGTGCAGGACAGATGGGTTGAAGCTCTGAGCCCCCTCCTGTTTGAGACGGGTGAGGTCAGGCAGGCGTAGGAGAGCCTGTGTGGGTGGAGGCGTGCTCTGAAGAGAAGAGGAATGAAAGACGTGTGTGTGAATGAGAAAGAGACGGGGGGAGGGGTTTAAATATCTCGGGTCAACCATCCGAGGAGAGCTGAGGAAGGCTGCACAGGATGGAGATATTAGAGCAGGGGTGTCAAAGTGAAATGAGCTGTGGGCTGCTGTCGTCTCATTGGACGGCCACTTTAGTGTGCAAGTAGTACAAAACAAGAAAACCAGAAATATTTTCTAAAATGTTTTGTTTAAATTTCAAATATTGTATAAGAGAAAACCGCAAACGTGAATTCAGATTTATTTTTCCTCACTCTTAACTAACTGAAGCCTTTTGTTGAACCACCAAATAAACACATGAGTTTGAGACTCTGTCACTGAACTAACAGCATGTTCGTGCTCTCTGCTCATTTTGCTTCATATTCAATCATTTTTGGCTTTTTAAAAAACTCATTTTAACATTTCACTCAACAACAAACAAATCCTCCCTAACAAAAAAACCAAACTGCATTATGTTTCTTCATGTCAGTATACGGGCTGTGACTTTGAAACCCCTGTATTAGACAGAATGATGACGATCGAGCTGGCAGGCAGGAGGAAAAGAGAAAGACCTCAGAGAAGGTTCATGGATATAGTGACGGAGGAGGATGCTGGAACAGGAGGAGATGGTCCTCTGAGAAAACTAAAGGGAGCAGCTGAAAGCAAAAGAAGAAAAAGATTTTTCTCTGTGATTGTGCAGATTTTAGAAACATTAAAAAAATGTGGTTTGACTGACGACCCACTACATGGTTCCACTCACACCCAAGTTTGGAGGAGGGGTTCTTGTTGTGTTTGGGCGCGATATGCTCAGTTGATGTATGGAGGTGAATAAAGTTGGAGTGAAAAACTGGAGCTCCCGTGTCGTGTGTCCCAAGCCTCCATAGTGGCATGAAATGTAAATATTCAAATAAATTACATCAACATTATGCTGAAAGACAATAATTAACTAAGTGCACTTAGTTTAAAGGAAAAGTCGTATATGGGCGGTTATTTTGTTTATAACTTCCGATTAATGTCATTTAATTCCACTCTGAAGGGCAAAAGAGACTAAAAATTAACGGAACAAAGGAGGGGGAACAAAAGCAAGATACTGTTTCCACCCGAACACTTTTCTAAAGCACAGTCAAAATCATTCTTTCTGATTGGCTGGTCGAGCTGCAAAGAAGCGTAAAGGCTAAGATGTGAAGATCTGATTGGCTGTCCATCCGCCACAAACCGAGAGGACGACAAATTTGATTGGCCGAAGGAGTTCGTAAAGTTCTAATGGCGGATTCTCGCTGAAAATGTGAAATGCGTTTTGTTTTTGTTTATTTCTGGATTAATCTGAGTTTATAAATGCATTTAATGTGAGCAGTTCCGCCTCTGAAATGGCGACATTAGTTTTGGATAACGGAGCGTACACGGCGAAGATCGGATACAGCCAGGAGAAAGTCAGGTGAGATGTTAGCATGATAGCTAACGTTGCGGCTAATTAAAATAATAATAATTAAACTGAAGAGGCGTAAAAATAATTTAGACTTTAAGCGACCTAACCTCTGTGTAAAAAAAGTCAAACCCTCACGCCAGATTCTATTTCAAATCTCTCAGTTTAAGGAATAAAATGTATTTCATTAAAACGCTTTCTTATTTCTTCTTTATAGACCAAATATAAACTCTCAAAGTCATCTTATAAATGTATAACAGCTAAGGGTGTTATACATTTATAATAGGGGTTTTTTCAAGGTTTTTTTTATTAAGTTAACTCTTAGGGGAGGCTTATTTTTCCAGTGTGCGTCACGTAAAACAAAATCAATAAGAATTTACTCGAACTTTTGCATACAGCTGTACATGATGGCGAAGACAACACACTGAATTTCATAAGGACAGTTTTGTTTCTAAAGCTATAATCCATGAGAGAATTGAGAAAAATATAAATTTGTACATATCTAAGAGAAAAAATGGTCACATTTACAAGATAAGCAGATTTGTAAAAACATGAAAATGTTTCAATGAACATTTGCAAAGTTGGTGGGTGGAATGAAACAAACTGTCAAATTTATGAAGGGAAACAGTTGCAATAAAAACATTTAAAAAATTAGAGTAAAAATGAGCAAATGTGTGAGAATAAAAAAATCATGTAGTTGGTAGAATAATGGGCGGCCCTGACGTGGACCTTCTCTCTGTCCCTCTCAGCGTCATCCCAAACTGCCAGTTTCGCTCGAAGACGTCCAGGTTAAAAACCTTCACTGCAAACCAGCTGGACGAGATCAAAGATCCTTCGGGGCTCTTCTACATCCTCCCCTTCCAGAAGGTGAAGTCACGTAAGGGTGAAGCAGCTTCGGCCTGACGTCAGACTGTCTCATTTCCACCGTTTCTCTTCGTGTCTTCAGGGTTACCTGGTGAACTGGGACGTCCAGAGGAAGGTGTGGGACCACCTGTTTGGAAAGGAGATGTTTAAGGTGACTCCACCCCTCATCGCTGTGGTGTGTTTGACTGAGCTCCTCCTGTGGTGGAGGCTGACCCTGTTTTCTGGGTGCAGGTGGATTTTGCAGACACGAGCGTCGTCATCACCGAGCCCTACTTCAACTTCACCTCCATTCAAGAGTCCATGAACGAGATCCTGTTTGAGGAGTACCAGTTCCAGTCGGCACTCAGGATCAATGGTGAGTCCTCATCCTGTTAGATTTCCTGTTACTTTCAGAATAAAAGCCTGGCATCTCGTTTTAGTAAGAGTGGCGCTCGTAAACTGTAAAAAACGGTAAAACTGAGCTGCTGATTTCGGGCAATCAGGGAAGCTTTCTTTGAATGATTTCCCACCTTGTTCCTCTAGCCGGCTCTCTTAGTGCTCATCACTACTTCCACACAAACCCCTCCGAGCTCTGCTGCATGGTGGTGGACACCGGGTTCTCCTTCACCCACATCGCCCCCTACTGCCGCAGCAGGAAAATGAAGGAGGGCATCCGCAGGTTAGATGACGTGACCCTGCAGACGCAGCAGCGATAACACCAACAGCAGCAACCTGATGCCTGTTTTTCCTTTTAGGATCAACGTGGGAGGGAAGCTGCTGACCAATCACCTGAAGGAGATCATCTCTTATCGGTGAGTCGTGCTTTGTGGCGCCGGCACCTCGGCCGGAGTAACTCTGGGCTTTTACTGAACTGTTGTTTTTCTCGGGTGGAATAATTGTGACACAGACACAGAACAGACACAGACATCCTTAATGACTTTAAAACACAGGTGTGAATTTATTTTCAATTTTCTCTGACCCACACTGTGTGTGTGTGTGTGTGTGTGTGTGTGTGTGTGTGTGTGTGTGTGTCTGTGTGTTTGTGTGTGTGTGTGCGTGTGTGTGTCTGTGTGTTTGTGTGTGTGTGTGTGTGTGTGTGTGTCTGTGTGTTTGTGCGTGTGTGTGTGTGTGTGTGTCTGTGTGTTTGTGCGTGTGTGTGTGTGTGTGTTTGTGTGTGTGTGTGCGTGCGCGTGTGTGTGTGTGCGTGCGCGTGTGTGTGTGTGTGTGTGTTTGTGTGCGTGTGTGTCTGTCTGTGTGTGTGTGTGTTATCATCAAGCTAGAGTTCATGCTGGTTGGTTGAACTTGTGCGTCTCTTCTGTTCTGCAGCTTAATGCTAAGCTGTTTTATCCAAAACCAGCTCTGATGTGTGTTTGGGGTCATTGTCCTGCTGGAACACCCGCCTGTGTCCAGCTGCTGATCTGAGGTGTAATTGCAGATTTTGGAGTCCGTCCTCCTTCATCACTCCAGAACCACGGCCCAGAGCGTGATGCTGCCACCGCCATGCGTCACAGCTGCAGTGTTCTCAGGGTTGAAAGCCTCACCTTTGCTCCTCCAATCAGCTCCATCTTTGTCTCGTCTGACCATCAAACTTTTCTCCAGATGCCGTTTGGCTCGTCCATGTGGGCAGATTTCAGTTGAGCTCGTTGATTTTGGAGCAGGAGCTTCTTTCTTGGTCCTTGGAGATGTGAGACTGGCTTCACTGTGGAAGTGACACTGACTGGTGTTCCAGCAGATTCCAGTCCACAGCAGGCTTGATCCTGGGTGTTCCTGAACATCCTAACAGTTTCCTGTCATCTGAGGGGGGCAGTCTGGGTCTCTCCCAGACCTCAGTGGGGACAGATCTGAGTAACTTGTATTTCTGTGATCCTCGTGGAGTCCATCGCTGCCTCCGGTTCTGATTCGGCAATCCTCCTCTGAACAGGTGTTTAGTGTTCAGGTGACTCTTAGCTGATGACGGTCCAGCTGCAGCCGTAACACAGGAAGCTCGTCACACTCGTTCAGATTTAAAGAATTAAATAAAAAGTAAAATGATCCCTGTTTGTTTTTACAGTCAGCTGCATGTGATGGACGAGACTCACGTGATCAACCAGGTGAAGGAGGACGTGTGCTACGTCTCGCAGCAGTTCTACAAGGACATGGAGATCGCCCAGTAAGCAGCACGCTTTAGCCTGAGCTTCATATCCTGATCTGGGACTCTAAACAGTGTGACAGGGTTTCAGTGTTTTATCCTACGTTAGTCCTACGTTAACAGCTGGATTGTGAGTCCCTGTGTCAGAGTGTAAATGCACAGCAGCTGCTGGTTAACGCTGGACACCTGCTGTGGTTTGTCAGGGCCAAGGGCGAGGAGAACACGGCGATGAGGGATTACGTGCTTCCAGATTTCAGCTCCATTAAGAAAGGCTTCTGCAAGGTGAGAGACCCTCAGCAGGAGAGCTCGTGTTAACGCGCTGTCAGTGAGAACGTGTCGCTGCGATCCAGTCACGTGGCTTTGTCCTCATTTTGGCAGCATCTTCAGTGTGTGTGTGAATGACACATTCATGGCTCTCTGGTGTTTCTGCTCACCAGCCCCGTGAGGAGATGGTCTTCAGTGGGAAGTACAAAACAGGAGAGCAGATCCTGAGGCTGGCCAACGAGCGCTTCGCCGTCCCCGAGATGCTCTTCC
The DNA here is from genome assembly GCF_965226115.1 of Aulonocara stuartgranti. NCBI lineage: Eukaryota > Metazoa > Chordata > Actinopteri > Cichliformes > Cichlidae > Aulonocara > Aulonocara stuartgranti. Next base: position 1,030,828 of record NC_138945.1, read on the forward strand.
ACCCGTCCGACATCGGGATCCAGGAGATGGGAATCCCAGAGGCCATCGTCCACTCGGTGGAGTCGCTGCCTGAAGGTCAGCGGCTGATCCACGGCGGCGTGCCGGGGTCACGGAAACACAGATTTATGAATGAAACTGATTCTGTGAGCGTAGAGAAGAAAACCCATCAGAGCCTGTCACTGATTTCTGAGTTAATAGCAGCAGAGACGAGGAGACGGCTTCCCTGTAACTTTAATCACGGAGACCTTTTGGCAGCGAGCCGACGGTTCGATTCCCAGCCTGCATGTTGCTCCTGCTCACTTCCCACATTCCTGTCACATACACGACAGATACAACTTCAATAATAATGCTAATAAATAAAAGAATTTAACTATACAGTAATGTAATCATATAAAATTATATTTAATCAAAAGCACCAGACGTTCAGCTTCCTGTCCGTCGTCACTGTCGCTGTCCAATAAGAATCAAAATAAAGTGTAAACGTAAAATCTCATAATCCAAAATAAATCAAGTGTAGATGAACTACTCATCTCGTTCCTGTTTTAAAGCTGCAGACCAATAAAAACTGAATGTTAAATAAAAAAGTACTCTGACACTTTCAAAGACGGCCTGCGGGTGGCGCTGTGAGGAACAGCAGCTCAGCGTTTTGGTAAACGTGTGAATCTGTCCTCAGAGATGCAGCCGCACTTCTACCGGAACGTCGTGCTGACCGGAGGGAACACGCTGTTTCCCGGCTTCAGAGAGCGGCTGGAGGCGGAGCTGCGGGCGCTGGTCCCCGCCCACCTGCCCGTGTCTGTCGTGTTTCCTGCAAAGTAAGTGCTCCTCATCCTCACAGCCTCAAAATCTTCACCAAGTGGCGTTAGAGATGAGTAAACGTGGTTGGTTAGCTGACCTGCGGATGCTGCTGTCCGATGACGGAGACTTTAACGCTGTGTTTGTGTCTCGCAGTCCCGTCTGTTACGCCTGGGAGGGCGGGAAGCTGCTGGCTCATAACCCCGACTATGACGAGATGGTGGTGATGCGGGAGGACTACGAGGAGAACGGGCACTGCATCTGCGAGGAGAAGTTCGACATTTAGGAGTTCAAACTGAGCAGAAACATCGATAGTGATGATTTGACTTATTCCACTTTCACACGTGTCCTGCTACCACGGCAACAGTGTGTGTAAAGTGTGGAGTCTGGGTGGGGCAGGTTTACAGGTGGGTGGAGACTGAGGGTCCCCAAACCTGCAGGTCTGGATGCTCCTTGGACGGCGTGCTCGGGGCATTCAAACCACTGCTGCTGTTCCTGACGTTTATCCCCGAGAACCTGCAGCAGCCGCCTGCCTCCACCTCTGCTGGCTCAGTGGAGACGGAGGTGTGCCCGCCGCCGGGAGATCAAAGGCCCAGGGTCGAAGTCATGGCTCATAAATGTGATGTTTCAGCTCTTTATTTAAACTTGGGAATAAAAGGGAGTGAGCAGTCCCAGATAATCGCTGAATGAATAAACTGTAAGTGGTCAGAAGACTGTTTTTATTTGTTTTTACAGTATTTTTAATGTTTGTGTTCTTTGTATGTAAATCTTAATTTGCATTTATTAAATACAATAATAAAAAAACTCCAGTGTTCATTTTTGAGTGGTTTTTTTGATATCTTTTGATATCTTGAATTGTTTAGAGGGTTTGGATTGAAACGGGTGCTCGGTTTTTACTCTGGGGTGTCCCGCGGTTTAAAGTGTTTCCTTTACTCCAAGTTTTACTTTCTTTTTCTTTGAAATATTATACACTAGTGGGGTTTTTGTTTTTTTCTTTCAACTTCTATTGCCTGTATCCTTAAAAGTAACCGCCGCACCGGGAGGTTCCAGTGTTGAAACCAAGCGCTACAGGTTGCTGCCTACGGAAGCCCGGGCGGTCAAACAGCGCAGAATTGCAGATGGCGGTCACAGAGAGGAAACGGGTGTTTTAGTGAGACCAACTCCTCAGACGGGTTGGACCGGATACTCTCGCAGGGCTGACCTGTGCCTGTACCATAAAAGCCACTTCAGACGTTTCAGCCTGAAGGTTTCAGCCTCAGGTGATCCTTCACGGACACCTGTTTAACCGGAACAGGTCTGGCTAGCCCCGCCCCTCCGGCGGCAGTGAGCCGTGCAGTAGCTGCTGTGGTAGCCTGGGTTAGCCCAGGTTAGCTGTGACCGTGTGATGATGTCGGAGAGCTGCGGGTTCCGATGGACCGTGGTGGTGCTGACGTGCCAGCATAAAGACAGTGTTTACGCGTTCCAGAGAGGTGAGGCGCATGCGCGCAGTACATGCTCTTTGAGCTTGAGTTACACCGAGCGGCCTGAGGGGGCGCTGGTGGACACTGATGAGGCCAGTTTATTAGGACTAATTTTAGAGATGTTGCACAAATGGAAGAAAGCAGTCTTACATATTTGTTTAATATGTGCATTGAAGGACATGTCCTGGTCAAACATGACTCCAAGGTTCCTCACAGCGTTACTGGAGGCCAAGGTAATGCCATCCAGAGTAAGAATATGCTTAGAGGACTCTCCATTTACATGCACAAACTGGAGTCTATTTGATAGATATGATACAAACCACTGCAGTGCAGTACCTGTAATACCTACAGCATGTTCTAATCGCTCTAATAGGATATTATGGTCGACAGTATCGAACGCTGCACTGAGGTCTAGCAGGACAAGCACAGAGATGAGTCCACTGTCAGAGGCCATAAGAAGATCATTTGTAACCTTCACTAAAGCTGTTTCTGTGCTGTGATGAGCTCTGAAACCTGACTGAAACTCTTCAAATAAACCTCTGCAGATGATCTGTTAGCTGTTTGACAACTACTCTTTCAAGGATTTTTGATATAAAGGAAGGTTGGAGATTGGCCTATAATTAGCTAAGACTGCTGGGTCTAGAGATGCTTTTTGAGTAAAGGTTTAACTACAGCCAGCTTGAAGGCCTGTGGTACATAGCCGATTATTAGAGATAGGTTGATCATATTTAAGATCGAAGCATTAATTAATGGCAGGACTTCTTTGAGCAGTTTTGTAGGAATGGGGTCTAAAAGACACGTTGATGGTTTGGAGGAAGTAATTATTGAAGTTAACTCAGAAAGATCAATTGGAGAAAAAGAGTCTAACTTAACATCAATGGTACTAAGAGTAGCTGTAGATGATATTACATCTGTGGGATGATTATTGGTAATTTTTTCTCTAATGATAAGAATTTTATTTGTGAAGAAGTTCATGAAGTCATTACTAGTTAACGTTAAAGGGATGGTTGGCTCAACAGAGCTCTGACTGTTTGTCAGCCTGGCTACAGAGCTGAAGAGAAACCTGGGGTTGTTCTTATTTTCTTCAATCAGTGATGAATAGTAAGATGTTCTGGCTTTGCGGAGGGCTTTCTTATAAAGCAGCAAACTATTTCTCCAGGCTAAATGATGATCCTCTAAATTTGTGACACGCCATTTCCTCTCCAGATTACGAGTCATCTGCTTTAGGCTACGTGTTTGAGAATTATACCACGGAGTCAGGTACTTCTGATTAGAGACCTTAGTTTTCACAGGAGCTACAGTATCCAGAGTCGTACGTAGTGAGGAGGTAAAATTATTAACAAGATAATCGACCTCTGTTGGGGTAGCGTTCAGATAGCTGCTCTGCTCTGTGTTGGTACAGGGCATTGAAGATGATAACAGTGGGTGGATTATATTCTTAAACTTAGTTACAGCACTTTCAGAAAGACATCTACTGTGATAAAGTCTACTCTCCACCACTGTGTAATCAATTATTGTAAATGTAAATGTTATCAGGAAATGATCAGACAGGAGAGGGTTTTCAGGAAACACTGTTAAATGTTCAGTTTCTATGCCATATGTTAACACAAGATCTAGAGTGTGATTAAAGTGGTGGGTGGGTTCTTTTACATTTTGAGAGAAACCAATTGAGTCTAATAACAGATTAAATGCCATGTTGAGGCTGTCATTTTTAGCATCTACATGGATGTTAAAATCACCCACAATAATTATTTTATCTGAGCTCAGAACTAAATTAGATATAAAGTCTGAGAAATCAGACAGAAACTCTGTGTAAGGCCCAGGTGGACGATAGATGATAACAAGTAAGACTGGTTTCTGAGTTTCACAGCTGGGGTGGACAATGCTAAGCATCAGGCTTTCAAATGAATTAAAAGTCTATCTGGGTCTTTCATTAATTAATAGGCTGGTGTGAAAAATTGCTGCCACACCGCCCCCTCGGCCTGTGCTTCGAGGTTTCTGGTAGTTAGAATGGCTTGGGGGTGTTGATTCATTTAAACTAACATAATCATCCTGCTGCAACCAGGTTTCTGTAAGGCAGAGTAAATCAATTTGTTGATCAATTATTAAGTCATGTACTAACAGAGACTTGGAGGAGAGAGACCTAATATTTAATAATCCACATTTCACTGTTTTACTCTTTGGTTCAGATGTGGATACTGTATTGTTCTTTCTTTGTGATTGTTTATGTTTAAGTTGTTTGTTGCTGGTTTTTAGTTTGTTTTTTGTCTGTTTGGGAGCTGACACAGTCTCTATGGAGATGGGTTTTTGGGGGGGTAGCAGGAGGAGAGAAGCTGCAGAGAGGCGTGTAAGACTGCAACTCTGCTTCCTGGTCCCAACTCTGGATAGTCATATTTTGGGGGGTTTAATAAATTTGTCCATATTTCTAGAAATGAGAGCTGCTCCATCCAAAGTGGGATGGATGCCGTCTCTCCTAACAAGACCAGGTTTCCTCCAGAAGGTTTGCCAATTATCTATGAAGCCCACATCGTTTCTGGGACACCACTCAGACAGCCAGCGATTTAAGGAGAACATGCGGCTAAACATGTCACTCCTGGTCTGATTGGGGAGGGGACCAGAGAAAACTACAGAGTCCCACAAAGTTGCACACCGATTCAATATTGATTTTAGTGACCTCCGATTGGCGTAACCGGGTGTCATTACTGCCGACGTGAATTATGATCTTACTGAATTTACGTTTACCCTTAGCCAGCAGTTTTAAATTTCCTTCAATCCGAATCAAAATCAGAAATACTTTATCCCGAAGGAAATGTCGCCTGCTCTGGCCCCTGTTAGTCAGTGCTGGTGGACACTGATAGTGTCTTGGGTGCCTTGAAAAGCGCTATATAAATCCATTATTATTATTATTATTATTATTATTATTATGTCGCTGATCATTTATTGCCATACATAAAATGTCATTTTTTGCCTGTTGCCAAATATCCTAAAATTAGCTTGGTCATAGTTCAACGATAGTGTATTGATCTCAGTCAGCTGATCTAAACCTTTGCTGTTGCGTCCGAGCTGTGTTGGATAAATCTGAGCTGCAGTAGAGCCACTGAGGTGCAGCTGTTTGCTCTAAAATCATGCAACACCCACTCAGTTTATAGACTCCTTCTAAAGAGGTTTCTTTTGGAAATGTTCCTGCTTGCAGTGAGAGTTTGGCGTTGTTATGATCTCACTTCTACTTTTGTGTGTCCATCAGAGCTGGAGCTGAGGCAGCAGCGGGGTGTCCTCTCTGCGGGTGCGTTGGTTTTGACCGTCAGGGACCGCCAGGAGCCGCTGGGCAGCGGCGGGGCAACGCTGAACGCTCTGCTGGTGGCCGCGGAGCACCTGAGCAGCAGAGCCGGGCACACAGTGAGTCCTCAGCCGCTCTCCTTCACCTGATCCTTAGTGACCATGACCCTGCAAAAACCAGAGAACCCAAAGATGTGCCCGTTGTTTTGATCTAGAAAGCACATGATCTCCTCGGATCGTTTCTCTCTGCGTGATTCTCGGTTTAGAATAATCCTCCTTCGTCTTAGCTGTGTCTCAGTCTGAAACATGCTGCTTTAGCTCCTCCCACTGCAACAGGAGACAAACTGTCACACGTCCTTTATGCGATCACCTGTTTTTCTCTCAGGTGGTGACTGCCGACGTCCTGGATGACGCTTACATCCTCATCCTCCACACGGTGAGTCACACAGCAGCGCCTCTCTGATGTTTTTGTGCCGCGGCTGATTTTTCCGATCGGTCCTCAGGGTCGGGACTTTCCCTGGAGCTCCTGCAGCCGAGCGTTCTGCTGGCTTCCCGAAGAGAAGCCCGATCAGAAGGTCCAGGCTCCAGTCTGCTGTCTGGATCTGCTGCTGGACCGCCTCAGCAACCAGGTGAGCTTCCACACCGTCCCCAGAAAGACCCTTTAAACGTGGGATGCTGCAGGGTTGAGTGTCGGGGCCACTTCAGTTTGCCTTGAATCGCTGAACACTGTTGTGTTTTCGTTCAGATCTGTCCCGGTTCTCCTCCCGGTGTTTGGGTCTGCAGCACCGACATGATCCTCGCCGTCCCTCCTGACTTTGGTAAGTGTGCCACACACAGTACTCTCAGTGCACACATACAGTACTACTGCATGCTGGTAGAGCACAGTGAGAGGGTCGAAGCCCCGGTGATCCTGGAAACGTCATGAATTTAATCGAACCATCCCCCTCCTCCTCGTCACGCTTTCGTGTTGGTCAGGTTTGTCCTGGGACGGATTCTCAGGTGTTCGGGTTTTGGCGTTACCTGGTGACGTCACCTATGCAGCCAATCATGGGGTCTACCTGTCCGACTCACAGGTGCTCACTTAGTTCATTCACACCTTTTTTCCATGTGCTCTCCTCTTTTCTCTTTTGAATATTTAAATGTTGTTTTCCGTCAGGGACGAGTCAGAGACGTCATCTATCGAGGCACCAAAGAGCAGATCCAGCGCGCTGCAATGCCTGATGGGAAAGTGCCACTGGTGCGTCTTCTAGCTCAAATCAAACACACCTTTTAATTCTCCAGGAGAAGCCATTTAGGCTCAAACTGAAACACATCACAAAGTCACTGACAGATTCTCCACGGCCGAATACTTTAAGACTGATCATTTTATACTTTTAATCATTTTAATATAATTGTGATTTTTTTTTTAATGTCATTTTGAGCCTTTGTGTTTAATAATCACTCTGCACATGTTGGTTTATGCTCATGGTGAGGTGTGTGTCTGCAGGTGTCGGGTCCGGTCTTCTTCAGCAGGTCCGTGTCCGAGAAGTTACTGCAGACTCACGTCACGCCGCCTCTGGACGGCTGCACTTACCTGGGGCTGGACTCTGGAGCTCCGCCCCTCCAGGTACGTGTATTTGTCATCCAGGGAAGTTAGTCTGGAAGAGAACTAAGACTTGGAGATGTCATGATGAAGGATGAGAGTTTCAAGTGGAAAAAAAAGATAAATACGAGAAAGTTGCTGAAGTTGTGTAATGGAAAGAAAAAATGTTTTTTGGATTAAAATAAATTAAATATATGAAATTAAACACCAAATATATGATACATGAAACTATGAAAGTCCATAACCCGAGCATTGATCTACAAAAAATAGATCAAAATATTATATATGATATTATATGTGTGTAAAAATGAAGTGAAATGATTTGTAATTAAAAATAAAAAGTCAAAACAATCCTTTCACTAAATCGAGAAATATGAGTTTTAACAAAACAACTAAAGTTTGAGTTACGATGCTGATTTTATAAAGTGTGTGACTGTGAGTCCCGCCCACAGGACTAACATGACCTCTGACCTGTACTCGTTTACCCGAGATCATAATCCCGGTTTGAAACATCGACACTGAGCGGCGTGAATCACCGTGGAGACGATGTTGGGCTTTTTGTAACGACTTTTGTTTGTCGGGCGAGTCGCAGTCATCGTCATGGCTACTAGACATCTAACCGTAGAAAGTTCAGATCCATCACGCGTGACGATGAGGCCCTCACACGACGAGATGTGCTGCGTTCAAGGCGCTACAGAGTTACCTGCTCTGACAGATGGCCGGCTGTAATTTAACGTCCTGTCGTCCATATTTAAAAGCAGCAGCACGAGCTGGAGCGATAAAGATTCCCGAGTTGTTTCCTGGTGGATGCTGATGTGACTCCTCGCTGTGGTTCCTCCTCAGGTGTCTCTCTTCCTGGACGTGTTAAAGTGTCTCTGCTCGGATCTGACTCGGGATCAGTTTGTGAGCGAGGAGCGAGCCGGCTGCAGTTCAGCGGTCGGGCCGCAGGGGGCGGTGGTGAGGAGCGGCAGGGCAGAGCTGTGGAGGATCCTGAGAGGAGCTCCGCTGAGTCTGGGTCAGTTTCTCCACCTCCTCCGTTCGCTCTTTCTTTATGCCGCCGTTGCCTGCTGACATGTCCTCGTTTCACAGTGTACGTCCCCGGCGGTCGCTACGACTACCTGACTCTGTCTGGGAAGGCGCACGTCGACCGACTGAGCCGCGATTGGACGGGGAGAAACACTCTCTCGCATATCCAGGTGATTGTTCCTGCCTCCATCCTTTATGTACAGTTTATGAATAATTGTGTAATTGGTGCTTGTTTTTGTGGGCATGTGAGAAACTAAGCGCTTCCCTGACTCCAGCTTCCCCATGTTGTCAAAATGAAATAAATACATCAGAAAATGACAAGTGAATTCATTCAAACTGGAAATACATGTTAAACACATTAAAATATTTTTATATGTTAATTCCTTAAATGTGTCGTTAATTAATTAAACTACATTACGAAGTTTTGTAAAAACATGTAGTTGTTTTACAGTTTGATGAATTATGTCACGTTCTCTGTCCTGCACTGTGTCTCGAGCGTCTTTCAAAGCTTTTCTTTTAATGTTTTTATTTAAAGGGACAGTACATATGCACCTGTGACTTAATTTGAAATGCATTCTGGGATACCCGGTGTCCAAGGACTTCCCAGCAGAGGCTCTGCCACTCCATCAGGATATTATCTAGGATCTCTCTGAACTGCAAAATAATAATAAGTTTTCAAAATAAAACGACTTCATATTTTGAATTGTTTATTCTCTCGACCCTCCATACGTGATGTGGGATGATTTCTGACTGAAGGACGACAGCTTACTTCCACAGATTTGATCATCAGCGGAAAATTCACGGAGGGTTCATTTAGTGAGACAAATGTCACGCAAGCTCAGCGATGACTGCAGTTCATGTTGTGGCCACCAGAGGTCAGGCCTCCATTATTGATCAATCAACAAGCGTTTAACTCTGCTCCACTTCCTGTTTCATCAGAACGAGGACGTGTTGAGCGAAGGAGGTCGGGTGATCAATAGCGTTTTGGAGGGAGCCGTTTCCGTGGCTGCAGGAGCAGTGGTGCAACACTGCCACCTACAGGTGGGGAGGAGTTTCAGACCCAGACTGTATTCTGACTGCACTCTCCTGAGAGCAGAGTCTAGTATTTCCACACTGCATGTTTCTCCAGACATGATGTTAGATCAGAAGCAGGAAGTCAGTGTTTTTATGGAGACAACGTGTCAACATTTCCACCATCTGACCGTCAGGGTCCTCTGGACGTCCCAACAGGCTGTCTGCTGTCAGGTCTCGAGCTGTCGACCTCACCAAGTCTCCGGCTCCTGCCTCTCAGCAGTGACATCATCATCCAGGGACATCGGATTGAGCTGGGGGAGCTGCAGCTGTACGTCTACACGGTGATGGGAGCGCACGACGACCTGGAGGTAAAACACAGGAGATCTTTATATTCTCCTGGGCCGCCGCCTCCTCAGGGCATATGTGGCGTTCCAGTGTTATCTGATGTCTCCTCCTCTTCCTCAGATCTCCTCTGACGACAGCAACGCTTCCTTCCTCAACCAGACGTGGAACAACTTCTACAGCAGGACGGGAACACAGTAAGACTCAGCACCTCTCACCCACAGCCGGTCCCTTAAACGGCTGCCCCCCCCCCCCCCCCCCCCCCCGAGCCGTTCTTTATCTTAAAATGTGGGGGCGATCGTGGCTCAAGAGTTGGGAATTCGTCTTTTAATCGGAAGGTTGCCGGTTCGAATCCCGGCTTGGACAGTCTCGGCCGTTGTGTCCTTGGGCAAGACACTTCCCCCCGCTGCCTACTGGTGGCGCCAGTGTCCGGCAGCCTCGCCTCTGTCAGTTACAATGTAGCTGCCATCACCATCATTTACATTTTATGTAAATGAAACTGAATTTAAGTGAAATAAAAAGTTCTCCTGAATATGAAGAACTTCACAATAAAAGCCTCATTAAAAAATTCATAATTTATGCCTGTTCAACGCTGGAAATTAATTGGAAATACATACAGGAAATGCTGAGATTTATAAAATAAAAAGAATTAAAAAATACAAAAATATGATTGATTAGTCTAATCAAGAAAGAACTACAACTGTGGAGGTAAAAGAATTCCCACCTGACCAGATGTGCTTCATCTTTCCCTCCTCCTCCTCCCAACACTCACGTCGTGTCCTCAGCTGCACAGCTTCAGGTTTTAGTTCAGAAACAGTTAAACTTCCATCTGTTTGATGTAGTTTGAGCTGAGACTTCTGGATGGAAAACTTTTGTTTTTATGTCAGTATGTTAGTCATATTAATGACATCGTTGACCTCCTGACCTCCACAAATGTCACATGTGTGTGGTTGTGTCTCTGTGCGTGTCCTCAGGTCGGAGGAGCTGTGGGTTCGAGGAGAACGGCGCTCCCTCCTGGAAGCTCGCCTCTTCCCAGTCCTCCACCCCAGAGGAGGTGCTGTGGGTCTAGAGGGAGGCGTGGCCTGGCTGCTGGGGGGGGGCGGCTGCCTGGGAGGGTGGAGGGAGGCGTGGAGGCTTTCTTTGAAGGAGGTGCTGTTGCTCACCCACCAGGAGACGGAGCTACAGCGAAGGGAGGAGCTGCTGTTCCTGGTGGGAAGGCGGCGTGTGGCCGACGCCCTGAGGAGGCGCTCGGACGTCTGCCTGCTGCCTTGCGTCAGGGCCGCTGTGCTGGGAGGCCAGCAGGGGGCGCTGCTGGAAGCTCTGGACAGCAGTGAGTGTCCGCTCCTCTATGATGGGCCCATAGAAACAGCCAGTTTTGGCTCCTCCTTCTGTGTATCAAATAAGTTTTCTGATTGGCCAGTTTCAGGAAACTTGCTGAGGTTCCTTTGGTAATTCTAGTTTGTTTTCAGTCGCTGCAGGGAGCAATGAGCAGGGGGTGGAGCTCGGAGCAGATCTGGGCGTGGCTGCCCGCTGTCTCTCCTGCATCGCGGACGTGTTGGTGTGCATGGCCAGCGGGCGGGGAGGTCTGAGGAGCGGGCCAGCGGCTAATGAAGCCTGGAGCTCCGCCTACGCCATGTTGGAGGAGGGTGACCTGAGGGGCGGAGTCCACGCACTCACCGTGCAGCGGCAGCACTGGCTCAGCAGGTGGGCGCTGCACTGTTTGTGTCACATGGTCTGGCTGATATAGCGATGGTAAACGCCTTGGGTGTTGCTGCCTCCTACAGGCCTGATCTGCTGGTGCGGGCGGCGCGGCACTACGAAGGCGCCGGACAGGTGCTGTTACGGAAGGCTGTGATGTCATCTCAAAGATTCATCTCCATTGGACAGGGCAAAGTCCAGCCCCTTGGACAGTGGCAGGAAGTGGAGTGTCCAGCTAGGCTGGATTTAGCAGGTCATTGGATAAAGGTTCATGGTGCATTCAGGGGCAGTTGGTCCTTTAGACGCTGACCCTGTGTCTGTGTTTCAGGCGGCTGGAGTGACACTCCACCAATTGCATTCGAGCACGGGGGCTCCGTCACAAACGTTGCGGTGAAGGTCGACGGGAAGCGTCCTATTGGTGCTAGAGCACGTCGCATCTCTGAGCCCCGCCTCCTGCTGGTCAGCTACACTGGAGGGCGGAGCAGTGGGATTTCCACGGAGACGGCGTGCGACAGCCTGGATGACCTGAAGGATTACAGTCAGCCTCACGCTCCCGGTACATCGTTTACCGGCTAAACTGGGACAACAGGAAGGAAGTGGGAAGCTGACTGTGTGTGTCTGTGTGTTACAGGAGCGCTGCTGAAGGCGGTGTGTGTCTGTAGTGGGCTGGTGTCCCTGACCTCCCAGCATCCTCTGGGGCATCAGCTGATGGAGCGGTGGGGAGGAGGGGTGGAGCTCCACAGCTGGTCGGAGCTGCCGACGGGATCGGGATTGGGTGAGAAACAGGAAACAGAGCTTGTAGGTGATGGAGGAGTTCAGCACTTTGATTGGTCCTCTTTCTGCAGGTACCAGCAGCATCCTGGCGGGGGCGCTGTTGGCCGCGGTGTACAGGTGTACCAGGCGAACCTATGACACGGACTCCCTGATCCACGCCGTTTTGTACCTGGAGCAGATTCTTACCACAGGTTTGTCACGCCCTTCATCACTAAACACCTTCTCCTGCTCCTTCTCATCTTCCTCCTCCTCCTCCTGCAGGTGGAGGCTGGCAGGATCAGGTGGGGGGTCTGGTAGGCGGAGTAAAGGTGGGTCGATCCAGAGCATCCCTCCCCCTGCAGGTGCAGGTGGAGCGTCTCAGTCTTCCTGAGGAGTTCTCGCTTGCTCTGGAGCAGCACCTCCTGCTGGTCTACACCGGGAAGACCCGGCTGGCCCGAAATCTGCTGCAGGTGGGTACTTTCAGGATCAACCAATGAGACGCTCTCTGTGTACGAGCACGCTCCTTAATTCTGCTGCTTAAAAAACACTGGCAGCACCACGACGTGCGGCTCCTCAGGAGTTTTAAAGACAGGTTAGGAGCACTCCTCCCCCTCCTCACCCACTGACGGGGGAGAGAGGGGGAAGGAGCCTGCTTCCTGAAGTCCAGCCGTAGGATGGTTAAGCTCACATCTGTCCTCCACCCTCCTGTAATCATCCTGCTGCATGTACCTGGAGGCTGGAAATCACCTGTGCTGCTCAGACTGCGGTCCACCTGTCGGGTTGTCTGGCTGCACGTCTTTGTTCCCAGGACTGATCAGACATCACAATAATGACGATGATGATGATGATGGTGGTGGTGGCATCCTCCACACTGATACAGGGCTGGTAGACGAACTGCAGCAGCTTCAGATGGCGGGTTGAGGTTTCCTGTCTCCAGAATCTCTGAAGGCGGAGCCATCAGGGGCAGCAGCTTGGCCTGGCCGGAGTCTGCACATCTCTCTCCTGAGGGGGATGGAGCTGCAGGCGAGGGTGGAGGTGGAGCTGTTGGAGTGGGCTCTCCTTTCTTTCCTGTCTGCTCCACTCTCAGCTCCTCTTTCATCTTAAAAAGTTAAAAACAAAAGTCGATTCATGAAGTCAAAGAGGAGAAAAGTGAAACTCGTCAAGGTAAAAACAAGCAGAGCGAATGTGACAAGACTCCGAGTAACAGAGAGCCGTCAGGGTTGGAATAAAGCTGCTGAGATGAAGCTGGTGATGATGATGTGTGTCCTGCATGCAGGATGTGGTCCGCAGCTGGTACAGCCGCCTGCCGTCGATGGTGCAGAACGCCCAGCAGCTGGTGTGTAATTCAGAGGAGTGCGCTCGGGCCTGCGTGGACGGTGAGACGCTTCAGTGGGACATTTCCTACATTTCCCAGAATGCAGTGTGCCCAACGTCAGTGTGTTTCAGAAAGGCTAAATGACCACTTCCCCTACAGGTTCTCTGTCCAGGCTGGGGGAGTGTCTGGACCGCTCATGGCAGCAGAAGAAGCTGATGGCCCCGGGCTGCGAGCCAGCGTCAGTGCGCGCTATGATGGAGGCCCTGAGGCCGCTGGTCCTGGGCCAGAGTCTGGCCGGGGCCGGTGGCGGCGGCTTCCTTTATTTGCTGACTCGAGAGCCCCGACAGCGGGAGGCGGTGCTGCAGGTCCTCAACAACATGCCGGTAAGAATTGGTCAGGGTCAGAGGTCAAATTTATTCTATTCTATGAATAGAACAAACATAAATACAAGACCTGAGTCGGTGATACGCTGTACGTTCATGTAATACCACTTTGAACCACAGGGCGGAGCAGCGAGTCCAAAGTGTCTACGTTTGATGTCGTTCAGCTTTAATAAACCCACACATTCACAGGTTCTCTTTACAGGAGACAGTACAGTTTGTTCAGCAAAGCTTTTACAACAGCAGTTGACCTTTGACCTTTAGTCAGGAAAGATGACTTCACAACCCACTGGGGCCTCAAATAAACCCTGTCATTAGTTTTAAAGCTTAACTCAGGTTTAAAATCTTTAGTTCAAAACATGTCAGAGCTGCTCCTGTAAAACAAAGTTTATAATGAGCTCAGTGTGGACTGATCTAGACAGTTTATTTTCTACTCTGGATGATGTCACAGAGAGGCGTCTGATCAGAAGAAGCAAGCTTAAAAAAAAAAAAAAAAAAAAGCCTAAGGTGGGAGGAGCTAAATTGTCTTGTTTTCTACGGGGCTGGCGTGTGATACAGGGGGATTATTCTGAACTGTGGATCATGCTAAGCTGCTCTGGCGGAGCAGAGTAATTCCTGACCATCTGTCCTGTGTTGATGGTTTCTGGTGTGTTTCAGGGTCTGGGAGACTTCAGCGTCCACTCTGTGGAGCTGGACATGGACGGACTCACAGTCCTTGCACCGTTAACCTGAGAACGCTCATCGTTCCTCGGCTTCAATCATGAACAGTGATGAAGAGGAGACAAAGAAGAGCTGTGTTCAAAGTTTGTGTTCTGGTTTTGTAGGAATCTGATTTTATTAATCAAACTGATTAATCAGGAGCATTGATCTGTATCTTGGCAGAATAAATAAAAGCTCAGTTTTGGACTGTTTGAGTCCGTGTCCTCATCCAAAGACGGCCATATTTGTTCTTCAGTTTGTTTTCAGTCAAGTTTTATTAGTAAAAAAGACAAAATCCAGATGATCTCAAACAGACATTCTGTAGGTAAAAAACATTGAACTATACAACGTGAATTGAGCAGAATTTATATACAGATGTACATCAGCAGTCGGACTGATCCAGGCTTCAGTCGTCGTCCTCATCCTCAGCGGGCAGCGGCCGGGCTCTGCGGACAAAAACCAAACTGATCAACATCAGCGTCAAACTTCCCACAGGGCGCTGGAACACAAACGCCACGTCCTGAATAAGTAAAATCTGTCATTCAGTCGAGCGGCGTCAGCGGCGAGTTTGAGGCCTCTCCTCAGATTTTAGCATCATCCATGCAGCAATCAGTTACTCACCCATGTTTGAACCAAACAGCTTTCTCACTTTTGATCGATTTAAAACTATTTAATATCAGTTTTTAACTTTTAATGACTTTCAAGACCTACAAGGAGCTGCAGATCAGTCCAGACAGGTGAGTCTGAAGCTATAAAAGCAACGATTTGAGAAAAAGAAATAATCAGATTATCGTCAGCTGCTGTATTTGAGGTGTTTTTGGGACAAAAATCAGCTGAGAAGCATGGCTACAGTGTTCCTAATAAACTGGACATTGAGTTTCCTGGTACCACTTGATGCCGTTTGCTTTAATTCAATGACCATGAGGGAATATAATTTTTAAAACAAACCTGCAGAGTTAAAATGCTTTCATTTTTCAAAATAAAAGCACTCCATCTCTGCGTTTTTACATTTGATAGCTGCAGACTCTGCTGAAGGTTTCCGGTGAACCCTCAGAAACCGGCCTCTGATGGGTGACTGAACAGAGAGGTTCCTGATCCATAAGTGACCATATAAAGCTTCATGCCGATCCAAACTCTGGATCACGCTCTTTGGGTACGGTAAAGCATCAGCTCCCGTTGACACCGGCCTCCGTTTCATACAGCATTCATTCAAATGTTGCATCTCACGCAGCACACAGCTGGTGTTTTAGCGAATCAAACTAGCCTGGCCCACGTATCACAGCAGCAGGTACAGCTCCACACTGAAATAATCTGAGGTGAAACTAATGGCTCATCACACAGCAGCAAACCTCGGCTGAGCTTCAGCTCTCATTTTGTGTGTGTTTTAAAAGGAGTTTGGGACACAAGTTCCCTGAAGAGGCACAACACATACTTCCTGTTGGCTTTTGACATCCCGCTGCCTCCGGCCTCTTCATCATCCTCCACCTCCTGGGGCCGCCTGTTCTCCTTCTCCATCTTCCTGGGGGGGCCGCCAAAAAAGTCCCCGATGCCCTTCTGCCAGGTCGGGGTGGGACGAGGACACACGGGGTTCCCACCAGTGTATTTGTTCTTTGCTGCAAGTTACAACAATTACAGCAGCCTCAGTACGTGAAGTGTGTGTGTGTGTGTGTGTGTGGTGAAACTAGGACTGACCAGGTGTGGGGGACTGGCTGCTGGAGGCAGCGTTGGATGAACTGGCACCCAGAGACTTCCGGGGGGCAGAAGCTGCAACAGCTGCAAATGAAATGCATGAAACCAGCTGATTATGAAGGATCCAGTAAGAAACCAGTAGAAGTTCACCGAGGACCAAAGCTGAGCCAAATGAACGTAAAGAGAGTAAAGTCTCATTTGCAGAATGTTAAATCAAAGTTCAAAGAAAGCTTGTTAAAAACCTAAAATAGCTGCAGAGTGAATGAGAGCAGTTCACTGCCATTTAAACTGGGTCTTTAAGGAAGCAGAGCAGGTCTAAATTTTAATTCTTATCCGTTGGGTGTTGGAAGAAATGTAAGCCAAATTCACCAGAAGGTCCCAGAACTTAATAAACATGCATGCATTATGGACGGTAACACGCGTGGCATCTATGGTAAAGAGAGACGCCTTAATTATTTAATATGCGAATGGACTTTTGTGAGGCGTGCGCACAAAGACGCACCGCGGCGCTCAAAACTGGCGCCAGTTTGCAGTAAACGTCGTACAAACTTTGGGAAAGGGTCATTAAAGATGACACCTCGTGAGATGAATGAGAACATTAAGCTAGAACCTTTGACTCCGATGATAAAAAGACAATTAAATGTTTTAATTTAAATATCTTCGCCTCTCCCGGAGAACCCGAGAGGGCAGCAGACCAGCCTCCGTGTTGGCGGGAGGCTGATTTTAGGAAGCCGTGCGGTGGATTTACACACAAACTTCATCTGACAGTCTTCTTTCAATTATTTTAGTGTAAAAAATAAATATAATACGTTAACTACTCTTCTTCGAGACTACATTTGTATGATTTTACCAGCTTTGGCTCAGCGCCGCCTGCCAGCCAGACTACCTTACAAAACAGACGTGTTCTTGTACAAACAAGCTTTAAAGACCTAAATTCTGATTGAATGCCTTTAACTTGTTGCCGTACCTTTTCTGTATGATCCGGGCACACTATCGGCTTTTGTCCTCACCATGTTGGCAGCGGGTTTTACAGTAAGCCGACACTCCTACCTGAAATCCGCGGACCGCAGTGAACCGAGCACCGTCCCGCCTCGGTTTAAAACCAACAGGCGGATGGGGCGGGAGACTTCTTCTTCTCTTGCTTCTATAGTGGTAGACTCCACGAATAGCTGGAATACAAGTTTGCCCCTCATAGGTGAATGTGTGTAACTGCAGCTCCCACCATTTTATTCTTCCACTGTATGGATGATTGTTTAAGCCACTGGCAGAAAAATAACGAAACAGAACATTTTCTTGGTAATCAGAAGTTTGAGTTATCAGGCTATTATCACAAAACTTCAAATTATGTATCTTCAAATTGCACCTTACTAACTCAAACTTCTGAGGAACTAGCGTTAACAACTTGACATTTTGAATGAAGTGAAAACTTGAACCTGAAATTTTATGAATGGCAATTTTTTTTAGTGGCGGAAACTTTGACATCAACATTGTTAAGACGAGTAGTAAATACTGCAATAAAAAATACTGTCGAAATTTCTGAAATACACTATAGTATGTTTAGTTTTTGTTCTGCTGTATTTATTTATTTTTCACTTCAATTAGTTGTTTTTTGGTCATATTGTATTTTTTATATAAATGAATGTTTTTTATAGGTTGTGTTTACACAATAAATTATAATGATTTTAGTAAATAAATTACAATGAAATACGTTAAAGATTTCATGATAGTAATACAATTATGGGGTATAATACTGCCGAAACGTCTTGAATACACTATTGTTTTTTCTTTGCTGAATTTGAAATATTTTGCATATGAAGCCAGTTTATCAAATTACATTTGTCGTTTGTTTTACTTTAATAATTTATTTTAGTATATAATTTTTTATTAATATTTTATCTTCATTTTTACTGTATTCCATTCAAATTTTTCTGTTTTTTCTGCTTTTTTTTTTAATTCAATTTAAAATTTCTATATATCTTTAAAAAAAAAAAGTCAAGCTCCTTTTTGTGTATTTTTTTTTTTACATTTTCTATGGTTTGATCATATTGAATTTTATTTGAGCGATTTTTTTATTGGCCTTTTTTAAACAATAAATTATACAATATATACAATAAAAATACAATAAACTATAAGGGTATCAGTAATTAAGATAATTCCAAAACACTTTAAGAATTTCATACTAATACTATAATTATGCGGTAGAAACTTATATTTACTAGTGATGTGTCGTTGGCGAACGAAACGGCTCTTAGAGCCCGATCTTTGAAGTGAACGACGTGAGCCGTGGGTTTTTTTTCATTATCTCACCCTCTCTCTCGCACTTTTTCCCGCTTCACTCCGCACGCGAGCCTTGTGCTTGCGCTGAGGGGAGGGGTGGTAGTTACACTCGCAGTAGCACAGGAACAGAGCGGGAGGGAGGGAGAGAGAAAGAGAGGCAGGGACAACAACATTAGAAAGGTATAGTAATCATCCACAACTATTTTCAGTTGCAGATGATAAAGGATTCAGAAAGTTTATTCATGCAGGTCCATATGACAGAGAATGTGCATCTTCTTTTTGTTTTCATATTTTAATTTATGTTTAATTGTGTTGTGGTTTGCAGTGTTTTGTGTTGTTCCACTTTAAATTTGTTTAAAAGGAAAAAGCTGAAATTTAAATAGTTAAAAGTTTAAAATGTAAATAGTTGTTTTTTGTATTATATGATTTATTTATTACATTTTATGTGGAGTGAATAAATAAAAATATATTTACGGTGGCCCCTACAGACACAACACGTATAAACTCCAAAACACATTTCTAGCGTTAACTGAACTTCCAAAACAGAGCTACCTAGATCACTTAAATTACACAATTGAAAGCATATGTGTATTGTTTGTGTATTTATACACAAGCACTCATATATATTCATATAAATTAAAAAAAAAAGTACATTTACCTGTTACTACCACACACCAAATCAGGTCGTTGGTACTTGCTGGCTTGTGTAGCCACTAAGTAACAAAAGCTCAACACTGCCACTAGCATCCTGGAGCACTTGTGTTGTGTTTTGTACGTGTTTTGGAGTTTGTACATGCTTCCGGGTTTGTATGTGCTATGGAGTTTTTACGTGTTTTGGAGTTTTTACGTTTATATATATTTATATATAAACATATATAAATAAAACAACATTTTTTTACATTAGTAATTCCTTTTGTGCATATATTCATATTGTTGTTAATAATAAATTAATTAAAGCAACAAAACAACCTGAAGATCCCATCCCAACAACAGACTGTTCTCTCTGCTGAGGTCAGGAAAGCGATTCCGCTCCCTGAAGACCAACACAGAGAGACTGAGGAGGAGCTTCTTCCCGCAGGCGATACGGTCTCTCAATCACACCACCACACAGTACTGACCCACACATATGGTTCTTACACACACACTGGACTTTCTGGACTTTGGTTTTGCACAACACTGGTCATTATATTCTTCATTTCCGGTTAATACTTGTACAGCTGCTGTTATTGTGTATATATTTATTTATATTTAGATTTCTTCATACATTCTTATATAGTTCTATATTGTGTATTTTGTTGTACAGTTATTTTATTTTCAACTTTAATTTATATATTTATCTTTATCTTATTCTTCCCAGTTAAATTTACCCTTCATTCTAATTTGTGTTGTACAGTTATTTCATTTTTAACCTTAATTTATATTTTATTCCTTCCTAGTTAAATTTACCCTTTTTAATTTTTCATATTTATTTCCTATCTTATTCATAGCCTTTTCCTTTTTTGTTTTCTTTAGGTCACGAGCAGTTGTCCAAGCATTTCACTACATATCGTACTGTGTATGACTGTGTACGTGACAAATAAAATTTGAATTTGATTTGAATTTGAGATCC
The DNA here is from genome assembly GCF_965226115.1 of Aulonocara stuartgranti. Taxonomy (NCBI): domain Eukaryota; kingdom Metazoa; phylum Chordata; class Actinopteri; order Cichliformes; family Cichlidae; genus Aulonocara; species Aulonocara stuartgranti. The sequence goes on from NC_138945.1 coordinate 1,050,740, forward strand.
GGTTGGGAGCCGAAAGAGCCGGCTCTTTTTAGTGAGTCGAGCCGGAAGAGTCGGTTCTCTAAAAGAGCCGGAAATCCCATCACTAATATTTACTAAACTTGTTTTTGTTTTATTTTTCTTCATAAAGCCACGTTTTTATATTCCTATTTTCTTCATATAAAATATAACAAAAATTAAATATTTTATTCTGTGTTTTTCTTTAATTGTTGCCTTGATACTGTATATTTAGTACATTTCGATTAGACTTTAACACAAACACAGGAAGTACGAGCCCGTTTCCACCGTTTGTCCCTCCTGGTGTTCCGTAGTGGCGGTTCATTGGCTGCGGGCGCCTCCAAAACAAACTCAGTTTCGACTTTTCGGTGATTAAAAACTCTTTCTGGGTAAGTATAGTTAATCTTAAGGACTCTGAGGGTCAGGCGAAAACATTCCCGGCAGTTTCCGCTCGCCTCGCGACTATTTGTTAACTTTAAAGCCGTCAAGCTGTTAGTCGGTTAGCATGAGCTACCTGTAGCTGCAGGTTCAAGTTAACGGAGCAAAGTCGATAAAATTTCTGTTTGATGGACCAAAACCAGCCTGCGAGCCGTTAAAAGTCCTCACAGGCGTCAGACTCAGCTTTACGTGTCCGTCTGCCTGCAGTTAACTGTGTAGAAAAACTACAACAGAGACCAAAAAACTACGAACATCCGATAGAAGGTTCCACAGAAATACTTCAGCACTGTGTACTTTTACTGCCTGATACTTGGAGTTACTGCACCAGCTTTTCAACTCTACCTTCCTATAAGACTTTTTAAAACCAGGTTTCAGAGCGCTGAACAGTAAAGGAAATAAACACAATCGAAAATAAATTAAATAGAATCTAGTTTTGAATTCAGTGGGAAAAGTAGACATGCACATTTTTGGCTTTGTCGGATCTTTGTCTAAAAGCCAAAAAGTAAAATGTAAATCCGATCCATCTTCCTGTGTTTATGTCGCAGGTTTTTCCTTTCCCTTCTATAGTCATGTAGTTCTGATCATTGTTTAATGGAAAACTTTACAATTATGTTGTTTGTGCAAGTTTGACAAAACCAATGATGAGCTGTAAAACTAACAGTGACGGCCTGCGACGATACAACTCTCTGTGCATGTGTTTATTTTCTCCAGCTGTTACCATGGAGGAGGTGACACGGCTGGTGTCGACCGGAGACTGCGTGAAGATCTGGGATGCGGTTTCCATGGCGCCAGTGGAGCAGTTTAACCCACACAGCACAAGCCACCCTGTTGCTCAGGCCTGCTGGAGCTCCAACAGTATCCTGCTGTCACTAAGTCACCACAGCCGGGATATGAAAGATGGAAATCTGCTGTCTTTGTCATGTCCAGCAGGGGGCGACTCCTCTGTCTGATTGTATACACATCTTTGGTCACCCTGAGCTCAGTAAGCACTTCCTGATGAGTTTATGATCTCAGTTGGCGGTTTAATTTCAAGGGGCAGCCAATCACAATAAAATGTCTTAAAGGGGGAGGAGCTAAAGCAGCTTCTTTCAGACAGGTCATGAACAATATGAGACAAAGAAAGCTTATTTTAAACTATGAATCATGCAGAGCTGCCCTGTCAGAGTGAGCAGCATAAATCACCTTTAGATCTGTGAATCAGCCTTGACCAGTTCTCTCAGACCAGTACCTGGTCAGCGCCAGCAGCAGTGGGGACAAGCTGGTCGTTTCCAGCCTCAAGTCGACTCCTGTGCCGGTGGTGGAGCTGGCCGACGGGGTGAGTCTCAGCTCTTTAAAGACTGCAGAGGGGTAAAAGAAGAATAAAGCCTAAGACGTTATTGTTTGTCTCTGGGTCCAAATTCTCCTTCAGTTCCCAAAACACTGAGCTTTAGAAATATGATACCAGCTGTTCTCCCAGGTGTTTTAGTGAAGTTTAGGTTTCAGGGAAAAGAGGGAAACTAAAGATTTTAGTTACGCTGTGTAGTTTTAGAAAGCCGAGTCAGTCTGGTAAGTATCTCACTGAGAGCTCTTCGGCCTCTGTGAAGTGTAACGGTGCTGGTTTGTACCCGTGTTCAGAAAAAGCAGACCCGGGTGTGTCTCAGCTCCTCGTCTCAGTTTCTGGTCAGCGGAGGTCTCGATCACTGCGTGCACATCTGGGACCTGAAGACCAAGAGACTGCACCGCTCCCTCAAGGTAGGACCTCACGCCACCTCCGGGTTCCTTTACCTCTGAGCGGGATAAACATGGCCTCCTTTTCTCTCAGGACCATAAGGAGGAGGTGACTTGCGTGTCCTTTAATGCCAACGACAGCTACGTCGCCTCCGGCTCCACCAGCGGCGACCTAGTCCTCCATAGTCTGACCACCAACCTATCCAGCAGGCCGTTCGGCCACGGCAGCAACCAGGTCAGACCTCCACTTTCATATCGTTTTTCTTTTAAAGATTTTCTTTGAAGCTGCTCATGTGCAGCCGCTCAGGTGAGCTGTGAGTTGGTGATATGACTGTAGTGAGGGAGCAGCCAAAAGGTGGAGGTGTGCTTTCAGTTTATTTACCTCACCTCATCACGTTATATAAAGTCTTTAATAAAAGAAGAACTCTGCAGGCTCAGAGTTAACCGGAGAGTGGAGGAGGGGCTCCGTTTTTATGCTTCACTCTGTTCAGTCTGTGTATGTAAAGACTGTAACTAAAAGACAGCAGAGGAATGTTTGGTATTACTGCTTGATAATCTGTTGATCTCCAGCCCATCCACGACCTGAGGTTGTCCACGGTGAAGCGCTCCCTGCTGGGCAGCGTGTCTGACAGCGGAACGGTGGTGCTGTGGGACTCCAACACCCAGAAGGAGCTGCACGTGTTTGACGGCGCCCACAAGGCCCCAGGCTCCGGCCTGGCCTTCTCGCCCACCAGCGACCTGCTGGTCGTCAGCGTCGGCCTGGACAAGAAGATCGTCTGCTACGACACCGCCAGCAAGATGTGAGTCCGATCGCTCTGTTCTGCACGTCCCTGCTCGGTCACAAGGCTGTCACGCCCTCTGTGGAGCTCCTGTTCCATAGAGGGCGCTCTCGAGCTCATTGAGAATGAGCCGGGCTCTGAGGAGGTGTAGTTTTTCACCTGTCTTCCTTTCAGGAGACTGCAGAAGACTTCTAGACTTTAAAATGAGTCTCATCGTGTTTTATCCTATGTTAATATAAAACTTTCTGTCCAGCAGTCCAGAACCAAAGCAAAGCATCAATAAGAAGGCAGCATGAGCTGAAGCCCACTCTTTGTCTGTGGATAAAATCTGTTCCACTTTGTGTTTAACGGCGTGTTCGTCTGCATCTCCAGCGTCCTGAGGTCCATCCGCGTGGACAGTCCTCTGACAGCTGTGGACTTCACTCTGGACGGTACTGGGCTGGTGGTCGGGTCCACTCACGGGAAGATCTACCAGTACGACCTGAGAAACTCCAGTTCCCCCACCAGGATCACAGTGGCCCATAAAACCTCAGTGACCTGCCTGCGCTTCCAGAGCAACGCCAGCAAACACAAGGTACTATCCTCGGGACTCTCAGACGGAAGATGGGAATAATATCAATTTTTCCTTCAGTGTGTCCAAACCTGCAGGGTTATTTTCTCTCTTTCTTGTCTCAGTCCAGTAAAATTGGCTCCTCAAAAACTTCCAGCTCTAAGAGATCCTCCACCAAGCTCCCCAGCAGCCAACCAGATCCCACCGCCAGCACAGGCCCTGCCCCCAACAGACAGGTGACAAACACAGGTGGGTTTCACGCTGTAGGTCACTGTGAACGCGAGTGTGCGCGTTTTGTTTTTCCCACACAGATAAATAAGGCAACTGTGAGCTTGAAGCTCCTGTGGCAGTGTGGCCAATCACGGTTGTCCTGTCTGATGATGATAAAGCCATAATTACAGCACGTGTTCAGCAGGAGGCGCTGCTGTGGACGGGATGTGTCGGGAAGCTGAAGGCCAGCAGGGGGCGGAGCAGTTCAGTAGCGTGGGACGAAACAGTCTGGACATCTTCTCTCCCGCTCGCGAAGGTCAGAGGCAGCCTGTGATTGGCTGAAATCTGATGCTGCATTCACTAACGTTGCCTTGTTTTTGTAAATCGCAGCGTTCTCTGTAGTCAAAGGAGCTTTCAAAGAAAAGCGTCTGGACTTCTTTAAGCTGCTTGAAGACGTTTCAGCTCTCATCTGAGAAACGTCTTCAAGCAGCTTAAAGAAGTCCAGACGCTTTTCTTTGCAAGCTCCTTTGACTGCGATGACCTGGATGACTGAGAACCTTCACAGCCGTTCTCTGTTATCACCTCTAACTGAATCCATTTCAGTCGTGCTTCTCCTTCTTCTTCCAGACCCGCTCACCCACGGGACCACCGCGAACACCCCATTTGGACGAGGACAGGGTACGAGAGGTGGTCACCAGATGCATTTGAAGCGACGCTGCCGTCGGACCAATCCTGACGCTGTGTTTCTTTTTCCTTAGTTACCACTTCGGAGGTGATGTCTAGAGATGGGGAGGGTCAGCAGCTAACAGGCCGGGCCAGCCTGGACATCTTCTCTCCAGTCAGAGAAGGTCAGAGTTCAAGTTCAACGCCCATTTAAAATGCCTAAAGGTCCAGGTGAGGTCACCTGGAGGTTAAAGAATGTCTGCACTGTGCTTCAGACTCTCACGCAGGTCCCAGCTCTCACAGGAAGACGCCACTGGGAACGCCGCTCGCAGCCTCGGCGGGGAGGTGCTACAGCCCGCTGTCAGTCTTCCAGACCCCTCCGGCTATCAAAGAGGAGGAGCCAAACACCGCTGTAGCTGGAGAACTGTGTGATGCCAGAAAGGTGATGACCTTTAACCTTTAACCTCTACACCTGTGACAACGCAGGTCCACCTAACTGAACTTTGATCTGTCTCAGTCTGACAAAGTCAGCTGTTCCAGTCTGGAGACACAGAGTCAGTCCACGCCCCCTATGTCACAGTCAGCCAATCACAGTCAGCTGGCCCCGCCCTTCTTCACGCCAGAGCCCAGCCTCCGGAGAGCCAATGGCATTCAGGCTCACCTGAGCTACGACTCACCTGTCCACGGAGCTCCACCCACCACATCTGCAGCAGCAGGTAGAGTCGGGCAGCAGCAGTTCTGAGGGTTCAATTCCCACTAAGGTCCGATATCACCGTGGTTAGTTCACTGTTTGTGGGACTCTGTAGGAATAGGCTTGTGAATTGGACGCTGAGTTCAGGGTCAGCTGCTTGTGTGGGAGATTCCGATGTTTCCTCTGCCTTCAGGTCCGGCTCTGTCGGCTGCCGTTTCCTCGTCTCTTTCTCAGAACATCGCCGACGTGGTTGGACAGGCCGGAGCTGCTCCCCTCACCTCCCTGCAGATCCACTTCATCCAGAACATGATCCACGAAACTCTGGAGGAGTTCAGGTCAGTCTGACCTCTGACCTCTCTTCAGAGAAAAATCAGCTAGCCTTTTTGTGGGGACTATTTTCAGAGGCGGGTTGATTTGGTGTTTTTGAGCTTTTATGGCAGCGGGACATGAACAAGCTTCTCCTCCTCAGGAACGCCTGTCACAAAGACATCATCAACCTCCAGGTGGAGATGATCCGACAGTTTTACATCCAGTTGGTACGACAGATTCGTCCGAGCTTTCCTCTGATGGTCAGATGTGACTTTCTGGTTTTTTTATGATTCTGTGTTTGTGTTTCAGACTGAGATCCACAGTCTGATAGAGAAATACTCCGTCAACGAGTCTCTGGTGGAGGAGATCGAGAGGCTGAGGGAGGAGAACCGCCGGCTCAGGGCCAACTACTGACCGTCTGGAGCCTCGTTCTGGCTGCCTCCTCCCATCCTGACGTCAGATGGTCCAACATGAATGTGTGTGTGTGTGTGTGTGTGTGTGTGTGTGTGTGTGTGTGTGTGTGTGTGTGTGTGTGTGTGTGTGTGTGTGAACACTTATGTACCCTGTTTTGTTGTAATTTAATGAATTTTGATGTCAAAGCCTGGAAGAGTTTGAAAGGCGGTCGGTTCACATGTGCCTGCATCATGTTTTAGTAAGAAGCTTTTGTCTGAAGAAGAATAAAAAGAAAAAGTTTACAGCCAATAAAAAAATTACGTGTGTGTGTTTTCATGTACATCAACCCGAATCTTTCTAAAACCTTTGGTGTGTTTATCACAGTTTTAGTGATCAGTAAGTAACACGGTGTGAGGCAGTATTTACGGTGATATGCGGTCGTAGTTTGTAGTGAAATGTGTGTTTGTTCTTTGGCTTTTCGCGGGCCGGCGGTTTGAGCGTGTCGGGGTGGGGTTACTCTCTCTGCGCGCTCACACTCTTTGGTTGTTTACCTGCTAGCCTGTGAGCGCGCAGCACGCTCACTAAGTTCAGACTTTTAGGTTTTCGTGCTCCGCGGCGATGAACCCGGAGCTCAGCGGGTTGTTTTAGACCAACAGCAGCGGGGGAAACAGATTCACCGCGGGAACTTTAACCCTGCGTGACCTTTGACCCGCTCAGGCTCGGTTAGTTTATTGTCGGGTTTTTCTCTTTCAGCCGCTCAGAGCAAAGTTGGCTTCCTGCTAGCGCTGCTCACCTGACGTGAATCACCTGAAGGTGACGTTTCATTTGATCCACTTCACGCAGGAATTCAAACCCTGCAGCAAAACTGAGACCAACGAGCCTCAAACGTTCCTGTAAGTGTTTATAGTATTTATGACGTCACGAGCTGAGCGTTAAACGTGTTTTCAGTCTAATCTAACGCGCACCTGGCAGACAGGTGTGCGTTACATGTACTGCGATACTGCGTGTACTTTCTAACGTTATAGACCTGCAGGCAGAGACACGCGGAAACACAGTGTTACCTGCAGCAGGTGCCGGCGGTCACGCCCACTACAGATCACGTGCTGGTGTGCCAATTTTTTGCACACCTGGATGAGCCGCTGTGGGTTATGTGCTAACCGCGAAGTGAACCGGGTCGCTCTCCACCAGACTCCATTCACAAAAGCTGGATTTTTACGTCACAGAAGGGCGGAGCTTTGCGTCTGCAGCGGCCTCGACTGGTCCGTTAGTTTGTGTTACGGAGCGACTCTGATGTTTTAGTGAGTTAGTTCGGATCACAAGAAAACACTGAAACAGTAAAGTCACGCAAAGTTGAATAGAAACTTCTTTTTTCTGTCAGGTGAAAATCTGCGTTTTTGTGAGTGGACTCTGGTGTAAGATCGGTTTCTTTGTTGGCCTCCCAAAAGCCATAAACGTCATGGGAACAATAGGTTAGCAGGTACATTCAAGATGTACTTTATTGTTATTATTAACATTTAATTATTAAACAGCTTTATTGTTGTTTATTTTTAAAGTGTTACTGTTACACTGGCGCCTGTAGTGCTTCGGCTGTCACAGATAAATGACAGTCGGCCATCCGATCCGGAGCCGATGGCTTCAGATCTGACTGCGTCATTCAGCCTTAACGCTGTTTGTGATTCCTGTGAAGCGACTGATCTGGTTCGATGGTTCTCTTGTTGATTCGTCAGCAGAGCTGCAGTTTTCTTTGTGTTGCACATGGAATTGAATCCTCAGCAGTTACTGAGCGTGAGCAGCAGGTTAAACCTCTTTAATCTGAACTTTGCGTTTATTCTGCCTTTCTCAGCTCGGACTGTCCTCCAGGAAGATGGCCAACCCACTCAGGTCTGAAGTGTTTCGACTGTACAAGAACGTGAGTGTTGGGGAAATTCATTTTTAAAGAACTCGATGACCAAAGTTCCCTCTAATGTTCCACGTGTCTGAGCGAACACACAAACTCCCTGAGCGTCCCGTGGACCACTGTGAGCAGCAGCAGACGTGTGCACTGTGGTCACGCCAGCATCCAAGTTACATGTTTACTAAAGTAATCAAATTACAGCATTTACATTTATGTTAGACGACTTTTAACTGCTTTAACCCACTGACAATGAAAACTTAAACAATCTTGTTCATGTGCAGCATGTTAACACTATTGGAAGCAAAAATAACCTGAACTCCAATTTTGAAAACAACTTTATTTTTATTATTTTTTGCTCTGACTGTATTGTGAGTCTGTGGTCTGGGAGAGAGTCTGTAACTCTGTCTGCAAATACAGTAAATAATGACCAATGTTGGGCAATTAATTATTTAGTTACTTCTTCAAAAAAGTAACTGAGTTATGGAAACAAAGTTTTGCAGCTGTTTACCTAAAAATGCAGCCAAGGTGTTTTTAAACAAACATTTCAAACTATTCACAGAACAATCAGCTGTTCTGCATCAAATCTGATGCCACACAAATTATTTGTGCCACTCCAAAAATAATTTGTGTCCACTATGAGATGAAGGAGAACAACAGCCTGATACCTGCAGGCCTGACAGCAGCAGATGTGTCACTGCTGTAACACCTGTAACACTCAGCAGTCACCTCATTGTTCTGACACACAACAACACTACTGACCACACTACACACTGACTACACACTAACTACACGCTGACTACACACTAACTACACGCTGACTACACACTAACTACACGCTGACTACACACTAACTACACACTAACTACACACTAACTACACACTGACTACACACTAACTACACACTAACTACACACTGACTACACACTAACTACACACTAACTACACACTGACTACACACTAACTACACACTAACTACACAAGATTTGTGCTAAACGTCTCAAATCTCTCACATCTCAAACACGCCGTCACTCCTAAAACTTCCCCCTCCCTAAACAACTAAAGGCCATGTTGCCATATCATTCTTTGATTGGTCCACATGGTACATTTTTCCACCAATAGGAAAGGCTGGGAGTTTTGGTGTTTTTGCTCACAGGCTTTTGAGCGTTTTCCTTATAAAACGCAGTTTTTACCGTTTCTTCCTGCAGTAAATATAAACAACGACAGTATTCAGGAAGAAAAACAAACACTGCAGATATTTTATCATAACTCTGGTTTTACGTGGCCGATCAACACAATTTAAAAACTGGTATAAAGTCCTCACTTTGTCCGTCAGTTGTTCCGTCTGTCCTGCTCACATCTCCAATGGTTGTACACGTTGTCATTAACGTGGCTTCACTCCACATCAGCCGCTTTGCTAAAACACCGCACCGCACATAAGGACGCTGTCAGAGCCTGTCAGCCATGTTGATCAGCTGCGTATATACGAATGCGAATCGCATCATTGGCTGGACTTTGGGATAAGGTGGCATCGTTCTGATCACATACGGGAGCAGCCAGTCACTGACTCACACTGCAGAACAGGATTGTTAAAGTTTAATTTTAATTTCAGTGCAGGTTAGATTTTTTTTGTGCGCAACGCAGATTTTCTGTGCCAGCAGTGGGCAGCTTAGAGGGAACATTGTCGGTGACACGTTGTCCTCCAGCGATTCTAGATTTTCTGTTTTCACAGCTGTAAACGTCAGAATCGGGAGTTTGGATGATGAGACTTCAGGCGGCGTCAGCAAAGACTCCATGATGATGTTGTTAACATTTATTGACAGATAATTTACTTTTAAGATGATCCGTCGGTGCCACTGTGAGCCGTCGGAGGTGCGTAATGATGAGATGACCTCAAACAGATCTGAAGGCACAAAGCTGCCTCTCAAATCTCCCATCATGTAAAGCGGTGCTGAGCCCCACCAAAATGTTCAAGCTTCATGTTTATCTGTGAAGATGTCAGCAGTGTTTACAGAGGGCGCTGCAGCAAGTGTCGCCCCCTGCTGGGCATTAAAAGAATGCAACTGCGTGCACAACCTGTAGTGTCTGCACCAAAGCACTGAGGTCTTTATTCATCTGTCAGAATGACGCTGAAGTGGTGTTCTGATATATTTAAAGCTTATTTATCGGATCGGGCTGAGATTATCTGCTCAGAAACACTCTGACGACACTTCATCATGTTTAGGGTGAAAAAGTGGACGTTTCAGTGGCAGAGCCGTCGTTACGCCGCGAACAACATCAGCAGAGAAAACCAACAATCAAACTCACAGCCCACCATCACAATATTTTAATAACATTAAAGCCCAAAACCCAGAAATCTAACACGCCTCCCTCTGTAGCCCCGCCCCTTTAACGGGTTCTGAGTGAAACCAGCTGCACACGTGACATAAGATGTGCTGTGGCCTGAGATGGTCACCACATTTTTCTTTGGTGAAACTAACTCAGTGAGTTTAGACAAACAGGGAGCAGGCGGCGCTTTCTTATTTCATAAATGCAAAAAATAAGATGCCCGCACTCGTGATCCCTCATGGTGAAGGTTTAAAGACTTCCTGTCCACCTCACGCAGGAGCTCCGCCCTCCTGAGTGAATTAGAAAGTAAGGTGAGACACTGTAACAATCAGTGTTTTTAAAGATTTTATGCATGAGGAAGCGTGTAGGATGGAGATCAGCGGCGCCTTTATGACCGCAGAGCTATCTGCAGATAAACCTTTGACCCTCTTTAGGAAAACACTTTCTGTTATCAGCTTTAGACTAAGATAAGGTCTCTGCAGGGAGCGCCGCTGAAGGAATTACAAAGCAAGACTATGTGACAAGATTTCAGATTCACCTTTTGTAAAGTGAATCACTAAAAGCGCTCGTGGATCCTCGGAGCGTTCCCGCTGCTCGTCCTGATAAAACACATTGGCCTCTGGAGGTGTGTCAGTCTAAGATCATCGTCCAGAGTGATTTTAAGACCTGTGCTGATTTTGAGATCATGTGATCATCATGTGCCGTCATACATCGGCCGCCTTTTTGCCCTTTAGTAAAAATAAAGACATATCTTTGCTAACACATCCTCTTCCTCCTTGCAGCTCCTCTACCTCGGCAGGGAGTACCCCAAAGGTGGTGACTACTTCCGCGACCGTCTGAGAGCGGCGTTTGCCAGGAACAAGGCGGTGGAGGACCCCGAGCAAATAAAGGCCCTGATTGCTCGTGGCGAGTACGTGGCCCGGGAGCTGGAGGCGCTTTACTACCTGAGGAAGTACAGAGCGATGAAGAAGCGCTACTACGAGGACTAAACGGCGACCGAACGGTGACGACACGAACAGCTCTGAGGTTTACGGATCCAATCCTGAGGTCACATGACCACCGAGTGAAGCCTTTAAATTAAAGTATTCAAAACAAAAACAAGCGTGAGTCCTCCTTCCTTCCTTCCTTCCTTCCTTCCTGTCTGTCTGTTCCCATAGGAAACAGTAGAAGCAAGGTCAGAGGTCAGAGGTCGGGGGGGCGATGGTGTCTTTGTCGGCCAGGTTGACTCTGCAGATGGGACAGGTGGGGTTATCCTGGGGGGGAGGAGACAGAGTCAGGTGGCGTTCCAAGTTTATGTCATCTCCGTATAACCAAGCACGGCGTTACCTTCAGCCACTGGTCGATACAGTGAACGTGGTAGTCATGGAAACACGGCAGAATCCTCAGCTTCTCGCCGTCGCTGTAGTCGCAGACACAGATCTGACACCTGCCGGCCAATCAGCACAGAGACGTGTTAGCGTGCAGGTTTGGGGTTTGTTTGTTTTCAGCGTTACAAATGGCGAGCTCGGAGACTCACTGCGTGTTCCCGCCGCTGCCGCCGCATCCCTGGAACACCTTGGTGGGAAACCTCTGGATGTCCGTCGCGCTCAGCTGATTGGTCCTCACGGCGCCCTGACGCTCCTCAAGCTCCAGCAGAGACTGAAAGACGAGCAAAGGCGTCAACACTCTGACATCTGGGCCCTGATTGGTCCACGTTGAATACCTGCAGCGTCTAACTGTAAGAGCTTAACTGTAACACGAAGGAGGAACGTAAAGAAGAGATCACAAACCAAGTCTGAGATGAAACATTAAAGAAGAAGAAGAAAGATCCAAATTCAAAACAACTTTTTGGAAAAAAAGCTCCAAAGACAAATTCTGACGGGATTTTTGTCCCTGAGTGAACAAAGTCTGCAGAATGATCGAAACTCCTCCCCCTCCTCGAGACCCCTCCCCCTCCTCCAGACTCCTCACCTCGTAGTCGTTTCCTTCAGCGTCATCAGATGTGGCGTCCCTACTCCTGCCGTGACCAATCAGAACTGTGGAACGATCAGCAGAAGCAGACCGATTAAAGCTCTACAACAGTGTCATGCTGTCGTTTGATTGGTCAGGTTTCTACGCTGTCGTTTGATTGGTCGGTCAGGTTTGAGCAGCTTGTGTTTGTTCAGTTTTTATAGAGAGAAAAAAAATCTTTACTTTAACAGGAGCGAGTAGAAAAACTACAAATACTCCAAAGACCTGATTGGACTGAAGTACTGCATGTATTTATACCACATCTCTGTAGTACTTGGTTTCTGGTGCTTACCTTCTCCGGGAGCCACCTGAATCATCCAGCGGCGCTCTGTGGGACGACCCTGCAGAGAGAAGGTCACGGCTCGGTCAGCGAATCAAAGCAAAACGTCGCACGTTTCCTGAACGCAGCACCACTTTTGATAATATGAAAACCACGATCAGACTGTGATTGGCTGCCTCACCCTGTGGAGGCGATGAAGAAGACGCTGGTGGAGGTGGTGATAATGGAGGTGGTGACGGTGTCTGTTGTGCTCCACTCGGTCCAGCCGAGCCTGGAGGAACAAACAGAAACGTGAACACCTGTCCGCTCTGCCTCAGGTGAGGCGTTTGGTGCAAGTCTGCCTCCACCTGCAGGTGTTGGTGCAGCGCCTCGTGATCCTCCACCTGCTGTAAACCAGTGGCTCCCTCCTCTTCGTCGCTGACGGCGAGCTGCTCCACCACCGCGGCTGCAGAACAAAGCATCAGAAGAACGCTGAAGGTTCAGCAGGAGGCTGGAACCACCACCAGCCAATCATGTTTCAATAATACCGACGTTCCCCATCGTTCTCAAGGTCCGCCCCCCAACACTGACACGTACCGAGCACCGAGTCGTCCTCCGCCTGCAGCCTTCGGGCCAGAGCCTCGTCTTCCTCCACCTGCTGTGAAGGAACCGCATCCTCTTCCTCTTCCTCCTCCTCGCTGCTGGAGATCTGCTCCTCCACAGCTGCAGGAGAAACCACTCGTCACAGACTCCATCATCATATAGTAATAATAATAGTTCGGACTGTGGGAGAACCGGAGAACAGAACCAGAACCTTCTCACTGTGAGCACACCCTGCTGACCACCACACCACCGTGCCACAACATCACAGTAGTGATGAAGATGATGATGAATGAAGGATATAGATTTAAAAAGGCAAAACATTTAAAAAAATAAATACAAAATAAAACAAAATCATTCTTCCACAGTGGGAATCCCGCCCTGTATGCAAAGCGTGGAAGTGGGAACAGCGACGTTTGCTCATCGAGCAGCTGCGAGTGAACGGCGAACAGCGATTACCGAGCAGCGCCTGAGAGCAGCGCCCGTTTCACTCACCGACTCACCACAGCCTAACGCAACGCTGACGTACCGATGTCTGAGCCGGCCTCCACCTGCAGCTCCTCGTCATCCTCCGCCTGCTGGAAACAAATGGCGTCCTCCTCGCTGATGGCGAGCTGCTCCACCGCAGCTGCAGAAGAAACGAAGGATCAGACAAGCCTCCACTGAGGGTGCAGCTGCTGAGGCAACAGCCCCCGTGCTGCGTTCAAAGACACCACGCTGACAAAATGTGACAGCAGGAGTGACATGCATGTTAACTGTTCTAATAATAACTAATGTGGAGGGTGGGCGTGTTCCTGCAGCCGTTTGAGTCATCAGCAACATGTATGAATGTTGGAAATTGGAAATTTTGGAGAAGCTGAAAGATAAAAGTGGAGCTTAGGAAGCATCGGGAACTTTAACGTTCCTGATGCTGAGAGAAGAGTAACTCCAGGATCGGTTCCGCTTTTTTTTGTCGCCAACAACCGTCAGAGACGCTGAAACTAAAGCAGCAGTGAAAGAAGGGTTCCAATATTCATATGTGTGTGTGTAACGCCAACACGTACCCATGTCCGAGTCGTCCTCCACCTGCAGCCGTCGGGCCAGCGCCTCGTCTTCCCTCAGCTGCTGCGAACGAGCTGCAGCCTCCTCCTCCTCGCTGATGGAGATCTGCTCCACCACAGCTGCAGGAGAAACCACTCGTCACAGAACCCATCCAGGCCAAAGAAGCTAGACCCAGAGACGCGTGCACCATCGAGTGATATTTAAAATGCAAAAAACTAAAAATAAAGAACCAATTAAAAATTATCTTTAATAAAATGCAAATCGACTCGTGACCACAGCCAATCACAGGACAGCATGGACAGGGCCGTGTGAAGGAGGGGGGCTGAGGGGGCTGCAGTCTCCCCACTGCAAAAGGCAGACAAGCAGCGCCCCTGTGTGAGCTTCTCTGATTTATTCTTACTGCTGATTGGTTCCTGAAGGCGAGCCTTCAGAGAAGACGGAGCATGGTCGCCCGTCACCTCCGTCAGTTGTTTGTTTTTTTAAGTACAGGCTGAATTGGGAGGTACTGGCGGTCCTGTTTTTTGTTTTGTTCCTAGTTTAGATTATCAGGACCAGTTTAGGGGTGGAGCCTAGTTGGTCATGGTCGTCCTCCATCTGTTTTAGCCGGAGCGCTTGTCTCATCAGGAGCACGTCGCCAAATACAAAAAATGAACAAAGGTGTGAAAAGTCTTAGTTCGGTGTTTCATTTGACACGTGTGGCAGGAAGTTGTAATATATAACTGCTCACGCCGAGCATCACAGTCACATGACGTTCATAGCAGTTACAGAAGCTATTTAGCATTAGCATTTTCTTTGGTTCACTTACAAAAGCAGCAGACCGACAGCAGGTCTGCCCCCCCCGATAAGACCGACACATACCGATGTCCGAGTCGTCCTCTGCCTGCAGCCGGCGGGCCAGCAGCTTATCTTCCTCCATCTGCTGTAAACGAACCGCAGCCTGCTGCTCCTCAGTGATGGAGATCTGCTCCACCCCAGCTGCAGGAGAAGAGATGGAAAGATTTAAGAGTTCATCAGTTATTGAGTAGGAGTTTAAAACCCTGAAATATTCAAAGGGTAACTCGATGGGACTGAATGATCTCCTCATACCGACATCATGCCCGTCTAAGCTGGCAAATTCTATAGAATTACATAAAGTCCCCACCCCCACAACCAGAGAGGGGCAGTAACGCGTTACAAGAAACGCGATACTGTAACCCGATTACTTTTTTCAAGTAACGAGTAAAGTAAGGGATTACTATTGCAAAAACAGTAATTAGATTACCGTTACTTTCCCGTAGGAACGCTGAGTTACTGCGTTACTAAAACCGTGATTTTTTGCGAGAATGTCTCACGACAGTGACGTAAGCGAGTGCGACGTTCGTGACAACAGCTGTGTGCAGATCGACAATGGATCACATATGGAGTGCAGAGAGAGTATGAGCGTGCAGCGTTTAAAGCGTGGAAGTACTGACCTTACTTTGAGTTTGATTCCATAAAAAGTGACAAAAACATTAGTGTCCGCTGTGCGTGGGAAGAAAACTTATTTTTACAGCGAAAAAACCCCTAAACCTCCAACAAGCACCGAGTAGCTACGACGTAATGGGAAACTCACAGAGAAACTCGCGGATTCTTCCACTGACCGCGGCACACCTGCACCAGGGTAACCCTCCGCCTACCCCACTCCTGCTTTACAGGTGAAAATAGAGCAACAGGACCGCTGAGTCTTTGACTTTATTTATTTTCTGCTGTGTTTTACTTGCATCTATTTGAAAGACTGAGTGTAAACACACAAAATATTTTATTTTTTGTGTGGAATGTGCAGAAAATAGGTTTAAATGTTAAACTAATTTCTTCCAGTCAGAGAATGTTGCAGATAATTAAATGTTTGCTTGATGCATAAAGTTAAAAGATTAAAACTAATAAAACAAGTTTTAAAAAGAGACTTTTCCATTTGATTACATTTTGTATGATGGATTATGTAGAAAAAGTAGAATTGGGCTGAAAGATCTATTTATCACCTATTCAGGTTGTAAATCGTGTTTTTAAAATGTAACTAAGTAACTAATTACTTTTGAAAATAAGTAATCAGTAAAGTAACGGGATTACTTTTTTGGGGAAGTAATCAGTAATTAGTTACTGATTACTTTTTTCAAGTAACTTGACCAACACTGGCCATGACATTTACCAAATTCTGAGTCGGCTTCTAGCTGCAGGCGTCGGGCCAGCGCCTCGTCTTCCTCCACCTGCTGCGACCTCCTCATCGTCACTGATGATGATGATTAACTGCTCCAGTACAGCTGCAGGAGAAACGACTCATCAGAAAACCGTCACTGATTACAAATGCAGGTTTTTAACACCATGGATCTGTGCAAAGAGCCCAGTGATAAAAACAGCAGATTCTCCCTCACCTGGAAATCTGCACCAAAGAAGAAGAAGGATGAGGGGGGGGGGGGGGGCTCCTGATAATGAACACAACTACAGGCTTGAAGGTCCTAAAAGATATAACAGGAATTATAACAATATGTAATTTATGACCCAGTTACAACTACAATAATGCAGTTAATCAGCGAACCAATAAGAAAATTGAAAATAAAGTGTCGGAAATGTAACATCTGCCTCAGTAAAACTGAAATACTTGGATTCAGTACAATAACGTGCACTTCAGTGAAGAACTTGGGTAAATGTTCCTGGTGGTTGGTGATCAGGGAGGGTGCCACCCCATGCACTCCTGTCCCCGGACACGCCCCTGGACTGACGGTGTTTGGATGTTACGGTGGCGCAGGGGTGTGTCTATCGGCACATCTGCCCCAAACCGAGCGTCTCTCAGAGACGTGTAACTGCAGGATGAAGCTCAGATCAGGAGGAAACACTGCGCCTAAGTGTCAGAGGGGATATTTCCGGGTGGTTTGGGGGAGTTTCCTGTAAAGTCTGACTCTGTGGGTCCGAATCCTTTCTCAGCCAGCCACACTTTCCTCTCTGATTTCTGATTTCTAGCGCTTTCACAAAAAGCTGAAGGGGGAAAGGATCCGGATGATCCGGCTGTCACGGCCGAGGAAGCGAAAGTAAAAGTTTGTGATTTAAGCTGATTCATGACGCAGTGGTGAAATCATGAGAATGAAAGCTGCTAGTTTAAACTATAGTTACTATAATAACCATAATACGAACAACAGAGGAGAGCACAGAGCACCTACCTTGACTGGAGGTCTGCATTTGATACTAGAGGCACACGCTGGGTGGAAGGGAAGCTCTCCAACCTTTATACATATACGTGACGTGTAACAAGCCCCGCCCACTCTTTAATTAGATCTGAGCGGCTCTGACGTTTAATGAGAGAATAGAGTTCATTTCACCAACACAATTAAAACTCGTTCATATTTCTGCTTCACCTGAACTCACCATCACTGATGTCCACTCACCTGCTGAGACTGTGGGAACTGACAGAAGTTAAAGGATACCCTATGTATCTGTGTTTGAGGTCGAGAATGGCCGAGGCTGGATTTGTTGCGTCTACTGTAACCGTAACAGTTGGATAATAAAGTTTCACATGGATTTTTTATTATCAGCTCCACACTGATCCACACTAACCCACCGAGAAGCCAAAGTCACAGAAAAACACAAATCCACAGCAGAAAAGGAGACAGCGGCTCGTTTCCTGTGAGGTCAAATTCATGTTTTTGGTCTGGTGGAGAGTAAAGGCGTCACGATTCACAACTTTGAGCCTCCTGATTCTTCCTGTTAAAAAGGAGTTTTTCGTTCCCACAGTCCCCAAAGTGGTCACAGGGGGTCATCTGATTGTTGGGGTGCATAATTTTAGGGTCTTTACCATAAAACATAAAGCACCATGAGGCACTGTGGTCATGATTTGGTGCCTTGTAAATAAAATAGAACTGAATTAAATATATGATCTAAATAACAGTTTGTATTATTTTGAACATTTAGAGGAACAGACACATCAACACAAAGCAGACTAAATAAAACAGTTTGATGCTGTTGCTGCAACAGGTCGCAGCTTTTCTGATTTTTGTTCAGAGGAGAAATTAAAATATTTTACAGAAAATATTAATATTTTACGAAAAGTCAAAATTATGTCAAACAAACTAAGGCTTAAAAAAATAAAACAAACAACATTAAGACATAAGAAGATGAAATATTAAGAAGCACTGGTTGCTCGTCACTAAATAAATGAAAAAACTCGCTGCGAGGTTTTATTGTTTTATTCCTGTGGTCACATGAGCACCGACAAACCTTTAAATAAAAATATAAAAAACTGAAAAACAGAAGTCTGAGTCGTCCTTCAGGAGACACGAACCCGTCTGCTCCGATAGAAAACTGTAGAAACGAGGTCAGAGGTCAGAGGTCGGGGGGGCGACGGCGTTTCCGTCAGCCAGGTTGGCTCTGCAGATAGGACAGGTGGTGTTATCCTGAGGAGGAGGGGAGACACAGGTGAGGAGACGGCGTTTAAGGAGGGGCTCTAAAAACAGTGGAGCGCGAACGGCGCATCCCCCGGAGTACCTTCAGCCATCGGTCGATACACTGGACGTGGTAGTCATGGAAACAGGGCAGAATCCTCAGCTTCTCGCCGTCGCTGTAGTCGCAGAAACAGATCTGACACCTGCCGGCCAATCAGCACAGAGACGTGTTAGCGTGCAGGTTCGGGGTTCGTTTGTTTTCAGCGTTACAAACGGCGAGCTCAGAGACTCACTGCGTGTTCCCGCCGCCACTGCTGGATCCCTGAAACACCTTGGTGGGAAACCTTTGGATTTCCCGCCGACTCAGCTTCCTGGATACCACGGCGCCCTGACGCTCCTCGAACTCCAGCAGAGCCTGAAAGACGAGCAGAGGGGTCACGGGGTCACGCTTGTCTGACGGTGACTCGTATGTTCACACAGATTTATGACAGGAAAAACGTTTGTAATAATTTAACGTCCGTTTGAATATCGCGATCATCGGCTCCGGAACGCGCGATTCAGGACTGAGAGTATGAGAAGAAAATCGGGCTCCACGGCGCGTCTTTCCCGACTTCCTCCCCCGCTCAGACAGCCTCCCTGAGCCTGGGTCTTTTTCCTTCCCACTGTGACCAAGCGCTTGTTCATAGGGGATCACATGATTGTTGGGAGCCGTACAGCACGGAGCACCCTGAGGTGACTGTTGTGGTGACTGCGTGCTGTGTAAATAAAACTGAAGTAAAGCGGGTTCGAGTTAAAGCCAGAAATTTAGGCTTACGTGTCCTCCCCCTGCAAAGATGCCGTGCCGGAGCGATACTGCAACACTGATGTGACAGGAACAGTGTTTTTCTGGAATGGGAACTAAATCTCGTTGACCGGATCAAAGCTTTCTGCAGCTGAGCCACAAACAAGGCGCCAAGTTCAGCTGACTCTGGTCGACCAATCGCCTCTCAGGACTCCGTGTCCCATGTGTTCTTGCTAAACCGCCCCCAGGTGCTGAGGCTGCCGATGCTCAGCAGTGGTTATGATCGCCACACCTCTAACACCAACATGATTGATTTGTTTCTGCTGTCCCGGACTTCCAGGTAACCGGTGGGTGGAGCTGACCTAGATTAGGTCGCAGCACACTTCAGTTCAAACAAATGTGAGGCCTCCCTCCTCCATCAGTCCTAGGAGCCTCCTCACCTCGTAGTCGTTTCCCTGAAGGTCGTCTGAAAAGTCGGGTATGCCGTTCCTCCTCCTGCCCTGCCCACGTCTTCTACGCTGACCAATCAGGTCTGCGGAAACACATCAGCTGCATCAGAAGAAGCAAAATGACTGCAAACTGATTGAAACTCTAAACACAGCTGGAGAATCAGGAGGTCACAGATCACATGTTCAGTCTCCCTCCTACTGACCAATCAGGTGTGAGCAGGCTCTTGTTTACCAGCGAACGCTCGATTAATCGCTGCTCTAAACGCCAGTGACATCATCACCATGTCTTACCTTCTTCCAGCCCCACAAGAGGAGAGACGGCCGCGAGCACCTGAGACATCCAGCGAGGCTCCACGTAGGGATAAAACTGCAGAGAGAAGGTCACACCTGAGTCCACAAACCGAACCCTGTACCTGCACACGTCCTTCACTCTGTCTCACCCTGTGGTGACTCTCTTGATGAAGGTGATGGTGGTGATGATGCTGGTGCCTGCCATGAAGATCCGACTCCTCTCGGTCAAACTGAGCCTGAAGGATGAAAAGGAAACGTGAACACCTGTCCGCTCTGCCTCAGGTGAGGCGTTTTTGTCCGGGTCAGCTTCTACCTGCAGGCTGCGGGCCAGCGCCTCGTCTTCCTCCATCTGTAGTGAACGCACGGTGGCTTCCTCATCGTCGCTGATGATGATCTGCTCCACTGCAGCTGCAGGAGAAACGACAGAAACATCACTGAGTTTGTCTGACGACTCAGACTCGAGCTGATGAGTTTCCTCATAAACAGGTTTCTTCATCTGTTCCCAGAAACACCCGCCAACTTCCACCAGACTCCAGTGAAAAAACATCGATTTTTACCTCAAAACGTTAACTTTCTGTTCGCTTCCTGTGACGTCTGGATGTTAAACTGTGAATGTGAAGTTGCACAATAAGACCAAGTCAGCTGAGCAGCAGCAGGAGAACAGCTGCTGTCTTCTATGAGGCTAAATTCTGTTTTTTTTAATGGAGTCTGGTGGAGAGTAACGCCATCACTTCAGAGACGTTTCTGTAAAGCTCAGATTCAGGCAGGAAGTGTGACCGCCGAACGCTCGTACCTGCAGAGGTGCCGCCTTCATCACCGTTCAGCCACCTCCTCTCCTCTTCGGTGAGGAAGGACAGCGAGTTGGAGCTCGACGCCGCTGCTGGAGGTGGTGACGGTGACGCCAAAGTATTCGTCTCATTTGGTCTCGGCTGAAGGACTGATACCGGAGTGAGGTAGGAAGAGGACGAAAAGGAAGAAGACGAAGAGGACGATGAGGATGCAGTGGACCGCGGGGCTTCCAGCCAGCTGCCCAAAGCAAACGTCCTGAGAGAGGACGCGGGAACGAAGCCGGCGCTCTGTTTGGCCAGCCGCCGGCGTTTAGAACTATGTGAAAAAGCTCGCTTGCTGGGGGTGAGACAGTCTGGTTCTGGACAGCTGTCCACCGGCACCTGAGGGGAATGAAATGACTCTGTGAGTCTGCGATGAAGAGTTGGTTACAAAGGGATTCAGTAGGGCAGCGGCGCAGCGACTCACCGGGCTGAAATGCTCTTCTACGACGTGCCGACGCCTCCGCCGCTTGGCGAGCTGCGGGCTGGAGCAAAGAGACAGATTTCACCTCAGCACCAAAATAACACGCCCATCACACAAAGTAAATAAATACCGAAACCCTGGCGGTAAATATCTGTGTGTTCCTGTTTGCAGGAACAAAACGTTCTCAGACATCTTTGATCTGAGAACTTTTTACTGCAACCCTCATCCACCCAGCTGCACTCTTATCTAAAATCCCCACGCCGAAGGAAACCCCCGACCTCTGACCTCATTTCTACAGTCACAGGAACTATAGAGTACAGCCTTAATGATGTCGTCACGATGTGCGAACGTGTGAAG
The DNA here is from genome assembly GCF_965226115.1 of Aulonocara stuartgranti. Classification (NCBI taxonomy): domain Eukaryota; kingdom Metazoa; phylum Chordata; class Actinopteri; order Cichliformes; family Cichlidae; genus Aulonocara; species Aulonocara stuartgranti. Next base: position 1,072,099 of record NC_138945.1, read on the forward strand.
AAGGAAAAACTACGGTCACCTTTGGGCTGGAACGTCTCGAGGGTCACATGACCACTGTGAGGTCATCATCAGTGATAACTTAAGGAGAGCCTGTGGACACTGGGCTAAACTATAATCTATGAGTCAAAGTGTGTGACACATCGCTGCCCGTCCCGGTAGTCGTGCCCTCGCTCAGTTTCATCATTGGCCCATTTCGGGCTCGGGTCACAATTGGCCAGTTAAAGCCTGCCCTCCCCCACCACCACCACCGCCACATGAAGCGAGCGGAGTCGCCCTCTCCTTATGTTAGTCACGTCGTCTTTAATGAGAAAACCTCTACCAACTGTTGATAGTTTGAGGAAACAGAAAGTGTTTCCAAGAATAGATTTTCATTCCTACTGGAAAACCCCCGTAACTGCAAACAGTCCACTTTCTGTTTGAAAGTGAAACAGGCTGAAGTCCAGCGTTACACGAACAGGGTTTGTTCCACTGGGAGGCTTGTAAACAGCAGCTGACCTGTCAGCACAGGAGTTAAATACGGTCTCTGACTCCCACAGCTGCTGAGCAGTCAGCACACGTGCAGTTGGTTTCTAACAGAGCGATGGGATCAGCGTCCAGCTGGGCTGTGCTGCTTTATTACTGGGATCCAAACACAGCAGCAGATTTCAGCCTGCCCGGACTCTGGTGTGGAGAGAGCGGAGCAGGTGTGACTGTGTCCCTGCAGCAGAGGACTGTTTGGACCTGCTCGGTCTCCTCTGCTGTCTGTCATCGCTGCAGTTTGTTGTTGCCGTTTACGAGGAAAGTCCTGGTGGTGCTATTGGCCTGAAAGCGATCACATGCGAGGGACCAATAAACACTCGAGAGAGGGTCACAGAGGCCGGCTCACCGTGTGAGCAGAGGCCGAAGCTTCCTCACGGAGTCCATACATTTAAGGGTGCACCACAGACAGGAAGTGTGTGTACTCTCCAGAGTAAAGGTCACAAATACAGGGAAGCCCCAGACTCTCAGCAGAGCAACTGTTACTGCAGCTTCCAGGAACTCGGACTACATGTACGTGTAATTTCCTGTATGTGTGCTAACGTGCCACGGGTGCAGGGTACCTGGGGGTTTCCGGGACGATGACGGGCAGCTCGGGGTACGGGACATCGTCCGAGTCGAGCAGGCAGCCTCGGTTCAGCACCCCCGGGCTGTCCGGCTCCGATGAACACGGGCTGTCCGCTAACTTGCCCTCCATGCTCTCCTCTTCTTCCCCCAGCAAAGACCTGGTACTCGAATCACCTGAGACTCAGACTCATGTCAGGCCGCTGAGTGGGAACAAAGCACAGGGAGGCGCGTTTAGCGAACACGGTGCGCAGATCGGAGAGTTAGCTCCGAGAGGCGCGAGCAAACAACTCACCGCCGTCCGGAACAAGCACGAACCCGGAGAACCGAAACTCACGCAGCCAAAAACCAAGGAATCAAACTTTCGCCTCTTTCTCGGGTCGTTAACGGTACTCCACCGCTTGGACCAAAACAGGAAGTTCTCTTCACAATAAGAGCGAAAACTTCCGGTGTCACCGGGAAAAGTACCCAAGAGTCCCCCCGGCGGCCCGGACGACTTTCAGTTTTAGATAAATTTAAAAAAAAGTTCAAACCTTTGGGTAACATTAAAATATTTTTGTTAATAAATCAAAGCTGTGGAGAGGAAAATATTTTGAGCTACATAAAAACTTTGAGTCTATTAAAGCAGCTTTGCATGATTCAGATTTGAGAAATGCTGCTTTGGCTGGAGTCTCGCGGATTAGCTGCACATACAGAAACAGGAAATAAGGAGAAGCAGAGTCAGTCAGTGATATCTTGGTCTTTGTTACTTGACTCCACTGACTCCCACGTACAGAAGCTCGTCATTAACAGCTTAATGTTTACCACAAACTCTGTTTTAGTTCTTGCTGATCTGTGAGAATCAGTGAAGCTGTGATCTGAACTTGACTGAGCACTCTCTTCCCAAGGGCAGGGGGAGACGAACAGGTGATGTTGGGGTGGGTGTGGTCTCGTACAATACACCTGGATTTCCTTTAGGGTCGGCTGGTGTGAATTTCACAGGGGGCTTCTCTCCTGGTCAGCAGATGATGAGGCCGGCGAGCGGAGGTAAAAGCGTGTGTTGAACCTCCCCACCCCATGTGAGATGTTCAAAAACTGTTTAAAACTCTCTCCTCTCTATGTGGTTAAAAAGCCAGAGTTTAATATATGAAAGAAAACCCAAACTTGTGAGTTGCTGAGGCAAAATGACAAAAACATTTAGAAATTAAACCATTTGAAAGGTAAAAATGAACAAATATTGAACAAAAAATTCAAATAAAAAATAAATAAAAGGAAAAAATGAACAAATTAAAATATTTTAAAAAGCTGAGTGCTGTTTTGCCCTCTCCTCCTGGGCAGTGATGAGCTCCAGCTTTCCTTCGTTTCGCCTCACAGTCAACACCAAATTCTTCACACACAGCTTCAGGACGCTGCCGAAAAGCTTTTTAACACAACAAACGAGTAATGAGGAGAATAAAAAGCAGACTAATCAAAGCTGTCGCTGTATCACCAACACGTTCTTTATTTTTATAACTTCAGGAGCAAAGAATGAAAGGATGAATGGAAACTGCAGCGTCATCACAGAGCTCAGCCTGGAGCCGCTCGTCCACAAACCCAGCAGTGAAATCAGAACTCGGGCGAGAACAGTTCATGTTTTAATGAAACCTGTGAGAACCGCAAGGAACGAGCAGAACTGAAGCCTCCGGAGGGCGGCGGCCTAGAAAAGCATCGACTGCAGGGACTTGCGGACTGTGGCCATCTCCTGCTGTTGCTGTGGAAACACACCGACATCACAGAGTCAGCACCCGTGTTTATCAGTGTTTTTAACGTTTTCAGGGAACAGCAAAGACAGGAGCTAAAAGTCTCTCTGCTGCTCTCTTTACAGACAAACGAGACGAGCTCATCACTTCATGTGAGGAGAGTCTGTGAGAAATGAAACATAAATAAATGACAGCAATAAAGCTCATGATAGAAACTCCATCGCCCATCAGATCAAAGTCTGGGTTCATATCAAACTGGCCCTTTGAACGTCTGCCGTTTCTGTCCTGAACATTCAGACAGTCGGCAGAAACCTGTGTGACCTCACTCTTCTTCTTCCTCACTCACAGATTCATACTGCGAGCTTTTATTTAGAAAAAAACTACTAATGAATAAACTTCCCTTTCCTGTTCTTATGTGATGTTTTGCTGCTGGCTGAACGCACCGTGTCCATGAGGATCTTCTTCTGCAGGGAGGCCATCTCCTTTTTCAGCTCTTGTTGCGCCCCCTGCAGGAAAGACTCGTGGCTCTTCTCCATGTCCTCCATGTTCTACAGAACAAACAAAAAACAGAAAAGCAGTTCAGGCAGATTTCCACAACCACAGCTTTAATACAAACTGAAACACATCCTCAGGTGATCAGTGACGTCTGCAGGGGTCACCCTTTAAATTCTGCTTATCGCGGCCCCTGTAGCTGTGCAGTGTGGACTTGTTTTTGACATATTGCACTTCAGAGAGAAACAGGCGTGGGTATTCCCGAGACCTCTGAGTAAAAACACAGAGTTGGTGTGCAGGCCGGGACAGAGCTGCATTGAGCTGCTTCTGACATGCTTCACCTTGACAAACTGCTCGTACAGCTCTCTGACGGTCTTCAGCTTCTGGTTCTGCACGACTCTGGCCTGCTGCAGGATCTTCTGCTGCTGCCGGAACAGATTCTGCAGACAGAAAGGAAGAGTCTACATCGGCGATGGCCCTTCATCGCCATCACAGGTGAAGCACCTGAAGCCGTCGGTGTGCAGTACGTGAGGCTAAAACAGTTAAAGTGAACGGAGGGGACTGACGTTGAGCTTCTCCTCCTGCTCCTCGGCTCGCTGGGCTTCGGTCTCCCACTGCTGCAGCGCTGACGACACCTGCTGGGAATACTGCTGCGTCATCTTCTGCCTGCAAACACAGCAGAAATGATTTCCAATCATGTAGTTATTGAATAACTGACCTTTGTGACATCAGTTTGAAGACGAATTTCTGAAATTTTCAAACAGTGCTGTGTTTACACAGGCTCGGGATCAGCAGCTGAGCTGCAGTGTTCTGACTGAGCTGATGTTTATCCTGGCCGAGGCCAGAACGCTCTGCAGGACACCGTCTGTGACAGGTCACACCCGCCCGCTGCCTTTACAGAGCTGCCAACAGGCGCCTTTATTTAAAAGTGAAACGACCACCCACAGAGAAAGTGAGGCTAAAGCGTTCTTGTTTATGCTCTGTAGACGGCACTTCTTCACGGGACGAGCGCGCCGCCTCGCTTTCATAACACGAACGTTCTCTGAGAAACAAAAAAAGTTAAACAGAAAGTTATGCACAGAGAGCGAAGCAATGTCCCAGAACAAAAACCAGCTCCTGCATCTGCTGATATTAAAAGGCTGACCAGCCAACCTTTCACCGTACAGGTGCTTATTTGAAGCCTGTATAATTCTGTGAGCTCACCGTCAGCCATAAACTGGGGAAGTCAAGTCTTTTAATTGATCTATTCATTAATTAACTGCATAACTGTTACAATTTAACATGTTTTTTAATTATTCGTTTTCTTTTTCAAACTTAACTGTTTGAAAAAAACCCTGTGTCACCTTCACTTATTTCTTGTTTTCAGTCTTTTACAGTGTTTTAAAATGGAACAGGTTTAAATATTATTTCTGGCTCTCACAGTCTTTACAAAACATAAGGAAATTAAAGACATTTTAAAATCCTAATTTTCTTTTCACCCTGGTCGCGTCAATGCTGCCGTGAAGTCGCTGAGAATCCAGAAATGACTATTTTTTAGGTAAATGTCTCCCTACATGCTCAGTTATGCATCTTTTGGTGACACTAAATGACAAAAACTCAGATTTGAAGGATATTTAAAGAGATTTAATTTCCTTGTCTTTCACTTTAAAGCGCTGAGTGATTCACAGGAAGTCGTGACATGATTCTGGAGCTCGTTTTAAAGGATGTGGTGACTGTTCTAAGACTGAATTTCAACCATTTCTCTGAGTGTTTGAAGTGGAGGGAGCAGGAATAACCTCTGGCTATGGTAGTTGTTCCACAGCTGCTCCAGCTTGTGTTGGCTTCCCTTCATGTAGTTCTTTGTCAGACACTCCAGACGTTTCTTCTTGGCCTGCATCACCTTGCTGATGTCAGCTGGGAGGACAAACAGATATGTGATACTGTGCTAATAAAACACGAGGAAACACCGCTGCTTTTCTGTAAACCATTTCATACTTTCTTCGGTCAAAATGCTGAAATATGTTGTGTTATATTGACACATGAGCAGTCTAACAGGGACCGAAGATGACATTACGCCTAATGATTTTTCCAATAACAAATTAAATACAAACCGCTTCTTACCTCCAAACTTCTCCAACATGGACTGCACCTCATTTCTGGACATAAAACGAGGAAACATGCCAAGATTGATGGCGTTAAACACACATTAAATTCAATGAAATGAAGGTTTCATTATCAACTTTATCAAATTTGAACATTTTCATCTTAATAGTATAACAATAAGCTTCATATCTTCAGGTTTTGGACTGTTAGGCTCATCAAACATGACATTTAAAACATGATCTTATTATATGGGGAAACTATAGGAGCTATTTTAAAAGACAAAACTATTAATGAAGAAATAATAAATACCCCATAGCACAGGGAACCGCCTCCTCCTCGAAGTCAGCCGGTCTCTTCTTTACCAGCTTGTCCACTATTGGAGTTTCATCTTAAATCATGAGAAAGTGGTTATATTTTACTTTGAACACCTTAAAATCAGCTCCTATAGCTATCTGGGTGACCCAGCTCACCTTCTCTGACTTCATCCTCAGAGCCACTCAGCTCCTTCTTCTCCGCCTCAGGAGTAAAATCAAAAGCCTTTTTATCTGCTCTCTCCTCCAGGAGTTTCTTTTTCATCTGTTTCCTGGCTGCTGCCATCCTCCTAGCTTTTACTGCTGCCAAATGTTACAAAACGAAAAAGAAAGCTGGCAAACCACCCAGTGCTAATGTTAGCTTAAATAATAAAATTAGCTTTTTAATAAGGTATTAAAGAATTAAAAAATGTTGCTAATAACACCTGTTTAGTTTCAAGCGAACTAGCGGACAAGGCTCAATTTTAACTAAATCCGAAAAGCAGTTCTAGTTTTAATTCTCCTTTATTTAGATAAAAACAAACCTGAATGAAAATAGTCTGCTAGCTTGCTGAATCCGCTAGATTCCCGCCACAACCTTAGCCCGAAGTATGCCGAGCTCCGCCGAATCTCCCCGAATTCCGCCCACAAAACAGAAGGCCAAGTATGGAAGGACATTAGTGTCAATATTAAAAAAAAAACGTAAATATGAATATTAACAAATATTTAATATTAGATCACAAATACAATTTGATAAATATGGTAAAAAAAAATCAAAGAAATATTCAATAAAAAATACAAAGTAAATAAGAAATCAATTATAATTAGGATATCAGGCAGACCACCCTGTTACCAAATGATTTCTAATAACAATAAATGTTTACTGAACTTACAAGGTTTCGATCTATTGCTTTAGTAACAAATTGAATTTTAACGTGAAAAGAATGGAGGGAGTTGCTCTAGTTTATATAAGTTCAGTTTTACCTGAAACTGGATGAGTATTCAGCATGAGTTTTTCATTTATTAAAAGTATTTTTTAAATTCCTGCAGTAGTTGTAGCAGGTTTGCACCAACCAGCAGAACATAGCTATTAAAATATCTCACAAAAAGAGACAAACCATATTTTTTGATGGGTTGTTTTTTAACAGAAAAAACACCTTTTTTAAAATTATTTTTGAATCTGAAATTATAGGTTGGCCAAACTATATTTACAAATCTGAGGCCATTACACCTCCCATACATCGCAGAGGTCAATAATCAGCCTTTTCAAGAATGTTCACCTCACAAATTATGATTTTTTTACAACGAAATAATAAAGTGGAATTATAGAATATGCCATGAACTAAACCGTTTCTTACCAATTTCCTGGAATTATTGAAAATGAGCAGCAACAGAACGAGCTGCACGAGCAATGATAATAATGTCATGAAATAATGCACAGCACATTTGAAAATATCAGCTTTAATAGTAAATTCAGCTTGTTTACATGATTTATTAAAAAGACGTCCACCTCTGGCGGCTGATCTTTGTGCACATTCATCATACATCATACAAAAAATCAGCCTGATCGAATACTATTAAACAAAGATGGATTCGGGTTCTCTGCATGATAAGAAAAACATTCAAATCTTGATGCTACAGCTCTAATGTAACACAGCAATCCAGGGTGATGTCATCATGGTGATGTCATCATGGTGATGTCATCATGGTGCAGTCGCTGTGTCTCAAAGGAGAAATCAGTCGCTGCAGTTCTGAATGCAAAGGTGAGCAGCGAGGTTCTCCAGCCGTCAGATACTGTTTGTGTGCATATTAGAAAATAATGAGGAACACCTTTTGTCATTAATGCTGCAGTGATGTGAGAGTTTATTAATCCTGAGCTTCTATGCTGAGTAACACTGAGGAGATGATTAATGGCAGGAAACCTTCCTAACACGTGTAACTACTCATCTGGTGTCACCTGACGGGTCGACTCAGGTGTTTGCGCGCCTCTGTAAGCTGTTCGTCCACCCCTGAGTTCTCCTTCTCCAGCTCGGGATCCCGACGTCTTCCCAGGTCACATGAGCTATGTGACGAGCCAACAGACTGTACATAAAAGACAGCAGATCCTGTGACGTCAACGCGGTCCCTCACACCTGCATTCTTTCTAATGACCAGCAGGGGGCAGTCGGCTTCAGGAAACACAAACATCAGTCACTGATTTCAGGTTTAATTTAACACAACGTTCAGAGTCAGGGGGCACGGGGAGGGGGGAGGGATTCAGGGGGGCGCATCTCTGCTTTAAAAACTCCAACATGGAGGCGGGAAACGTTACAGTAACTGTGTCCGTCTTTTATATACAGTTTATGGCTGAGTCCTGTGATGAGGGTCTGAGCTCGATCGTGATGCTTGGATCTGGGCTTTTCTCCAGCTTCTAGCAGCTGACGGCGAGGCGAGGCTGGATGTGTGGGCCAATCAGACGCCTCCTTGATGGTGACGTGATGGAAAACAGTCGAACACTTCTGTGCGGTATCCCACAACACATTTTCAGTTCTCGGGACCTTTGACTGACCAGGAATGCACACGCCGACATTTCTGTCCCAGAGGTCAAAGGTTAGTCTGCTGCGTGTGTTGACTACTGTAACATCTCTATGTTAACCGGGTGCTGGCAGGGGTCAGATGAAGCTCCTTCCTCCTCCTGAGAGCCTTCTCCTGCACCACCAACAGCTAACGCTATAAAAAGCAGCCTTTCTCCTCACACGCTGACAGGCTGCAGGATCAGGTTCCTGTCTTCTGATTGGCCAGCCAGCAGGGCACTTCTCCACACCTGGAAAAGCCGCATGCAAATTTCTGTGAATACGTGATGGATGTGCTCCACGATGCAGCCACAGAGCATCAAGCTGTGTTGATTTTATCTGATTTAAAAGGATCATTTAAAAACCTGAAGTCTTGGCTCTGTGAGGGGAAAAGTTTCTGAGAATACACCTGCACAGGTGCGTACCTCTCTCTCAGCGTCGGCTGGCTGCTCAGGAAGCTGAGCTGCTGCTCCAGACGACAAACCCTGAAGGCCAGATAGCAGGACGACAGGACCAGCAGGAAGACTCTGAGAGAGACAGACAGGTAAAAAACACCTGACACACCTGTGAAGAAGCGCAGTAAAGCCGGAGGTTCGTCCTCGCTCTGCATCCAATCGGCAGACGAAAGAACCGGCTGTGTATGCTGGTTTTGGATCTGACTCACAGCAGGATGAAGAGTCTGAGCAGCTGGTACTCTGTGTGGCCCAGTTCAGGTACCGGCTCTGTCAGCAGGATCTTCTCCGTCTCCAGGCTGCAGTCTACACGCACGAGACAGAGAACACGGGTAAACGCATCATTACCTTTGAATGTGGGCGGGCGGATGCACGGGGCTACCTGTGAGCGTGTGAGCACTGAAGGTGGTGGTGGTGGCGAGGCTGGGGGTGGAGTTTCCCAGCAAATCGGGGAGAGAGGAGGAGACGGCGGGAAGCGACGGTTTCCGTCTCCATTTCAGCACCTCTGGAAACTCGTCCTGACAGAGAGACGCAGGTTCAGAGACACACCTTTGTAAAAAGCAGAGAAGCTGCCGACGAGGCTGTTACCATGGACAGCGAGCTGGGCTCCTCCAGGTACTGCTTCAGACTCAGACTCTTCCCGTTCACCTGAGCACAGACAGAGGACGCCAGGTGAGCCAGAATCAAACATTCGTTACCAGGAAGCTGAATGTGGACCGACCTGCAGGTGGGTGCAGATCCTCCTGAGGACGTCGTAGACGCTGTCTCGGGACAGCAGGGACACAAACACGTACTGAGGACGGAGACAAAGACAGAAGGCGTTCAGAGTCAGTTCGCCCAATCGCAGCGAGGTCCAGACGGGACCGTAGCTTCGGCGCCGCCCTCTGAATCCTCCATTTAAACCAACTCCGGCAACAGGAGCCACTCACAGATTTAAAGCATCCACCCATCCCTCTGTCATCCACCAATCGAATCATCCACCCATCATTCATCCGTCCATCCTCTTCTGATCAGAGAAGCCCTCCTCCTCTTGTATCTGCGATCCCATTTTTAGGTAACTACTCGCAGCTCGTAACGGGTTTTCATTTTCAGCTGATCGGAACAACACGATCATGTTTAAAGTTTAAATCTCACAGAAACAGGCGAACTCTTAACCTCTTAAGCCCCAACGCTCCCGATACGGCGGCAAAAGGCAGGAGATCAGTTAGGCTCGGGGCTTAAGCGGTCAAAAGCCTTTAAATAGTTCATACTCCTGTGAGGCGAGACAGCGACACATTCCCGTCCATCAGCAGTGAGCGCGGACCCTCCAACAAACGCCTGCTCGGCGTGCGAGCGGTGGCAGAGGAGAGCGCGCTCTACAGGCGCTTCAACGAATCTCAGAGTCAGATCAGAAATGCCTGAATAATTCTGACTGACTGCGCAGAGCGGATGATGTCATCACTCTGCATCTGGTGCAGGCAAAGAGAAAGCTCATTAATCACATGATGCTCGGACAGGTCAGCGGGGATACCTTCTGTCCTGTATCCATGGTGATGGCGAGGCCGTTCGGCACCAGACCCGCAGTCTTGTGCTTCTTCACCAGCCGGACCGACACCACCGGGATGCACACCTGCCTCGGGAAACACAAACGCACAAAGTCAGAGCTTCTCAGGTGAGAGGCGCCTGAAGCTGAACCTGAGAAGGTCAGACGTCCAACCCTGGGCACCGGATCCACCTGCTCCATGACCCCGAACGGGATTTCTTTAAATTAATTCACTGAATTGATTCAAAGTGGCCATGTGACAGGTGATGTCATCGCTCACCTTGATGTCTTTGCCGAACAGGTTGGCGTAGAAACACAGCCAGTTCCTGGAGATGTAGAGTCGCCCCTGCAGCAGGATGTCTCTGAGCAGAGCGCAGGAATACGCTGCAGCGAGAGCGGATCGTGTTAGCGTAAACCGACTGAGATCGTTCGACAGACAGATGAGCAGATGTCAGGACACAGTTTAGATCAGACATCGGTTGGGAAGCAGAAACTGTTCTCACGGCATTCTTTACTGAGGGATTTCTGGCTAGCTCGCTGGGTGGAGGTCACCCCGGGGCGTCTACTTTCATTTCTTCTGTTTCAGGCGTTTTTGGGTGAATTTGTTGCATTTGTTTTAGACACATGCCATCGACACGGTCACAGACTTGGACTGGATAGCAGCGCCCTGAGAGATTTGCGAGCGGTGCCGTTGACAGGAACCGAATAATGATTTCAAAGTGTCGTGCTGACGGTTTCACATGTGAGCTAAAGCAGGCGGTGAGTGCTGCACTCGGTACCTTTCATCAGGACTTCTTCTTTAGGAACCGCCTGGAACAGTTTGTGGTACTGAGAGTTGTATTTGCTGACAGTCTGTGGACGCACAAAAACACACGATTACACGTTTGCATGGAGAGCGTTTACAACACCAGGTTCAAAAGGTTTCCCATCACGGCTGAAGGACGTGCAGCTCATTTCCTGTTTGTCTACAGCGGAGGAGACGCAGAGTTTGTGTTTTTATAGTTAACGGCAGAAATGTCCAATATGTCTAACGATAAAAACACATTAACACGGTGCTTTTATAGTTCACTTATTTTATAGTTGGAAACATTTGCTTTATAGTGAAAAAACAAATCAGCCACAGATTCATATTTATAGTTTCATTTAATAAAACATCTTTATGGTTATATACTGGCACCTGATATTTACATATGAAAACAAACAGAAAATGTGGTTTCATTTGTGACATTAGTGGCTTATAACCAGCAGCCTGTTTAATAAAGGTTTATTTTTATTAGAGTGAATATTTATGAATAAATGTTCTTTATATTCAAACAAACATCATGCTGTCTGTTATTGACAGTATATTTGTTGTTGGATAGTTTATCTGTAATAAAAATCGGTTCATGTTATTTGTTTAATGGTACATTTATGTTCGTTTTATAGTGAAAACCGAGACGTTCCTGTCACTTCCTGTTATTAATAAGCCAAGCACTGAAATAAAAGGACATTTTTTATGGTTCATAGTGAAATAACAGGAAGTTATTTCACTGTATAATTTTAGTGGGAAAAACCCAGAAAGTTGTTTTATTTCATGGTGTATTATTTATGGAAATACTCCCAGAAGCTCAACCCCATCCCGTCTCTGGTGCGTGTTTTACTTTCAACAGGCTGGCGCTGATTCCTGAGGCGTGATCGGGAAACAGCTTTGAGTTTGTATCACCTGAAACAAAAGATCTGAGCGCTTCCTCCAGCTCAGCTGACTACAAACCGAGCGGCGTGTTTCTGGAGCATTGTTTGGGTTCCTCGCATGTAGGTCAGACGTTACATCATGTACACACCGCCCTGCCCCCGTACACCTGTACGGCTTTATTCTGCGAGACTTCCTGCCTTCCTCTTCCTGTCTGAGACAACAAAGACTGAAACAACAGTCAGCGGCAGCTCGACACCTAGGTCTCCATCGTCTTCTCTGATCCTGCCTCGTTGGTCCTAAAACATTAAACTAACGGATAAACCCAAAGAAATGTTTGGGATTAGAGCTGCTGCTGCTTCCTGATGGTCGCCTGAGCTTTTCTGTCCACTCACGTGGATCCTGCCCACAAAACACCCACACAAACACACCCCTGTCCCCATGGAGACTCCTGCTGCCCTGCTGTCATCTCTGGACCTCCTGCTGCTCTGTGCGAGGGCAGGTTTTACTTACCGATTCTCTGTAACACTTCTTCACGTCTTCGTAGGACAAGTCGTCGATCAGCTGCAGCCTGCGGGACACAGCAGCACCTTCGGTTAGACTCAAACACAAACTGCAGTTTCTGTACTGGGAGCGGCCCAGTGATACCAGAAGTTCTCCTTTTAGTCCCAGAGAGCACAAACACACTGGATTAGAAGGAAATGCACACAACTACAATCGCTCCTGAGTGACTTCATCACTCTGTCTCATCGCTGTGGACGAGTTCTGGTCCACTCTTCTCCACAGGTTGTTTCACTTCATCGATGTTTGCAGCATTTATTCATGCACAGCTCTCTGAGCTCTGCGGCAGCTCTTTGGTATTCATGGTTCACTCGGCTCCTCCTCCCTCCACCACCGCCCCCAACCGCCTCCTTCAGAGAACACTGAACAGGCTCAGCTCTCGCTTCACCACGACGGTGTTCAGGGTTCGCACCGTGGCCCCAGTCAGATTAAACATATTCCATTAACCCTTACCTCATCATGTCTTAAATGTTCTTATCTTTCATTGAAAATGACTCCTACCATTGCTGGATTCATCACTTACAGCGGAGGGGGGGGGGGGCTGCAGATTTTAGACGCTGATTTAAGTCACATGAAGTTCTCCAGACGCCTGGCAATCAACTAATCTAAACTAAAACCTGCAGGAGCCGGCCCCTGAGGCCTGGAGTTCCCCTGCCTTACAGGATCAATTATCTGAGGGGAAACCATATTCAGCACTAATTTATTCCTTTATTTGTTAAACGGTCGTCACTCCCGTAGAAACACTTTGCAAAGCTGCTTCTCTCTCAGCTTATCATCACCAGTTTTTCTGCTTCACCTGTTTCCTTACACAGAGAAATGGGGGCGGGGCATTATGGAGATAATATTGCTCAGGACTGATGGTTACGAACGATACACAGAGTCACGCAAATATTAGTGAAGGAGGCCCGTTCAGAGGGTTTGGAAACGAGCTCGTAACTCTTGACGAGGAGAAACAGCTGCTTCCTTAAGATCACCGCTGACGTCGTTCCTGCAAACCTCCAGAGCTTCTGCTTCCACTGAGGTGCTCTCACCTGCTGATGATCAGTTAATCGAGTGCATTAACTAAGTTTCCACGTAGTGATTTTGTGCTATCTGGGATAATCTCTGTGCAGAAACCAGGAATCCTGGAAAACTACTGTACTGTGTCTGTGAGCATCTTCAGGGAGAGGCGTCTCTCATCCAAACAGACATGAATGGACAGTAAATTCAAAGCTCTCATGACACATCACAGCACGACGTGTCATCACGGTGCAACACACACGGAGGTTTAACCTCCCGGCCAAAGAGCGCGCCAGCGCTCGGCTCAAGAACTGCTCACAGTCTGGAAGCTGATTCATGCACAGAGTACAGTGGTGAGGTTTCCCTCCTGCAGCCTCCTGTTCTAACTGCAGGACGGTGCTTCACACAGAATAATTATCTCCACACTGAGCCACTCACAGCTGACTGTGGCCTCCACCATCTACAGACACAGACAACACACCTGACCGGCCCCGTGCGACCCCCCGAGGCCTCGACAGCGCCGGATGGTGACGCTGGTCACGTTTTGCTCATTTGCATGTTTCCTTGAGCTGCAGCAGTGCAGCTTTTACTCATGCGAGCCCGGCTGAGGCTCGTGAGGAGCCATCGCCACGTTCTGTGCAGCTCCAGCTCCTCTGTCAGAAACAAGGCCTTTAACGCTATCTGTGAGGGGCAGCCAATCAGAACAAACTTGACTTAAAGGGGGAGGAGCGAAAACAGCTTGTTTCTGAGTTAAAGAAGGATTGACCCGAGCACCTGCAAACACTCTGGAGGTCACAGATGTTCGGCTGATCAGAAGCAGCAGAAGATGATGGAAGCGACACAGCTGACCCTCAGGTCACCTCACCGTTTCAAACCCACCGCGTCCCTCGTGTCTGACAGACGTCTGCAGACGCTCTAACGTCATTAATGATCCTCTTCAGTCATTTTATGCAAACAGGAGAGTTTCACTGTCAGCTGATTTTCATCCTCGATCCCAAACTAACTGAACAAACACGAGGTCTGCGGCTGATTTCAGAGAGAAATCGCAGACAAATCATTAAAAATCATCGTCACCACACCAACGACTGACTTCTGGGAAAACTACGAAAATTCACATAGTTTAAAAATTTCTGATTCAAATTGATGGGAGGAAGTTTTTCTCCGACCCAGAGCCGAGCGTCTGTCTCTACCTGTCGCGTCTGTCGTCTCCCATGTTTTCATAAACTCCTGCTCGGCTGCTGACGGCGGCGTGAGGAAAGAAACGTCTGACCGGTCACGTGAAAAACATGAAGAGTGAGGAAACATCAGCGTGGAGAGCTGAGCCGAGGTGTTAATCCACCTTCTGACACACAGCTCAGGCTCTGCAGTTTGATCACACACACACCTCGTGTCAGGTTTCCTGCTCATGTAAATGCACTGTGGGCAGGAAGGGGTGAATCCATGTGAGGTTTATGCAAAGAGGAAAACAAATGAGGAGCTGAGGAGGAGGTCTGACCGCGAGCGATGCTGATGAGCGTTATTAACGACTCCCATCGGCCACTGCAGCTCCGAGGCCGACTGGCACGCTTCCCTCTCCCACTGAAAACACCATAAAAGAAGTAACTGTGCAAACTGTTGGAGCGTGCAGGGAAAGTGGGGCAGAGAAAGGAGGACGTGTTCACGCCGCACAACAGATTAGAAAATTGTTGTTCAGGTGCCAAGCCGGGTTTAGTCGACACACTTTTAGATTCCCTCAAAAATGAACCCCCCCACCCCCCACCTCATGATGCTTAATCGATGTAATCAACTTTAATTTGATGCAGTGTGAAAAAAATGCACAGAAATCAATTATTTTTCAAGAAATATTAAATAGATTCAACATCTTTCTTCAACAAAATTGCAGACTGCACAGATGGTACCTTCCCAAAGGAAAAAGTACTATAGCTTACTAGGGTATATATATTAGACTTAATAGTTACTATATACAGTAATGGACTTCTATACATTTTACATCAGATTAAAACTTTGGGTGTCAGATAATTATTTATTAAAAGCTCGACATTTTAAATGAGAATAAGAAAGAAAAGTATGTCTTTGTGCCCCCTTTTCCCTGTTCATGCCCTATCGGCCCCCCTGGCTAAACTTTGCTAGATCCGCCCCTGCACAGTTACCAGCGTCAGCTACGTTGAAAAAGATCCTCGAGTAGAAAGTAATATTAAATAAATTCTAACAACAGCTGATCAAGCTTAAACGTGCTGCTGTTGTTCAGCCGCTGGTTTCCTCTTTCTGGTGCAAAGTGGGCCAAAAACAAAAAAGAGAGACGATCAGCTGATCATTGATCAGTTTCATGATTGAAGTAGCAACAAGAAGAGGCAGTCGCTCCATATATCGCTCGTTAAGCTTAACGTGGGAATGCTTTACAAACACTCAGAGATGAACTTACACACTTGCTTTACTTCTCTCTGGGCTCACGTCCTCGGAGATGAAATGCTGGTTTGGTAGCGAAGCTACAAATACTCAACCAGACCACAGGGCACACCACAGCCGCTCGATCACGTGACCACACTGCTGCGACGTGCTACGGTTATGAGCAGAGTTACGCCGTGTTGCAAGTTTTGTGAGGTGCTTTTTTGATATTTAATGGATCGGATTACATTTTTTATTTTTCTCCGATATCCGATCCAGTAATTTACGTCAGTATCGGGCCGATACATAATATCGGATCGGTCCATCTCTAGTAGGCGGTAGGGTAAAGTGTCTTGCCCAAGGACACAACGACCAGGACAGAGAGCCCGGGGATCGAACCGGCGACCTTCCTGTTACAGATGAGCTTCCCAATCCCCTGAGCCACGGTCGTCCCCCGAGACGGCGCTGTTTCGCCTCCGTCGTCACATCTGGCCTCTTCTCTGCGTGGAGCTTTAACCTGCAGGTGTGGACGCCACGCCGACTTCTGGTCATCCCAGTTTTTGGCATATTGGTGAAACTCTCTCTCTCTAAGATGTTTTTTTTATACCTGATCATGTGACGGAGCTGCAAACTGTTCCTCCAGCTGTTTCTGTTTACTGGTGGTTCCGGTAACAACCACACCCTCTCTGACATCACAGAGATCGTAGTGCAGAAAAAACTGACAAACTGAGTGTTCAAGCGGCCTGCAGGATTACTGCACAAACTGCAGGCTCATCGTTACGAACTCTGGTCATGTTTAACATGAAGAGCCACCTCAGGGCCGGAGATACAATCATCTTCATATTTATATCTATATCAGGGACGATCGTTAGTCTGAAAGCTTCAGTGAATCTTAGGCTGCGTCACACTGCAGGCGAAAGCGCATCAAATCCGACTTCTTTGACCCTCTGCGACTCATATCCGATCATGGTGTGACAGCGTGAACGGCACAAATCCGACCTGGGTCACTTTGGTATGTGGTGCTGAATCCGACACATATCTGATGTTTTAGAAAGCGACTGCTGTTTGATGGTCAGGTCGCATTAAATCCGTCTTTTACGTCACTGACACAAGACAGACGCCAAATATCAGCGTCCAACATCGCGAATGCTTCCTGTCCATCCAGTGAAACTGTTGGGAAGACAGCGTTGGAGAAACGTGAACATTTTCTTTGTTCTGTATAATCTGCAGATTCTGACAGAAATCTATCCTTTGAAGCACCGCTCCTCTAAAACAGCAACAAGGATCATTATTAGGTTATTTACATTATTATGTCAATAACAAAATAACTTAAAGCAAAATAAATAAATAAAAGTCCAAAACAAGTCTTTATATTAAGGCCATCAGTCAAACATACTGTTGCTCTGGGTCTAAACTGAGCACGTTGTGTGTGACGTCTTCTTTTGCGCATGCGGGCTTTGAGCGTTCACACTACAGCGCGTTTGCTGTCGCATTTTATTTGTAGTGTGAACAAGCAGACAAAAAAATGGGATTTGATCAAAACATCGGAATTGAGCATCAAGACCTGCAGAGTGAACGTAGCCTTTGAGTGTTTCTGGGGTTTTCCTCCCGTTTGGCCTCTCAGGCTTTCTCTGCTGCCAGGAAACGTGAGCTGATTGCACGTGGTGCAAACACACACACGTACACACAGACACACACACACACACAGACTGTGACTGCAGCTTGCTTCATACGTGACGGGAATAAGAGCGCAGCGAGAGACACTGAGGCTTCCTCTCACTGCCGACTGTCTCTCCTGCACGTCTCCTCAGCTTTAATCTGCTGCCAAACACACACACACACACACACACACACACACACACACACTCTGTCAGGACTAATGAGGCTGTGGGCTCCTCCTTCTGTTTTGCTCACACTTTGAGTGTAAGCGAGCGTCCGGCCGTCCTCCTGTCCTCCACCAGCTGTCACACTGGCTCAGGAACAAGATGCAGTTTCTCACCTGAAGGGTAGGGGGCAGGGTCCATCCTCCTCCCTGGGGGGCTCCACCTCATGGGGGGGCAGGACACCTACATCATCACTGAGCTCCAGCTGCTCTGACATCATCGTCACCACCTGGAAAGTCAGGAGGAAAAACAGCATCAAGAGTTTTAATCATCAAACGAACCTGTGCATCATGTCTTATTTAGTCTTATTTTAGTTTTTAAAAGAAAACAAACACTTTTTATTATATTTATTTTTGTTGATAGTCTTTATCAAAACAACAAAACCTCTTTATTTATTAGAGGCTTTTATTTCATGACAAGTAATCAGAGAGCAAGTGGCTTCATTAGTTCCCTCTGACAGTGTATATGTGAAGGGCTTTTATTGTGAAAGGTAAGAGGATCTCATTTTTATGATAGGAAAAACGCACTTTTCCTATCATGTTAGCACCTGTGAGGCAGATCACAGATGATACATCATCCAGGACTGTGTGTACATGAGGGTGCGCTCTGATTGGTCAGCTGAGCTGCAGAGGAAACTTTCGATCTGAAGGACCACACGTTACGCCTGTGCTGCCATGGCAACAGCACGATGGGGGAGGAAGATGGCTTCTCACATGCAGTGTGTGTGTGTGTGCGGAAACACAGTCAGCGAGGTCGCAGCCTCACACCGACATTGTCGACGTGCAAAAATCAGATTGTGATGAAAAGAACTGCAGTGACTTCATTTCCCAGAGTGCCCCTCTGCCCTGGCATCCTTTCTGTTGCCGTGCGCCTCCTTCGGCGCGTTCGGCATGGCGTCTGCGGGCTCACTGCAGCTTGATGCAGAATGAAATCATATGTGTTCACTTTTATCCTTCAAACAAACACGAGCAGTTTCTAATGTTTCTAATGTTCAGAGTTTATTTTCTCTCAGAGGCAGAGAGAGGTGGGTGATGGGAGGACCGCGTCAATCAGACAGTGGATCGACGCGCTGCTCGAGTTATCAGCGGATTTCACATTAAACGCACTTCCTCTCAGCATCACATCAGCACAATCACTTCCTCGTTTTCAGAAAACGTCCAAAAACAGTTTTTTATGTTTACTGGTGTGACCGAGGAGGATGCTGGGACAGGAGGAGAGCCCTGTCAGGAGCTGCAGCACTGTGATGGATGAAATCTTTGCAACACAAAGATGAGGGTTTAACACTGTGGGGAGAAAAGCTTTTGAAACAGTTCTCAGATATGACACACGCACACATGTGAGTGAAGGTTTCCACCAACAGCCGTACCGCCACGGCCGCCGAAACGAAGGATATATTCAGAGAAAATGAAGATAAAAGCTCAGAGAAGCCATCATGCAGCTGATTCGACCCGTGCTAACATGCCCGTGACATCGAAGGAGGTGGGAACGCACTACAGTTGCCTCGGTAACAGGCGTGATGCTTACACTCTTTCACCTGCTTCGCCTGACAGCTGGTGCTGAACCCTCCTCCTCTTCCTCCTTTTCCTCCCCTCCCCAGGATGATGGAGTCAGACACCTCAGCTGGTGCAACAACCGGAAAAGTGCTACTCTCCTCTTTCTCCTCATTTCCTGTCACATGACTCCTGACGAGCTCCTGCAGGCCTGAACACGTTCATCACAGTTTTTTCTACTCTTGCATCTGTGTGATGTCATACAGAGAGGCTCCACCCATCTGAGGTTCAAACCTGCTGTTTACACGGACCAGCCAATCAGAAAAAAGTTGTCTTTGAAAGGGGGGCGGTATGAGATAAAGAAGGATTATTCTGAACTGTGACTGATGCAAAGCCGCTCCAGCAGAGTGTAAGAATAATGATCGTCATCATCATCACCTGTGTCAGTTCTTCGGAGCATGAAGAGCTCGATCACAGGAAGCAGTCTGAATGCCGACCGCTGACCCGAAGCCTTCAAACTGCCAGCCTGCACACAGAGCAGCTCTTTCTGTGTTTTCCTCATCGTGGTTCCTGATGAATTGCATCTATGCAAACGATAAGAAAATAAAATTCCTCGAAAGCCACATTCAAACTTCACCACCTGCCTCTCCGAGCATCAGGACGCCGTATCCTGCAGATCACTGAAGGTGGAGGGACCCGTTTGTCTTTAGACATATTTCTATTATTGCGATCCATAAAGCTTTGAAATCTCCAAAAAAGCCATCTGACAGTCTGAGTCAGCTGACTTTACTTCTGAGCCTATTGTTCATATTTTTAATCTGAGTATCCAGGATAATATCATCCCTAAAATCTGGAAAGCAGCCTCTGACCTCTCAGATCTGAACATCTGCCGTCTGAATCCAAACTTTGTGTGTGGACCTTAAGTATCAGGATCGATGAAGAGCTTGGGTCATCAGCATCTCTGATGGTAACAAAGGACAGTGGACGGCAAGCACACTGCTGTGTTTGTTGAGCTGCTGTTAGGAGGTAAAACTCAGATGTAGTAAAGATTCCTGAAGATGAAGGAGTCCCCCAGGGCTCCGCTGTAGACCCTGTTTTATTTTCCTTTTTTATGAATAATATAAGAAAGAATATGGCTACAGCTAGAAAGCTCCTTTATGCAGACAGCATACTTTACTCGGCGTGCTCACCTCTGCATCAGGTTGTCGAGGGGCTTCCTTTCAGCAGCTGCAGGCTCTTAATGCTAACAAAACCAAATTCAGGTTGTTTTCCAGGAATCACTCATAGATAATGTTGGTATTCACACCCTCGGAGCAGATTTTATGGAAAGAGTGTCGTTCTAAGAAGGTGTAGGTCTTCGGTTGGATGCTCAGATTTCTTCTGGTACTCAATGAAAAAGCTTTGATTGATTAAACATGGCTTGTTTTGACTCATCAGTTGAGAAAAACTTACACAGGAAACCTGTTAAAGTTTTCTTGGTTATGGTGACGTTATGTATACGCAGAGCGCAGAGACCCTTAGAGGAATCTCATTTCTGCCACTTATTCTTTCAGTCGTGGCCCAGGTGGCGAAAGATCGATCGATGCAGTTTGCAAACATAAAACTGAGATACTTAAACTCCTTCACTCGAGGCAGATACTCTTCCTCTTTAAGCGAGCACATCGTGCTTCGGCCTCAGGCCTTCAGCACCCCTGCAGCTTCACGCGCTGAGGGTGAAGGGTTTTTACGCTCCTGAAAAGGACGCTTTTTAATTTGTTGGATGTGGTTTGGCTTGTTCCTTTAAGCCGCTGTTTTATCTAAACATTTGGACCCTAATTTGCATTTGGTCAACAGTTTGCAGGTTCTGTGTGAAGCTCTAAGCCCTGCACCCATGTGAACAACAGCTTGGCTTTCTAAAAACAAAGATTGGTAATCAGACGGTTTCATGCAGCGGTGGTGGTTAGGAGGAACAGGAAGAGCCGTGTCATCGAATGATGACTCTGAAACCTCACGCTGATGAGAGGACAGCTAAGTGTTACCGACAGAGCTTCTGGATTATCTATGGAAAGTGGTGTTTCGATAGCGTGCAAGACTTTGCATACAGCAAAGCTCGAGGTACAAAAAGGTACACGCCTGAAAGACGAAACCTGAAGGGAATACAAACAGCTGCTTATTCAGTCAGACGAGACCAAAGTGAAACAGTCTGGGTGAGAACGAGCACACCACGACGAACGCCTGTTGACCCATGCGGGTGGGGGTGTGTGGAGCTGGCTGTGAGTCGGAGCTCTTTCCAACACGCTCTAACAAACATGTGCTCGATGTAATTCTACTTGCCCAGCAAGACTTTAATGCACAACTTCTACTTTTATTAGAATCCCAAACATGTTTTACTTTAATAAAATAGTCTCTTGATTAGGGCTGCGCCATGTCATACCGCTCACGGTAACACCGGTATACCGTTGGGCAACGATAAGAAAATGAAACATGGCGATAGAATATGGGTAAAACGCACAGGCGCAGTGCTTTTGTTTTCATACGCACATGGCGGAAAAAGCACGGCGGAGAAAGCGGATCGTTGAATGAAACGGAGGAACCAGAACTGGTTTGTAAAAATGCTGCAGCTTCAGTGGAACTGGTTCAGCTTTCGTCCGTCTGATACACAACAAAGCACTGTTTTTGGTAGCGCGTGCTAGCGGGCCGTCGTTATCACCGTTATTACCAAACCGATTTGATGTGGAATACAGCAGTGGCACAAAAGAGGTTTTATTCTCATTTCTCAACAAAAATGCAGCTGAGACATGAAGCTAATCCAGAAGCAGTTTTTCTGCTGGCCACTCGAGTCACACGCTAATTCAAACTTTATTTACACAGCGCCAAATCACAACAACAGTCACCACAAGGCGCTCTATATTGTAAGGTAGACCGTACAATAATACATACAGAGTAGTATGTATTATTGTACATACAGAGTATGTACATTTCATGTACATCTGCACTTTTATTAACACACAGCGCAGATGTACAAGAAACAATTACTCAGAAATAAATTATCAGCATTTATTAAATAATCATGCTCCATAAATAAAAGAAAAAATGTTGTTTTGTGCATAACAAAGAGCTCACAACTGTGCAGTCAAAATGTAAACTAACAGACGCTGAGCACAACAACAAGCAGCTGCTCTGTTCTTAACTTCTACTGCGTGACCGACAGCCTGGAGTTTGAAATCCTCTTCGTAACCGCGTCTCTGAACAGGAGCCGTTTATGGTCCTTATACGCACACAGTACGGTGATATTACGCTGAAGCACAGTACGTATCACTCCGCGAGGCTCCAGACTACGGCAGCCGTAACGCGGTGCGGCTCCGTAGCAAAGTCGTACTCAAACATTTTTAGTCAGATTGCTGAGCGCCGTGTTCCACAGAGAAGCGGTTCGCGGTCAGTGAGCACAACCAGAACTCATACATAAGGCGCGCTGTCAACTTTTGAGAAAATGAAAGGATTTTAGGCCGTGCAGCACCTCTGGGCGTTAGCGTGGTTAGCTCGTTAACACGTTGACGCCGTCCAGCCCCACGCACGGGGCGATGCGCAGTAACTCGTTAACGGAGATTTGCCGTGTCCATCTTGTCGCTGCCTGCAGGTGAAGCGATGGGGGAGGAGGGGGTGTTGTGGTCAGTGAAGGAGAGGCGGAGCAACGCAGCGTAGAGACAAAAGTGGACGAAAGAGAGGCAAACCTGCGGCTCCACAACTATAATTATAGCATAGACTATATCGATATAAAGGATATTGTCACATCTCTTATCTCGTATAAAAATATATTTTTTAAAAACTCGATATATCGCCCAGCCCTACTGCAGAGAAAAACCCAACAATCATGTGACCCACTGTGAGCAGCACTTTGGCGACAGTGGGAAGGAAAAACTCCCTTTTAACAGGAAGAAACCTCCAGCAGAACCAGGCTCAGGGAGGGGCGGGGCCATCTGCCGCACCAGGAAGACGGGACAAATGCAATTTTGCAGTTGCCATCAGAGTCGCCCCCTGCTGGTGATTAAGAACAAACTGCAGGTTGAGACATTTAAACAGCTCTGGGCCTGATTTCGTCCTGCAGACCAACACTGACAGTGAGCTTCTGTCTCTGCAGCTGCATTAACTTTGTGCCTCGCTGTCATTAACATGCAGCACCTCCCCTGCAGGCCTCAGTGTGTGTGTCTGTGTGTGTGTGTGTCCAGCACCACAAACAAAACACCTCTTTGACTGAGCTGCAGAGCGAGGCCGCCTCACACAGCTACCCCACAGCCTCACAGCAACAAAAGGAGCTCCTCGTTTCTACTTTTAGTCATGTTGATAAAATCCTCATCACTCTGTGCAAAGCTTTTCATGAAGGTGGAAATTACACGTGTTGTTATCTGTATTGCTCACTGACGGTTTTCTTTGTGAGAAACGCAGCGCGGGAACAACTCTGACTGTAAAACCTCAAAGTTGTGGAATAACCCCGGGGTCCAATCATATTACTGATAATCTGATAATGAAGTGTAACCTGATTACTTCATCTTCTGCAAACCCAGCACAGCCGATCAGGCTGAAGATGGGAGCTTCTCGAATGAGCTCAAAATCAGTTTTTCCCTGAAAATCTGCGACTTTATCACTTTAAACTTTTACTCTGAAGATCATTCCTACATCATCACGTCCTCTCTCCAGCTTCCTTTTCCTTCTTTCCTCCCTCCCCTGTCTTCCATCCTTCCTGACTTTTTTCATTCCCTCTTTCCTTCATATCTTTAACATCCCAGCAGCTTTGTCTCTGTGTAGAAATCAACTCTTTAAATTTATCCTTATTTTCCAGATAAAAATGAAATTCACACATTTCTTTCAGCGCCCTTTAGGACGAGCCCGAGAGCACCCGTTAGCTCGCTTCTTTGGTTGGCGGATGTAGACAGAAAGAAAAAATAGTTCCTCTGTGAAACGGCCTGGGTTTGTTGGCTTAGTTTGGTGGATTTTTGTGTTGAGGCGTGAACGATCACATGTGGAAACAAAAGTCAGGTCAAAGTGCTTAAACGGAGGCTTCACAGACGGGTGATGTCATGTGGTTACTTCTACTTTTTTATACAGTCTGTTGATGCTTCCATCTTTTATATACAGTCTGTGGCCACATCCATCTTTTATATAAGGTGGTGTCTGTAACCTAGCTGCTGGTGTTTGGTGAGTTATTTATTTAAGTAGATTTTAGGTGGAGGAGGGTGGAGAGTTACCTCAGCCTGACGCGCTCACGTGCATCAAACCCACATTAATAAAGTTCAATCAGATGTCTCATTGATATCTGACATCATTTCAAGCTTTCATTCAGTCTGTATCCATAAAAGACGGTTTGTTACAGCAGTAATGTGATTACTAACGTGTGCACGTGCTATTAACGCGCACCTATGAAAACAAAGCTGCTGCATATAAAGCGGTTTATTACTGATGAAGGAAAATATTAAAATAAGATCTCAGTAGACTCAACAATAGAATCCCCGCAGAACGAGCGCGTGACTCCTAGCGCAGACTCACCTTTACCTGCGAGGCTTATGCAGTCTTCAATCACGTCCGCCGGAGTCCCGGTCGGTCCGGTGTCGGTCCCCGAGTCCGTCCTTCAGCACCGACACAGGGCGCTCCCCTCTCTCTGTGCACGAGCTGCGCAGTCACGCTGGCAGCATTCGACACAGCGTGTGCAGGAAGTGAGCGGAAGTGCCTTTCAAAGTAAAGAATGAATGAATGAAAGTTGAGTGTTTAAACGGGTTTCACTCGTGAGGCACATTTAAAAACGTTTCTCTGTCGGTTTCTAATCCAACCCCACACAGATGTTCCTGATGTTTCTGCTGCGTCATCATCACCTGTTACCTGTCTGCGTCTCACCTGTCTGGATCACCGTTCGTCAGATCCACTGTCTCTGAAACACACCTGATGACATCATCACATCTTTGGCTGAAAATCATTTCTGTGTGTTGGAGGGGCTGATGCCCAGGTGTGTTTAGAGAGGTGCGGGGAGTGGGGCGGCATCTCCTCCTGATGTATGAGAGCCAACCCCGACTGATGTGATTGGATTAAACAACCACAGTCACATTTCCTTCCCTGAGTGCAGCTTTAACATGCCGGCACTTTTTTAAAATGATGAAGGTTTATAAGCTTTAAAGTGAATTCAAACTACCAGCAGGTCCTCAGCTCCGCAGGTCACGGCTGATTCCTTCAGCAGAAGGAATCTGAGTAAAGGAGGAGACCCAATCCCAGGTGAGTCCATCCCAACCATCACACCTCGACCCACATGATGACCCTCAGGACCTCCTCCAGGCTGGGACACCAGCTTTTAGGCTGAGAGGTCAAATCTTCATGAGCCTAACAAGTCGTCAAGGTGCCTTCACCTCAAACAGGAAGCGAAGAAACAGCCACTGTGACATCACTTCCAGGACACAGGTGTTTCATTGCACAGAAGTTAAAGCTGTGCTTTGGTGTCATGACTTAAAGGAGGCCTGTGAATTCATGAAGACTAAATTCTTGTTGTTCAACCTCCTGAAGACTTAATGCACCTGTGGGTCTCTTACACTCAGGTTTACCTGTCACAGGTGAGTCAGACAGCTCATGTTAACCTGAACCCTCCGCCAGGTGTTTAAAGTGGATGTTTTTTTATTTTTCCCTGAAACACAGTCAGGGATGGTTTCCTTAGAAACCACCATCATCCCAGCCTGCACGTGATGCGTTCAGTGGACATCTGTAAACGGCACGAACGAGAAACAAACTCCACATCATTGAAATGTTTCTGTTGAGCTATTTGACAACTCAACAGCGCCGCCGTGTGGCCAAGCGAGTGCACTGCATCAGAAATCAAACAAACTTCCAAACCACCAGATTTTTTAGCATTAAACAAAACTCTCTTTTTAATATTGGCTTTTATTTCTTCATATACAATCAAGCAGAAGCTTTTCAGTTATCCTCAGAGGCACTCGTGATGATGAGGAAACATGAACAGATGTGGAAATCCGTTCAGTGGATATCTGTGTGTCCTTAAGTGGCAGACCCAAAAACCCTCCACAGCTGATGAACAGGATCTGAGAGTCACGAGAAAAAAAGAATCAAACAAAGAGAAAAACAAAATGAAATAACCAACGTGAAAGCAAAATGACCCCAGTAAATAAGTGAAACTAAAAGTCTTTGTCAAACTGATGACATTTATAAAAACGGGGTAGTTATCGTTACGGTAATAGTTGAAAGAAACGAGACCAACAGCCAAACCGTCGCACACCAGAGGACCACCACAATCACCCTGTGAGGATTTTAATTTGTCAGATTATTTTTTTATATGTTTGTCAACAGAACAAGTTTCCACTGAAAGCACAGAAAACATACCTGACAGAATCCTTTGGCTGTCTTATATCCACCTGCACAGGTAACATTGGCAGGAAGACCAGGCCACTGTTCCTCACAGACGTGTCTATCAATGACACGTCCACCACCCTCACTCATCAACAGGCTCCCCATCAGTTTTAGTTTCTCCCCATCCAGCCACATGACAACGTGATTTTCTTGTAGGTGTATTTCAGCAGGAAGCTGAATTGTTTGTACTCTGTGGTCTAATCGAACTTTCTCAGACAGCTGTAGACACAGCATGGAGTAAAAATAGAAACATGTTTTTCCACATAGAAGCTTTTATTAAAAATATAATTATACCACAAACAGGTCAAACGAAACTGTTGTCTTACCTTGAGTAACATGATGTCATTACCAAGTCCAACGTGTAATTTTCACGGATGATTTTGTTTTCAATTTTTACTTCCTGATGATTTTACCGTTCTTCAGATTGTGGTTGCCGAGAACGACGTGTGTGAGGCCTCTGAGGGAGTAATCAGCGAGAATTTAAAATGTAAACTATTTTAAACCTGATCTCTTGATTTCTCAGTCGTTACATGCAGGCTAATGTCAGCAGCAGTGTTGGCCAAGTTACTTGAAAAAAGTAATCAGTAACTAATTACTGATTACTTCCCCAAAAAAGTAATCCCGTTACTTTACTGATTACTTATTTTCAAAAGTAATTAATTACTTAGTTACTTAGTTACTTTTTAAAAACCCGATTTACACCCTGAAGAGGCGATAAATAGATCTTTCAGCCCAATTCTACTTTTTCTGCATAATCCATCATACAAAATGTAATCAAATGGAAAAGTCTCTTTTTAAAACTTGTTTTATTAGTTTTAATCTTTTAACTTTATGCATCAAGCAAAAATTTAATTATCTGCAACATTCTCTGACTGGAAGAAATTAGTTTAACATTTAAAGCTATTTTCTGCACATTCCAGCACATAAAATAAAATATTTTTTGTGTTTGCACTCAGTCTTTCAAATAGATGCAAGTAAAACACAGCAGAAAATAAATAAAGTCAAAGACTCAGCGGTCCTGTTGCTCTATTTTCACCTGTAAAGCAGGAGTGGGGTAGGCGGAGGTTTACCCTGGTGCAGGTGTGCCGCGGTCAGTGGAAGAATCCGCGAGTTTCTCTGTGAGTTTCCCATTACGTCGTAGCTACTCGGTGCTTGTTGGAAGTTTAGGGGTTTTTTCGCTGTAAAAAGAAGTTTTCTTCCCACGCACAGCGGACACTAATGTTTTTGTCACTTTTTATGGAATCAAACTCAAAGTAAGGTCAGTACTTCCACGCTTTAAACCCTGCACGCTCATACTCTCTCTGCACTCATATGTGATCCATTGTTGATCTGCACACAGCTGTTGTCACGAATGTCACACTCGCTTACGTCACTGTCATGAGACATTCTCGCAAAAAATCACGGTTTTAGTAACGCAGTAACGCAGCGTTCCTACGGGAAAGTAACGGTAATCTAATTACCGTTTTTGCAATAGTAATCCCTTACTTTACTCGTTACTTGAAAAAAGTAATCAGATTACAGTAACGCGTTACTGCCCATCTCTGGTCAGCAGTGCTGTATCTAACGGCTGTCAGAGGTTTGTTGTTACATATTCCAAAGGTCATTAATATTTGATGATGTTAAAGTTAATCATCTTTTATTATCCTTTAAAATAACACCTGCCTCGTCAATAACCTGTATTTATTCATCAGATCACTCTAAGTTTGAAAATGTTTTTGTATAAACTCGATGAACAGGAAATCAAACTCACGAGTTGCACTAGTGAGCACAAAGTCTTCAGTGAGGAGAAAACCTCCACAGACATGTCGACCCTCGTTATCCTGCACTGACGCCATCGAGCTCTGCGCCGCTTGTTCTCCATGAAAGATTCCTGTTGCAAAGTTAAAGTCAGTGTGGCGTTTACAGCATTAAGATAAATCAGGTATATTTGATGTCTCGCAGACATGGTGGAAGACAAAGAAGAAGCTTGTGCAGACAGCGCATGGTGCCAGCAGGAACCTCAAACCGTCCTTTACTCTGTAGAAAGACTTTTATACAACACGCGTCTTAGTTTGAAGGCTGGACTATCTTCATCATCTCGACTTCCTGTCATGCTAACCGCAGGCTTGTTCTTAGCATTAATAATGTTGGAATCTTGTTGGTTATGATACGCACAGCTGTCACATCTAGTTTTGCGTTTTCCTGTTGGTACATTTGGACGTCGTTGGCTCTCATTCTGCAGTTTACAGACACCTGAAGTCTCCGGCACCGTCACAACCATTAGTGACCTCACGGTGTCTGCTGTGAGGACGGCTCTGGAGACCAGAGACAGCACAACACTTATACTGCAAAATGATTTTTACAAGTTGTTGAATGAAGTTAGTTTGACAGAAAGTTCTGAGTAAAGAAGAGATGTGTCTGAAATTCTCCAAGCCCCTCCCCTTTTCTTACAAGAGTGGTTAGCATCATGGAGAAAACAAAAACACGCTAACAGCAGAGATTTCATCAGCTGAGATTACAGCTGCAACTCTCAGGTGAAACTGTATCAACATCATCATACAGGTAAAATGATCCAACAGAAGACAAACTGAAGCCTTGCTGGGAAACAGCAGTGAAACATCAGACCGTGTCAGCAATGCAGCAAGGCCACGTCAGCGTGAGCAAAATACAGGATGAGATGGGGTCATCAATGAACCGCTGCTCAGGGTGAAACTGTGCTGCTGCTGGCAGAAGGAGAAGGGGGGGTGGTGCGTTAGAAGGCATTGATGGATCCACATCCAAAAGCACATTTCTCCATTTGTTTTACGTTTTTAAACCAGGAAATATTTTATTCTACACAATGAAACCAGAGTCTGCAAGCTTTTTGTTTTGAAAGAAGAAGAACCCTTTGATCTGAGCGGATCCCTCCTGCCTCCCATCATCCCAGGACCTGAAGACGTTTCACAACATCAGCTTCTCTGTGGTGTTTTCAGGGAATAAATGAGGACACTGAGCTCGAGCGCTGCTCCACCAGCTACAGGTTTAATATCAGATCAACAACAGTAGAAAAACAGAGGCAGAGACTACCAGACAAAAAGAAGAGTAGGAAATCCAACATCATCCAACAGCTCTTTAAAATAATTCCTCTGTACAGTATTTACACACACACACACACACACACACACACACACACACACACACACACACAGAGCATGTTTACAGCTACACACTGAGGAGGAGGAGCCTGTCACTCAGTCAGTACAAGGAAGCAGTCCGAATACTGCCCTCTGATTGGCCGGCCCTCCTTCATCCAGTGTTCTCTTTATTTCACGTGAAGCTGAGACGCATCCAGGTAACGGTGTGATGTCACCCGGAGCTGAGCCCGTCCTTCTGAAAGAGGTCAGAGGTCACCCAGTCGTCCCTGCAGGTACGTCACTGTGAGCTCTGCATCCCAGCAGCACCTGCTGGCCAACGGGACCGCCCAGAACCAGCAGAACCCAACGGGACCAGGATCCGGTCCGGCGAGGGTCGGAGCAGTTGGCTGGACGTCCAGGCAGAGATATCAAACACACACAGAACACCACTGAACTGATGTCACGGAAACAGAAACACTTCTTCACGTGATCCAGTCACATGACTCGGAGAGGCGTAGAGGCTGGCCAATCAGGTGTGCCTGTAGAAAGTGAGAGGAGATCACGGGTCAGAAGATTTTACCAGGGAATGGTTTGAAATTAAAACGAAGAAGAAGGTGATGATGATGAGGAGGCTGATGTCCTGTTCAGTAACTGTTTTTTTATACTGAGATTCACTGATCTGACCAGTAGGTGGAGCTGCTGCACTGAGACGCCTGAAGCAGGGCAGGTACAGGTGTACAGGTGGAGAGGAGCGGCACAGAAGTCCCAGCATGTTCATGGATGTGATGAGCACCTGCGCAGCACTCACACATAACTGCTGTGTGTGTGTGTGTCTGTGTGTGTCTGTGTGTGTGTGTGTGTGTGTGTGTGTGTGTGTGTGTGTTTCTTACCGTTCTCACCTCCGTGCGGGCGGGTACATGGACTGGGCGGACGCTTGCTGACTGGCGACGATGGCGGAGGACGAGAGGCCTGAAACAAAGACAGGATGTCATAACTGAAACAGACTCGCACACGCCTCTCATTAAAAGCAGCTGCAGGCTCAGAGGGGTGAGGTGGGCGGGCTCAGAGGGGTGAGGTGGGCGGGCTCAGAGGATCCCTTTCCAGCTATGAATCATGGGAGGTCAGCTTCACCATGGCTGTGTGGCTGGTCACTAAACTGAGCAGGTTGTCCTCCAACACCTGAGCTAAAGAGGATCTAAAGGCAGCAGGCGAGGCTCACCTGAGGGGTAAGACAGGTCGTACAGAGGGTATCCCAGGTGGTGATGGGACTGCATGATGCGCTGCGAGGGCGAGGAGCGTGGCCGGTCGCCCTCCCTTTCTCTCTCCCGCTCTCGGTCATGTGGCGTCTTGCTGTCCTGGATGGACGGCGACTTGCTTTTGTACTGGCTGGCGTGCAGCTGCAGCAGGTCCAGAGCTTTGGCCTCGCTGGACGGCTTCACAGACGGACTTGACCTGGAGGGCTTCTCGCCGTCCTCGCCCGCCCCCACCTTCCCGCCGTATGAGGAGGCGTAGTAACTGGCTGGCAGGTACGAGCCTGGAAGGACAAACATGAACAAACAACATGATGTTTATGTTTGAACATAAAGGTTCAAACATAGGTTCGGCATGATGACGTGGCGGCAGCAGCTCTAAAGGTCAGTACGCCATTTTTCAGTGGTGATTAGTGTGTAACTGTGTTCTCCAACAAACTCAGGATGTTTCCCCCACCAGCTTTGAACACAATGGCTGAGATGGATCCAAACATCACATTTTATGTATGTGGCTAGAGACCGCCCACAAATGCATGACGCCAAAGGCAGAGGAGAAGAGAAATCGCAGGCGTTTAAATCCATGCCTGCATCTTCAGACTGCAGATATGAAACACGTGTTTTATCCTTCACCAAACACATGACAGGAAGGAACGAGACAACGCCACCTTAACAAAATCTCATCCTATTCCTTCTCACCTCAGTCTAAAGCGCCACAACCGTTTCCACAAGGCCACTTACAGTGTGAGGCAAGCAACAGTAACAGTGACTTTGATGCGTCTTTGTTGACCAGCATGTTTGTCCCACAGTGGCCACCGTAGCCAGGATTACACGTGCAGTGGCGAGATAGCTTAAAGATCTTTAAACCTGTCAGAGTTCGGTCGAGCTCTCAGCATCGACTCCTCTACCGCGCTTTCTTTCGGGGGCCAGTGAAAGTCTGATCATCCGGGGCCGTGCGTCGCATTCGTCTAATTTTATATTAATAACGTGAATGAAAATGAGCAGAAGTAGATTTGAAGCGTCGGCTGGTCTAAAACAGCCTGATCTCATTTGTTTACACAGAAATGTGGAAAAAAGTGAAAATTGGTGGATTTTAGAGGAAGTTGCATGTTGAAGTTCAGCTTCCTGAAGCCGTATCACCGTGAACAGTCGGCAGGTTTACCGGCGAGCCTAAACAGAAACCAAAACCAACAGCTGGCACTCGCTCGTCCCTCGGACGCCACAAAGAAACGTGGCTTTTAATTTAACTCCTCGCTGGTTTTCACTCCCCAGCCCTCGCCGCCCTCGCGCTCTCTTTGTGCTGCGCCTGCTTTATGTCGTGTTTGAGTTTCTCACCTGGGTAATTCTGCATCATGACCGAGGGCATGCCTCTGTACCCGGGGTGGCTCGGCTCGTAGCCCTGGCTGTAGGCGTACGGTCCGTGCATGTAGGGCACGTAGCCCTGATGCTGGGCCAGCGGCGAGGGGAATTGCATGTGAGGCGGGCGCGCCTCCTTCCCGCCCCCGCGGAGCTCCTCGGGGGGCAGCTGCGTCCTACCCTCCGCCACCTCCTTCGCCGCCTCGTCTTTCTGGAGGCTCTCCTTGGGCCGCGGCCTCTCTTCCTTCACCTTCCTGTCCCGCTCCTCCTTCCACCTGTCGTCCTCCTGAAGTTTGGGAGCCTCCGAGTATTTGCTGGGGTAGACGTAGGACCACAGACGTGAGTCGGGCTCCTGCAGAGAGGGAGAAACCTTCATCAGCATCAAACTAACCTCAATCAATCTTAAAACACAAGCGAGGTGGAACGTGCCGTGACAGAGGGAGGACACCTGTACCTGTCTGTACCACATGGCAGCTTCGACGCTCGCTGCTCGGCCCGGCTCTGCCCCTGACTTTGGCTCTTCTTTCCCGTGATGCCCTCCTTCACTCAGCTTGATCTTCAAACCCTCGGGCTGGGCGGCGGGCGCCTTGGAGTCCTCTCCCTTCGCCATGATGACCGACTTGGCCTGTTCCGAAGCCGTGGCGGGCTCTTTGGGCTTCGCTGGGTTCACGCCTCCCCTGGCGCCCAGATCCGTGAGGCTGGGCGCCCTTGACAGAGTGGGCGGTACCGATGCCTTCTGCTTCCACTCTTCTTTCACGGAAGCCTCGCGCTCTTTGCTCTCCGCCTTCTTGTCAGCGTGGCGCTGTCGCTGCTCCTCGAAGTGTTGACGGTAGGCAGGGTTGGAGGCCAAGAGGTGGGCGTGGTAGGCCTGCTCGTGGGAGTAGGAGTAGGGAGGGACGTAGTACTGGTTGTAATAGAGCGGCTGGGCGTACATGTTGGAGCGCTGCTGGATGACTGATGGCTGCGGAGGCCCTGGCTCCACCTTTCTCTCCTCCTGAGGCTCCTCCTTCAGTTTTCCCTCCTCTCCCACCTCAAGCTCCTCCTCTTTCTTCACTTTCACTTGTGCTATCTCACCATGAGGTGGTGCTGCAGGCGCTGGTCCCGGGCTGGGGTTGGCATAGGTGGGGGAGTAGTAGGCGTCGTAGCTGGGGTAGTACGGCGAATCTTTACTGGACGCCTGAGGGGGAAACAGCGCCTTCTTGGCGCTCTCACGAGGTCCCTGGTCAGGCTCTGGCTTGACCTTTACCCCCTCTGCCTTACCCTCGCCGTCCTCCCCAGCATCAGAGATGTCAGAGTAGGCGGGGCTACCGGTCTTGACCGATGCGTTGTCGGCTCCGTTCTGGGTCATGTGAAGCGTGGGCGCCAGGCCGGCCTCCATCCTGCTGGCCACGCCGATGGACGGGCTGGGTGCGTTGTCGGAGAAACTGTACACCTTGTCGGCTTCGGCTTTGATGCTGGCGAGCCGGCTCTGCTGAGCTTCCGAGGAGCCGTTGAGCAAAGCGTCTGACGCCTCAGAGTAGGGGCTCTTGCCCTCCTCTGGCCTCCCCGCCTTACCCATCGCCTTCGGGCTGTCCTCTTCCTTTCCGCCGTCCCTCTTCTTTTTGTCTTTCTTTTTCTTGTCCTTGGAATGGGCGGGGCTGGAGGCGGGGTCAGTGAGGGGCGCGGGTTTAGGCTGGACGTTTTTCAGCTGGGGGCTTTTGGGTACGGACTGTACCACTGAGCCCAGAGCGGGGGAGGATGCTTGGAGGGAGTATGGCGAGGGAACTCCGGGCGCGCCGGCGGGGCGAGTCAGCTTCAAGCCTTTCTGTCCCAGTTTCTCAGCTTTCCCCCCGGCCGTCATTTTCTTGACCTTCCTGTCGTCCATGCCGTCATTACTGGCCTCGTCAGTCAAACACGCCCCCTCCTCGCCACCGTCCGTCACCTCAGGCTCAGCCTCGCTCGTCTTCTTTTTAACCTTTGATGTCAGCTTGCCTGGTGAGGGCGAGGGGGCATCGAAGCCCCGACCCTTCGGTGTAGTGGAGCGAGCAGGCGAGATGGCGGCGCCGTTGCAGGAGGCGGGTTCGGGATGGAGGGCGGGGTCGTCCCCGTACTCGCTGTCACCGTCCTGGTCCAGTCGGACGTCCTGGTCGTTGTGGGCGCGGGCCTGGTGGTACTTCAGTCCGTTGATATGCTTGTACTTCTTGTTGCAGTTGGGGTGGGGGCAGTCGATGAGGACGGGGGAGGGGCAGGTCCGGTCCAGCTGTGGCGGCGGCAGTGAATCGGCTTTGCTTCCAGGCAGAGGCGTCCCGGCGCCGGTCGAGTTCGTTCTCATGCGCTTTGACGCTTTGGTGTCCTCTGAGCTGGAGGTGGGGTCCATATCTGAGGCGGGCTTTGTCTTCCTCTTAGCGGAGGACGGGCTGGCTTTGGCGTCTTCGCCGCAGCCAGCCGTCTGACTCCCACGCCGCCCTTTGCTGTTGGCCGTGGCGCCGCGCGTCTTACTGCTGCCGCTGCCTTTATTGTCCGACGAGTTGCTGTTGTCGTTCAACGGCGTGTTGCTGCTGGGACGCATCCTCTTACCTCGACCGCGGCCGCTCCGCATTTCCACGTCACTGGTGGGAGACTCGCAGAACCTAAAAACACAGAGGTGGACATCAGCGAGCCGAAAGACACACCTGACCTCACCTGTACCAAAGGTAACCAAAGGTGTCACGCAGCCGACTCAAACAAACCATCGTACAGCGCACAGAGCCGCAGCTGTCCATTATCAGTAATCGAGTATTGATTACTCCATCGAGTAATTGGATGAGACTTACGTTTGTCTTATTAATGAGCAATAATAAGTTGTTTTGTTTACCTGCATGAAACCTACAGCCTTTCCCTGTGTTTACGTCTGCAGGTATCGACCACGTGTCTCACTACAGGCTCATCTGTATGTTTGTCCCTGACACGTGTCTACGTGTTTACATGGTGGTGACTGAGCGTAGCAAGAACGAGCTTGTTTTATACTCGAGATCTCGGCCGAACGGCGTGAGCCTGAGTCGTTTCTGTACCTCGGCGGCGCCCAGTCGTGCCGCGTGCAGTCCAGCAGAGTTCCAACGTACGTCTTGTTCCTCCAGGTGACGTTCACAACCAGCATACCTGCAGAAAAACACACAGGCAAACCATGAACACGAGACATTTTTAGCTACTCGGCACGGAGGTTCTTTCAGCACTGTGTTTCGGCTCAGTTAAACTCAACTTGAGTTTTGAATTTCTTACAGCTTTACAAAATTAAAGAGAGCGCTGGGCCTTATATCAGCTTACATTAAAAGAAGCAAAGCGGAAACACTTTGCAAACATTATTATGGTGAATTATCAGAAACCACATATATTGTTTAAGCCCTCTTTCTGATCTCAGTTTTGAGCCGTCACATGAAATGTGTGAAAAGTTTCTGCACTTCTTTATAAAGAAGGTAGCCTCGGCTAGGGCGCGGATTACTTTGCCCACATCTGACGCCTCTGATCCTCCAGTTTGCTCGGCTGTCTTTCAACAGAGTCGGTTACTCTTGCTCAGCTACAGGAGGTGGTGGATCATCTAAAGCCTGTAGACTCGCCCTACGATGCCATCCCTCCCCGTTTTCTGAAAGAAGTTTCTTCTACCACAGGTTCAACTATTTTAACCATTTTAAAAAGCAGCCTTACTTCAGGTGTGGTTCCAAAGAATTTCAAAGATGCAATTGTGCAACCACTTCTTAAGAAACCTGGGCTAGATACAAACGCTGTTGATATCTAATATCTAAGCTGCGCTTTGAAAAAGTAGCATGTAATTGATCCCGTTTTTGAATGCACAAAATGTTCAGATGATTTTCCAGTCTGGTTTTAAAGCAATGCATAGCACTGAATCAGCACTTTTAAGAATTTTAATGACATATTTTATCATGCGATTCTGGTGAAAGTGTCCTTCTTATCTTACTCGATTTAACTGCTGCATTTGACACTGTAGACCATGAAATTTCAATCTCGTGTTTGGAGCAGTGTGTCGGTGTAACAGGTTCTGAAATGGTTCAGGTCTTACTTAACAAACGGAGTCCTCCCGTGCTCCGCTGTCTCATGGAGTACCACAGGGTTCCGTTCTGGGCCCTATCCTGCTTTCGCTTTATTTACCTCCCTTGGGCTCAATTTTTAGGAGACACGGACTCTCGTTTCACTGTTCTGCAGATGACTGCCAGATTCATATTCCTCTTAAAAAGAAAGATGGGTCGTCTGTAAATCGCTTACGAACATGTCTGGAGGACGTCAAGTCGTGGTTGGCGCTAAACTTTCTTTGTTTTAATGATTCTAACACTGAAGTAATGGTGTTCAGACCTCCTCCGCTGCTGTTCCGTGTGTTGCTTTGCAAACCCCGAAATCCTGAACTTAAGCTTGAAAGCCAGATCGGGTCGGTTGTAAGGTCTAGTTTCTTTCATCTGAGGCAGCTGGCACTTTGAAACAGTAATCCGTGTCTTTGCAACCGCTCGGCTGGGTTACTGTGATTCTCTTCATTTTGGGGTGAGTCGATCTTCTGTTCTTCGACTGCAGCTAGCTCAGAATGCTGCTGCACGTCTTTTGACTGGCACTCGTAGATGTGAGCACATCACCCAGTTTTATATTCACTTCATTGGCTGCCCGT
Organism: Aulonocara stuartgranti; assembly: GCF_965226115.1. NCBI lineage: Eukaryota > Metazoa > Chordata > Actinopteri > Cichliformes > Cichlidae > Aulonocara > Aulonocara stuartgranti. The sequence goes on from NC_138945.1 coordinate 1,108,973, forward strand.
GCATTTTAGGATCATTTTAAGCTGCTTTTATTTGTTTTTAAATGTCTGTCCAATGCTGCCCCTCTGTACCTCTCTGAGCTCTTCATCCACACATACCCTCCCGGCCCCTCAGGTGGGCAGACCAGCTCCTCCTGAGCGAGCCCAGGACTAATCGTGAGCTCAGAGGGGATCGGGCGTTTGCTGTGCAACACTGTGGCAGCACCAAAACTGTGGAATGAGTTGCCTTTACATGTTAGACAGGACCTTCCTTATCTGTTTTTAAATCACGTCTTAAAACATATTTATTTACCTTGGCTTTCAGCCAAACTTACAGGGGGATTTCCTGCACATTGCTTTCACTTTTTCACTCGGCGCCTGTCGCCGTCTTCTCTCGGCTGCTCTGGACTTTCCGTTTTACCATCCAAGCAGCTGATTGGCTCATTAGAAGCTGGGGCTGCGGACTTACTCTGGAGGCCTCTCTGCGGATGAATGCTGGTGATGTGTAACACCCTCAGGTGCTTTTATGAGCCAGTTCCTCGTCAGCTGATGCAGATTACGTTTTTAGCTAGCACTATCATAAATTTATATCATAAATTTGGATATCGGCCGACACTGATATGAATCTGATACAGTTTTCTTTAATCAATAAAACTGTTTTTTTTTTTAATATATCTTGCTGCATTTTGTATAAGTTCATACTCAAGTTTAAATAAACAACACTAAAGCTATTCTGTTATACTGTATGTAAAAAATGCACTGCACCCAAAATATTTCATAGTTCAGCAAAACTGATCAATCTAGTAAACTTAAACCTGCTCCATCCTCCCTATTCTGGTATTTTAAAGAGTACTTAGCAGAAATATTAAGCAACCAAACTAATAAGGTTGCAAACTCCCAGCATAAAAAAAAAATAGGGAACCACCCCTCACGCTCCACCTCATGATGCTTAATCGACGTAATCAACCTTAATTTGATGCAGTGTGAAAAAAAATGCACAGAAATCAATTATTTTTCAAGAAATATTAAATAGATTCAACATCTTTCTTCAACAAAATTGCAGACTGCACAGATGGTTCCCAAAGGAAAAAGTACTATAGCTTACTAGGGTATATTAGACTTAACAGTTACTATATACAGTAATGGACTTCTATACATTTTACATCAGATTAAAACTTTGGGTGTCAGATAATTATTTATTAAAAGCTCGACAGTTTAAATGAGAATAAGAAAGAAAAGTATGTCTTTGTGCCCCCTTTTCCCTGTTCATGCCCTATCGGCCCCCCTGGCTAAACTTTGCTAGATCCGGCCCTGCACAGTTACCAGTGTCAGCTACGTAGAAAAAGATCCTCAAGTAGAAACTAATATTAAATAAATTCTAACAACAGTTTAAGCTTAAACGTGCTGCTGCTGTTCAGCCGCTGGTTTCCTCTTTCTGGTGCAAAGTGGGCCAAAAACAAAGAAGAGAGAAAAGCCGATCAGCTGATCATTGATCAGTTTCATGATTGAAGCAGCAGCAAGAAGAGGCAGTCGCTCCATATATTGGTTGATGAAATGCTGGTTTGGTAGCGAGGCTACAAATACTCAACCAGACCACAGGGCACGCCACAGCCGCTCGATCACGTGACCACACTGTTGCGACGTGCTACGGTTATGAGCCGAGTTACGCCGTGTTGCAAGTTTTGTGAGGTGCTTTTTTGATATTTAATGGATCGGATTACATTTTTTATTTCTCTCCGATATCCGATCCAGTAATATACGTCAGTATCGGGCCGATACCGATACGTAATATCGGATCGGTCCATCTCTAGTGCAGTTATTAAAAAAACAAACAAACAAAAAAACAAAACAAAAGACTTCACATTGAAGTACAAACATCATTTTTTGTTGGTTTGAAAAAGCCAAAAGTTTTCTGACCCCACAATTAGGATGAAGGGATAGGAGTTAAGCTCCTCCCCTCTGGGGTCTCCACTTTAACAAATGAGTCCTCAGAGTAACTCCCCACACTTACAGCTCCTTTCTTCGATGTGCTGACGTGACTGTATCAAAGCACGGAAGCTGCGAGTGCAGCAGGAAGCAGACGTCTAGATGCGACTTTCCTCCCCGGCTGGGACGCAGATGTCGAACGCTTTCATACCAGCGTCACGCTCGGCGGGTTTCTGAGGTCGAACCGCATCAGTGATTGGCTGACAGTGGAGCTAATTAAAGAGTGAGATTGAGTACTTCAGCAGAGCTTTCCACTAACAGGAGCACTTCTAATGAACAGCTTCCTGCCCGAGCCTATCACCTCCACACAGGTTTTCCTCCAGCTACACGCCACTCTGCATTCGGCGTCCACAGGACGTGCAGACACGCTCACAGGACGTCACTGAATAAAAACTGAGATGCACGACTGTTCAGCAGGGCCGTAATCCAGACAATAAACTGGACCTGATCTTTTCACAGAGCTCCACACTGGCTCAGCATCGGCAGCTCTGGACGCACATCACACCTGCTCAGAGGGGTGGAGTCATGAACGTTCAACCCAAGCTGATAAAACTGATGCATGTGTTTGTTACAGTATATCAGAAGGTGGTTTTTTTCTCTGCAACAGCCAAAGGCAAAGAAAAAGTACTGACGGAACAATCATTTCATTTTTGTGGCTGAGTTATTGGTACCACTGCAGCTGCATGAGGCTCAGCAGCAGTGAGAGGTCAGTGAAACATCAGAGCATTAATGAAGCACCTTTTCTCTAATCTAACGGGAGTTTTGTGGCGTGAAGGTGCAGAAAAGCTTTCTTTTTGGAATAATTTGGATTGACAGGAAGACAGCGCGGTGTCCGCTCGCCGTCGCAGCTCGTAAAGGTTTGCTGCAGAAACCGAGAGTCTCTCGCTTCTTGTTTGGTTCGTTGTTCGTGTGCACGGCTCTTCTTCAGCAGAATGGGAAACGATGTTCAGGCCGGGGTAGTGCGAGTGCCTCTGATGAGCGCTCATTTTGTTCTTCAAATAAACACACGTAAAATAAAACTACGCAGCCATCTACTGCGATAACGCTTTTCTCACCGTCCTCCGTCTCCTGCCACACGATGCCCTCCAGGTTCACGCTGGTTCCCGGCTCACAGGGTCCCAGGCACTCCGGCTCGGTCGCCAGCGCCGCGTCAACGGTGTTCACGGCGATCGAGCGCGTGCGGACCATGATCTGCTCGCAGGGAGACGAGATGTCGCCGCTGCTGGGGACGGAGCCGAGGAGGTGGAGAGGGGGAGGAGCTGGGGTGGAGACTGGAGACTCCATCTGGACGGAGGACAGAGAAGACGAGAGAGAAATCAAACACGTGAGTGCAACCACAGGAGAGCTGGAAGGAAATCCAACCTAATGTTTAGTTGGTGCCAAAACAAAGAGAACCACTTATCACGTTAAAGAAATAAAGATCATTTATTCCCCGTGACGGGAACAGCACCTTTGACCTTCTTCAATCCTTGGCTGCCCATCAAGGCGGCACTCAAACATCTACCGTCTCTCTCTGAGGTAAAACTGCAGCTTCTGTGAATGAAGTCTGGTGCAGAACATCTCCACTTCCTGTCTGACAGCAGGTTAAATGTCTATTTAAACTTCACGCCTTACTTCGTCTCTCTGCCAAAACACAGAGCCATCCCCATCTGAGAGGAAGCAGTTTTTAATTATGGTTTTAAAGTCCCACCTTGACCCACCTGGAACATACACGTTGGTTTTCAGGTAAATTTGACAGTGCTGAGAGCCGACGATGAGGGCGGTCCACACCGTCCTCTTCTTTAAGAATGAGAGCTGCTGCCTGGATGCAGGGAAAACCGCTGAGGAGCAGGAAAACCTCAGACTAGCTCTCAAAGACAGAATGACAGGGGGCGGGGTTACACCTCCACTATTGGCCACAGACCATCCTTGCTCCTCCTCATTCAGCCGGAGCAGTATTTATTACAAGCCACATTTCTTTCAAGGCCACAGGCAGATCAGCCTCTCTCTGGATCTCAGACGGAGGCAGAGGGCTGACGAGGGACCCGACAGAACCTCGGGCCACTCCGCTGGCCGGTGGGTTGACAAAGCGCTAGCCTGAGGAGTGAAGACGAGGAGCGTTTGCTCAAAGGTTTCTCTGTTTTCTTGTCACCTGACAGCATAAACCGCCTTGAGACGTCTGCTGTTGTGATCTGGAGCCATACAAATAAAACTGAGTTTAACAGGAATCAGGCTTTAGGGTCTGGACTAGTGCTGCGCCATATCATACCGCTCACGGTAACACCGGTGTAACGTTGGGCAACGATAAGAAAATGAAACATGGCGATAGAATATGGGTAAAAACGCGCATGTGCAGTGCTTTTGTTTTCATACGCACATGGCGGACAAAGCACGGCGGCGACGCAGAACGAGAAGAGTGAAAGCGGATCGTTGAGTGAAACAGATGAACCGGAACTGGTTTGTAAAAATGCTGCAGCTTCACTGGAACTGGTTCAGCTTTCATCCGTCAGATACACAACAAAGCACTATTTTTGGTAGCGCGTGCTAGCGGGCCGTCGTTATTCATTCTACATGGTTGTGCTGAGGATGTCGGCCAGTTTCCACTGGAAATGCCTTTTGGTTAAACTGCCAGCAAGGAATTGCATTTGCACTGTTACATGTTTATATAATTTTAATGCACATAAAAAACAGCTGCTTGTTTAAGTGAAAATACACTGATGGAGTTTTTTTTTGGGAGAAGGGAGCTGAAGGTTGACAGACGGATTGGTGCAGCGGCTGCAGTGATGCGGACGCTGCACCGGTCCGTCGTGGTGAAGAGGGAGCTGAGTGTAAAAGCGAAGCTCTCAGTTTATCGGTCGATCTACGTCCCTACCCTCACCTATGGCCACGAGCTGTGGGTAGTGACCAAAAGCTGGAGAGATTACAGGGAGTGCATAATTATTAGGCAATGTCCTTTCCTTTGGCAAAATGGGTCAAAAGAAGGACTTGACAGGCTCAGAAAAGTCAAGAATAGTGAGATATCTTGCAGAGGGATGCAGCAGTCTCAAAATTGCAAAGCTTCTGAAGCGTGATCATCGAACAATCAAGCGTTTCATTCAAAATAGTCAACAGGGTCGCAAGAAGCGTGTGGAAAAACCAAGGCGCAAAATAACTGCCCATGAACTGAGAAAAGTCAAGCGTGCAGCTGCCAAGATGCCACTTGCCACCAGTTTGGCCATATTTCAGAGCTGCAACATCACTGGAGTGCCCAAAAGCACAAGGTGTGCAATACTCAGAGACATGGCCAAGGTAAGAAAGGCTGAAAGACGACCACCACTGAACAAGACACACAAGCTGAAACGTCAAGACTGGGCCAAGAAACATCTCAAGACTGGTTTTTCTAAGGTTTTATGGACTGATGAAATGAGAGTGAGTCTTGATGGGCCAGATGGATGGGCCCGTGGCTGGATTGGTAAAGGGCAGAGAGCTCCAGTCCCACTCAGACGCCAGCAAGGTGGAGGTGGAGTACTGGTTTGGGCTGGTATCATCAAAGATGAGCTTGTGAGGCCTTTTCGGGTTGAGGATGGAGTCAAGCTCAACTCCCAGTCCTACTGCCAGTTTCTGGAAGACACCTTCTTCAAGCAGTGGTACAGGAAGAAGTCTGCATCCTTCAAGAAAAACATGATTTTCATGCAGGACAATGCTCCATCACACGCGTCCAAGTACTCCACAGCGTGGCTGGCAAGAAAGGGTATAAAAGCAGAAAAACTAATGACATGGCCTCCTTGTTCACCTGAGCTGAACCCCATTGAGAACCTGTGGTCCATCATCAAATGTGAGATTTAAAGGAGGGAAAACAGTACACCTCTCTGAACAGTGTCTGGGAGGCTGTGGTTGCTGCTGCACGCAATGTTGATGGTGAACAGATCAAAACACTGACAGAATCCATGGATGGCAGGCTTTTGAGTGTCCTTGCAAAGAAAGGTGGCTATATTGGTCGCTGATTTGTTTTTGTTTTGTTTTTGAATGTCAGAAATGTATATTTGTGAATGTGGAGATGTTATATTGGTTTCACTGGTAAAAATAAATAATTGAAATGGGTATATATTTGTTTTTTGTTAAGTTGCCTAATAATTCTGCACAGTAATAGTCACCTGCACACACAGATATCCCCCTAAAATAGCTAAAACTAAAAACAAACTAAAAACTACTTCCAAAAACATTCAGCTTTGATATTAATGAGTGTTTTGGGTTCATTGAGAACATGGTTGTTGTTCAATAATAACATTATTCCTCAAAAATACAACTTGCCTAATAATTCTGCACTCCCTGTATATCTCGCCTTGGTGTTCCTGCGGATAAGCTGGAGGAGGTGGCTGGGGAGAGGGAGGTGTGGGCTTCTCTGCTTAGGCTGCTGCCCCCGCGACCCGGCCCGGATAAAGTGGAAGAAGATGGATGAATGTTTGTGTTTTTTTGCACTAATAAAGTTGTGGAGTTGTAAAGTATTTTGTCTTGTGTCAATTATATCGTCAGTTATATCGTTATCACAAATTTTCAAATGTATATGGTAGAGCTGGGCGATAGAACGATAACGATATGTATCGCGATATAACTTTTACTCGATAGAGAAATTAAGCTATCGCGATAGACCTCGCCGCTCTTGTCCTCTAAAAAAAAAAAAAAAAAAAAAGGTCAGCCAATCCAAATTAAGTAGCGCAGAGCCGAACCAATCACAGCCGCAGCGTCACGTCGCGTGACTTGTTACGTACAGCACAAGTGCCAAGCCACACGTGTGTTTGTTTGGGAAGCAGCCAGCGGGTAATGGAGGAAATGAGTGTGCCGACTAGAAAACTCAACCGAGCGTGACCGAAGAGAAAACAGATGATGGTTCCAACGCCGGAGAGATTGTCGAACGGAAGAGCCATAGAAGTTCCGTAGTGTGAAGGTATTTCGGCTATTTCAAGTCTGACTAAAAACAGAGTAGCGTGCACTGTAAATTGTGCCGAAAGCAAGTCTGGAAATACAATAAACTGGTGCATGCGTCACACTGTGCGCCACGTTATTGTTTCGGTGAAATGAATTTCTACAATACTGTTAATTCTACTCTCTGCAGTGTTTAAATGCTTACATATACACACAGTTACTGTCCCTCCACACATACGACTCGGTTCTGCTTCTATGCCCCAGCTTTGTTTACTTTTTCCCACCGAGGCTTCTAGACTTCTGATTGGCCAGCATTTCGGCACGGTTAGGAATCTAGCGCCACCTGCTGCTTTGGCATGTTCATAGCAGCGTTTTCCTTCATTTCTGCCTTTATGTGTGGACGGGATTATTTTTTAAAACGAAAACGGAAAATCTCCGTTTTCAAAAATACCCGTGTACGTGTGGACGTAGCCTCAGTCTCTGACTGGAAGCGCTAATTCGTCATTCGGCTTTTGTCAGACTAAAGTAACTGTTAAAACTGTTTGAAAAGCTCAGCTATACAACAAGGAGAGATTGAGAATTTCCTTTTAGTTCTCAGTTTATTTGATATTGACAAAAGTTAGTCAGTTTTGTCTGTTCTTCTGTAAAACAAACTAAGATTTATTTTTAGAATTAATATTTTGTTTCTAAGTGGAATTGACAATTTAGTCTGTTTCGTTTGTTCTATTTTGAAACTTAAACAATCTAATCTTGAATTAACAGCTCACTCAGGACTTCAATCCACTGCAACTTTAACCTTTAATCGCAGTTTAATCTTGAATTAGCAGGCTCAGTTTACTCCCCACACTAACTCCAATAAATGGATGAATTTAAGGCTTTTTAAGGAACCACACAAACCCCAAAGCTGAAGCTTTCTGAAGTTATTCTTAAAAGAGTCGGTTTAACCTCTGACGAACAGTCCAGCTAGCTGTGAAGGAGAAGTGTGTTTACCTGAAATCAGCCCTGAAAAACACACCTGCCAGTGCAGTGAAATGATCAGCGGTAGAACAGAGAGGTCCAAAGACTCCTTTGTTAATGACGACACGGGTCTTAGTGCAGAAGCTTTAACAGTGGGATTATCTAAAAACAGAAACTGGGTTAGATTAGACCAAGTTTAATTTAGCTCAGGTTCACACGGAGCCACTTTTAGCTTGTCCACGGCCGACCGGGTCGGCAGTGATGAGCGCTTGGTTTGCTTTGGTTCTTTGTTCAGAGCTAAAAGCGAGCACATTTAGATCCTTTGACCACGAGGAGCACGCCGAAAACGACGCTCACATACATCATGTTCAGTGTGCAGCATGTGGGCTCCATCAACAACAAGGAGACACGATTATTTTCATTTGTTCAGGCATCAGCTTTATTCCTCTTACCTTTTCCCCACCCATCGCTTTCTTCAGATTTCGGCAGTCGCCCCCATCCACCTCTTCCTGCTCCGTCGTCACGACCTGGCCTATCCTGGCTGAGTCCAGCGGCGTGTTCCCGAGCTGCTCGGCCGTAGCGAGCTCGGGGGCCTGTTGGCCCTCAAAGGGTCCGCCTCGAGGTGCTCCTAACGGCAGCACCGAGGACTCTTTCTCAGCGTTCGCCGCTCCCGCCTCCATTTTCTCCTTCTTGCTTTTCCCAGACACCCCGTCCTTGTCCTTTTTCACCACAGGGAGGATGCGGGAGGGCTTACTCGACTTGTCCGTCCCCTTGCTCGGGGCAGAGTTGGCGTTCTGGGGCGGCAGGTCCCCGGGGACCCGGCCCTGAACCTCTTTTTTAGCTCCGTCTGAGTGCGGCGTCTTCACGCTCTCCTTAGAGTTTTTACTGCGCTTGGATTTGGATTTGCTCTCTTTGCCCGCCGTGGCGGACGCAGGGCTAACAAACTTTATATTGTCAGGTAAAGCTGCCACGGCGCTGGGAGGGGCCGCCATGCCCCCTCCCTCCTTGCTGCTCGACATCTCTAGCTTGTCCTTCTCTAAGTCGGCGTCCAGGTCAATGATCAGATTGCCAACACCGATATCCCACTCATCACCGCTGTCGTACGTGTCCACCGCGTTGGAGTCCACACCTTTCCCGCCTGCAGGGCCGCTGCTGAGGGACATCTTAGTAGGAGCGTCCCGGAGCGCCACAGGAGGGCTGCAGGAGGGCCACGCTCCTCCCAGCCGCAGGACGCCTCCTCAGGGCCGGACCCCACGCCTCCACCCGGCTCCCCGCATCGCCTCCTGCAGGAAGGACAGGTGAGACAAACCAGAAAAGAGCAGGTTAGATTAGCTTAGCCCCGCCTCCTGAGACAGAGTTCAGAAGTTATTTTTAACTTGATGACTATGATCGAAGGCCAGGAAGAGAACAACTTTACATTTTGAGTTGCTCATCCCAGTTTTACTGTTCAGGCGGGGGAACAAAGGCACATGTTAGGAAGAAATTCAGTCGTAAACCAAACCGTCAGATGTCAAGTCTGTCTGCGGTTTCACAGCGATTTACACCAGCACAAAAAGCCTGAACCCGTCTGCACGCTCGCTGGTTGGTGGGAATCACGAGGTTGTGAAACAAAGGCCCTGAGTGACAGCGAGGACAACGCCCCGGCTTAGCAAGATCACACAATAAGGAGGTGCACCCGATTCACAACGAGGGAAAAAAGGTGCAAGAATTAAGCTTAATGGTTTGATCACTTTCAGAATATCCATGGAAGAGATGTAGCTGAAAACATGAACTAAAACGAAATGTTTTATTCAGGATCGGAGTCTCAGGTTCATCTTTGGTCCACAGAGCATCTCAGCACCACTGCAGGCTGCGACTTCCTGCTTGCTGTCAGTTCTGTTACTTCACAAAGACGACTACTCGTCAGGATAACGGTGCGCTGAGGGAGAACATGCACACCTCCTGCTCTAAAGCCTCCTTCAGGCCACTGATCACAGGACAGGAGCTCGTTGACCCCTGACCTTCTGACAATGCAAAGCAGCGGGAGCAGATGTGGGGAGGAGGCGGTGCAATGTTAACATCCTAAAGCCCCACCAACTCCACCCTGAGGCTAATTAAGGCGTATGTCTGATCAGTCCATATGTGGAGAGGAGGCGGGCTGAAGCGCTCACTGAAATGTCTGTGACGTGAACGCCCACGATACCGTACCGCTGCCGCAGCTGATTTATTCAAGTCCCAGCGCCGTTTACGAAAACAGGAAGTCGTTCCCGCAGGAGGAAGGAGGGCGGCACACTGCAGACGACCCAGGAAAATAAGTCCAGCAGAGCGGACTGTTTCCCTGGTACTCCTGAAGCCTGTTGATTAATACTCATCCTGTCCAATTACACCATTGTTCAAGAAACAAACTGTACAAACAGCTTCACAGCTGTGGGTCTGCTCCGCCTTGTTTTTGCACCGCAGCCTGCGCACCGTCGCCCTGCGTGCAGCCTCTAAAGGTTAAAGATCGTTAAACAGCTTCTGCAGTGATCCTACAGGATGCTGCAGGGCGAGCAGTCTTTACAAAGGTTAATCTTATTATACAGTTATTGAGGAAAAATTAACAGCTGCAGGCAAAAAACTGTTAATGGGAACTCTTCTGTTTTTAAATCAGTGTGTTCCAAACTTACAGATCATTTAAATTAATAATTTAAAGAAAACCACATTTGAACATTCAAAACGTGCAGATGATTCTTGAGATGAAGCGTCCAATTATCAAAGCCCCTCCTCACCACCAGCCTCCACACAGACGCAAAGAGGTGAACTCCAGAGTGTTTAAGCAGCTTCTGCTTAAATCGTGCAGCATCATGAAGAGGAACGAGACGAGCTCCACCTTGCTTCTCTCAGGTGAGCTTCACCTGAGGATGCTCTGAGTTTAACTGCATGTCTCACCTGTTGCTCACAGGTGTTTTTACCTGCACACTAAATTGTCCAAATGCAGTTCGTTTCAGAGCCGCATGAGATTCAGTCCTGACTCTGTGACGCGTGTTTCATTATTCTTAATAATTATTTGTAAAAAGGCCCAACAGTAGATTTTCCATGAAGGCATTAAAATGTTATTTATTCTAATAATAATAATAATAATAATACCACCACATACTATGAACATCACAGTATCTCCTGATAAACACTGTGATAAAACCTTCCTTTTGCAGGCACAGTGACTGCTACCTGCATTCAGGAAATCTCGTCTTATTATCGCCACACCTGCCCCCACCTGCAAGAGCACAACAGAGAAACATCCACCCTTCAAAGCAGCGTTTCCACCCACCAAACACCAAAACAAACACGTCGTTGTGAAATTCATCCAGATTAAGGCCTGACTGGGATTTCCACAAGTTCACAAAGATCTGATTCAAAACTCATCCACGAGGATAAGAACCCAACAAAAACCAGAGTGATGGATGTGTCTGAGGTTTTTGTGGACGGCCGTACAGAACGGAGCTCACGTTTAGTTCAAAATCTAACCGCAGCATTTAGAGAAACTCCTGGGATTCATACTTCTGTGACTCTACTGTACACACTGGTTAACCTTTAACCCGTCTGGCAGCAGTGCTACGAAGCACACTAACCGAGGAGACGAGGAGGCAGATGGACAGACAGGAGCTGTAGACATAATCCTGCTGCTAATGATTCAACTGCTCTGAGAAAACACACCAGCAACACCGAGCCGAACACACCATGACTGAGGCCGGTGCCAAACTCCAAAAGCTGAGCCATCAGACGCTCCTCCATCCATGACTCAGTTCAAACCTTTACCAAGTGATTATTTTGCAAATGTCACATATTACTATAAAACAGAAACAGAGTGTCAGTTGGACAAACATTCAGCCATCGATTACCCCGTCACTTAACTGGAAGAGAAATGCTTTTGTCTTATTAATAAACAATAATAAACACCCAAAACCACGTTTTATCTGTCAGAACAACTACTAAACCTTTGGATGTATTTATGCACCATATTAAAAACATTTTCTTAAATGCAAAAATATATAAATAATGTCAAGTAGAGTCAAAGGTCAAATAAAATAAAACCAATATGCAGTCAAAACTACAGCATAAAAACGGACCTGTACCGTCTTCTTGGCAGGCTTTCTGACGTTAGCGAAGTTTTCATGCTGCTGTTACAGCAGCCGGGCACCCCACGCCCCCCTTTAGACTCACCCCTGTTTGCCTCTCTGTAAAATAGCAGCCTGCCGTCAGCCTTCATCAAGCTTAAACTTACAAGCTTTCACGTTTCCACAGTAAAGGTTTTAATGGTGATCACAGCCACCGCGCTGCTGTTTTCTTTCACTCAGCCTCAACGCAGCGTGACAGTACGTGGTGTGTAAACAGTCTCCGCCCCCACGTTAAACTGTGCCAGCGCCATCGTCCCTGCTGCTGTTGTGTTCTCAGTGTTTCATAAAAACGTTTCTACTGCAGGTCTGCTTTTAGCAGATGTGGGAGAAACGCTCGTTTTAATAAAACGGCTTAAACGCAAAGAGAATTTTTTATAATCAAATAATTGGAATTACTCGATGAATCGTTGATGAATCACACTCACTTGGATTGCACAGGTCGCCTGATAGACGGGAACCATCTGCAGACAGACGGTCAGCGTGCGGACACGAGGCTCTGTCACCGAGCACAACTCAAGGCGACTCGGCTCGGCAGCTGGTTGTATCCCGGTTGTATTCCTGGAGAACAGGAAGAGTTAAATGTGACTTCCTGTGCATGTAGACAACAAGAGACATGTGATGTTCACTGATTCAGCAGTTAACTGCTGTAGTATCACAAACGTGGCCTCTTCCAATCGCTGACTGACGACAAAAAACCAAAACCACCGAGATAAACTTCTGTTATGGAATAAAACAGATGCTAACCATGTTTAGCTTTGAGGACGTAACTTGATGTTGGAAAAAAGTGATAAATCTCAACATATGTTAATGCAACATTCACCATTCTAACATTTTACATTATGTTAACAATGTCACATCGTGACTGAAGTACTGCGATAACATCGTGGGGATGTGGGATGACTCCCACCTCGACAAGTGGTTCAGCGAGTTTGTGTAAGGAGAGCAAATGAAAACACACTGCAGCAAACAGAAGCATGGCTCAAAAGCAGAATATAATGAAATATATTTTACACGTGATGACCTGTGGATAAATAAATATCTGACCTCTGGGGTTTGTCCTTGATGCTCACTGGGCTGTCATTCTCAGCTCATTGTTACTTAACTACCCTCTCATTTCTGACGTGTTCTCTCGTTTGTTTGAGTGTAAAACTGATTAATAAAGCTAGGAAAGCCCTGCTTTGGAGGCCTATCGGGGGTCCTGGCTGGGCGTGGGGCTCTCTGGAGGCCTGGGAATGGCGAGGAATCACCCAGGAGTAACTGAAAGACGTTTCTGGAGACAGAAAGGTTCCTGTCAGATCTACAGAGACCCTGAAAAGGCTAAACCATCTGTTCTCCTGCTACGGCTGATTGTTTTTTTTGTTTTCATCAGTAAAAACAATCAAACTACACATTAAAAAGCTGTGACGTTACCCACGCTGCACCTCCAAAGGCAGCAAACACCATTTTTCGCACAGACTCCTAATCTGCCTGTGCAAAAATGACTGAGTGGATTAGCTGCTGGCATTCATACCGCGGGGCTCCTCTCAGATCAGACTTTCTGCTCAACTGCCTCCAATGCCACACTTAATTAAAGGCGGCCAGGTGGCGAGACCTCCAGCAGCTGGAGAGAAAGAGGAGCCTGTTTCTGTGGAAATCCACCCTGAGAAGCTCTGGCTCCGGCACAGAGCTCCGCCAGCCGGGCTTTTCCCCAGCAGCAGGACAGAATCAAACCCGCCGTTCTGACGGAAACTTGGCCCGGGCGTCGCTCTCTACGCTACACGTCCCACACAGGCTGAATCCACGCCGCGGTGATTAACAGGCTGCCGGGCATCCTCTGTGAAGCACTGCGGGAGGAGGAAGACGAGGCTGGGAAAGCTAGCGTTGCCCCCACATCGGCCGGCATACTTTGCATCTATCTGTGATTTAAAGGTAAAACTAGGGCTGGGCGATATGGCCTAAAATCCATATCGTGATATAATTTGAAGCATAAGTGGTAACGATATATATCACGATATATTCTTTTCTTCTGTATAACGTATTTTCCACACTATAAGGCTTAAAATCCTCTAATTTTCTCAAAAATTGAAACTCTAACCGATTTGGGCAGAAATCTGTTAAAATGTTTTAGTACAGCTTTGGTAAGCTGCACTGCTTGATGGATTGTCAGAGCATTACGGCTGCCGTAGTGAGGAGCTTCGCGGAGTAATCTGGGTCCAAAACGCCGTCCTATTCAGGTCCCAAAGTCAAACGAACACTGAGAGTTAAAAACGGTTTAAATTCTTCCATCTTTAATAAAATGATCAGCGTTGCTGCTTTATCAGGTGTAACTATGAAGTTTAACATCCAGGCATCCATGAAAACAGAATTTATTACACTTAACGAGTTAGAAGTTAGCAGGAAGTTAGCAGAAGTTAGCTCGCTAGTTTTGCTAGTTACCTAAGCATGATGTAGCATGTTCTGACTGAGAGATTTCTGAAAACATTCAAACGTACAGCTCTGCTATCACTTCCAACATGAATGAAGACAGGAAACTAAACAGCAGATATATCTGACTGCTTTGTTTTGCTTAATGTGTCTTATATTCCCGTGCACCTTATGGTCCAAAAAATACGTATTTGACTTTTTTATTTGGCACACTGCAGTTTAATGTTGCAAAGCACCTCTTTTTAACTTCAGTGGATATTATACATGGTTATGCTCAGGATATGTCAGCCCATTTCTACTGGAAATGTTTTTTGGTTAAACTTTCAGCAAGGAATTTGCATTTTCACTGTTACATTTTTATAAAGCTTTAATGTACATAAAAACCAGCTTCTTGTTTAAGTGAAAATAAATGGAAGGTTTTTTCTTTTGTGCTAGTGAAGTTGTGGAGTTGTATGCTGTCTCGCATCAATTATATCGTCAGTTATATCGTTATCAAAAATGTTCAAATATATATCGTGACAAATATTTTTGGCCATATCGCCCTGCTCTAGTCTCCACTGAAGACATACTGAACAGAGGTGAGCATGGACATTCACACTCCAGGTGTAGGGATGGGTAGGTTCTGACATAAACGGTAGTAACCAGACCGAAAAGCAGCGCACATTTCGGTGCTTTATTTTGGTGCTTTTTTTCCCCGAGATGTCACACACTTTGGATTCTAGCCAATCATTTTACGTTTCCAAGCGTAGTAGGCGGGCCCAGGCACGTACGTTCTTTTAGAGCAGAGCTACAGATTAAAAATGCCCAAGGCGAAGTGGTCAAAGTCTGGCTGTACTTCACAGCAAAAGATGCAAACTCAGCAGCAACAAGTGCTTTAAGCTGATACTGTGCAAAGGCCGAGAAATGCGCCGTATGATAGCTTGCTGCGAGACCTCACAGCGAGCACATCTACTGCGGGTGTGGTGCCTGTTATCGACCCGGAGTTAGCAACATCCCCCAAAAACATGAAGAGGAGCGTCCTGGCCCGTAGCCCTGCCAGTGTAGCAGAAATGATGAGGATGATGATGCAGCAGCAGCCGTTCTTCTCTGCGTGAGTAGCTTAATGTTGTTCGTGTGTAATTTACGTTGAGTAGGCTAACCACGTTATCACATTAATGCATGTAAGGTGAACTAGCAAACATCATCATAGCTACATGCGGCTGTCTTCTTGTTTGATAGAGTGATACCATATATGCCCTATCCGATTGTTCAGTCTGACGTCACTAGCCGTGTCTGGGTCTAAACTCCGCTGCAGGTCCATATATCAAACGATCACTATGGCATTACTGAGAGTTAAAAACTGTCTAAAGTCTTTCATCTTTAATAAAATGATCAGCGTTCTGCTCTACCAGGTGTAACAATTGAGTTTAACATCCAGGCATCCATGAAAACGGAATTTATTACATTTAACGGAGTTAGAAGTTAGCAGGGAGTTAGCTCGCTAGCTTCTATCTAAATACAATATAGCATGTCCTGGCTGCGGGGTTTTGGAAACAAATTAAAACGTACAGCTCTGTTATCACTTCCAACATAAATGAAGACAGAAAACTAAACAGCAGTGACGATTGTAGGGTTACTGAAGTTGGGCTAGCTGGTATATAATGATGTGCTACGTGACCGCTAGCGACACAGCTATGTTAGCATAATATAAACAAGCTAACTTTTTTTCCACTCGATAAAAGTTAACGTGAGTGTTCTCGGTGGTCAGGAACAAATGTAATCGCATGGCAGGATGCTGTAAAAGGACCAAACTTCAGCCAGGAGAACAACTGAGATAATCCATCCACAATACGAGGTTAGTCATTCATATACTGCTGCATGGGCTGGGCTGTAGTTACATCCTAAGGTTTTAAAAACTGAGCTTAAATAAATGATTAGCGGTAATAAAAGCCGAAGGAGGTCAACAGGGATCACTGACTGTTTTAGGAGCTTTTTGAGATCAAATAGAAGAAAATACAAAACATTAAACATGTTAACAACACAAAAGCCATATTAAACGCAGACTACTTTAGACCCGGAAGTAGGATTCGTCGTGTCATCACTGAACAACCGGATAGCTGCAGAAAAGGCCATCATTGTTATCTTTTTACAAACAGCTAAACATGAGAGGTTTTAGGACAAAGTTTGTGTTTTCCATTGTTTAAGCATCGGTTCCAACCAAAGGAGGTATGTTGTATCAACAGAAAAGGCTAACTAGGTTACCATTTTTGCAGAAAAAAAAAAAGAGACTGCTAAAAATAAAAACATAAGAGATTTTTGGACAAAGTTTGTGTTCTCCATTCTTTAAGCACCGGTTCGAGCACCGTTTAAGCACCGGCACCGTTTCAAAAGTACCGGTTTGGCACCGGTACCGGATAAAACCTAAACGATACCCATCCCTATCCAAGTGTCCTAACAAGACACTTTCACAAGCACACAAAAAGCTGAACAGTGTGCTTTATTGTGTGAACTCATTATTGTGCAAAGTAAAACTGACTTAGTGATCATTCATATGTGTTCAGACTGACGGGGATTCAGCTCATAAATCATGACCCGGTGCTCTGCCAACAGCTGCCTTTATAAGATAGTTACTGGTATCAGTAACTCTGCCTCTGCATTCACATGCTGTCGCATCAATGCTGCACCACACAGCACCAAGTTTGACCGTCCAGTAAGAGAAAACGACAAAATCTGTCACTGACGTAAAACATTTTTTAATTAAGGTTTCATTTATTCAAGCCAAGTTACATTTGGCTTATAAAAATAAAATAAATGCACGTTTTGACCCCAAAAACAAAGACAAGCCAACTCTGATCGGTACTGATATCAGCACCCATGAGGACATCGGTCACAACATATTCAACATTAATCCCGATACTCAGTTTAGTCCAGATATTTTCCACTTTACGAGCTTTAAATGTTCTTATAGAACCCTCCTTGCACAATTATTAATGATTACACGGCCATTAAAGCAGGATTCAGGCGTCATTTATCTATAAGTGCTTCAGCTGTTTATTATCCTCTCCTCTGCATTTAAGAAACAAAAATGTCTGGCAGCAGTGTTGCCAACTCCTCAGTAAGGAAAATCGCTATTGGCGGTCCTAAAAGTCGCCAAATGACGTCATCGCCTAATTTGCATAATTGGTCATGCTAATGTAATTGTAACCTACACTGTTGGAGAGAGAAATAACATCGTGGAAGAGACAAAGTGAGTAAAAAACGTCCTAAATGCATTTAGAGTTTATTTAGAACTACAAATTAAATTTCTTTTAGTAATTATTGTTTTTTTTTAATGTCACAATTCCAACCCTGCTCCTTCACCCGGGCTTGGACCGGCAAAAGTGACCCGAAATTGGCGCTCTGGTGGAGTTACTTGGTGTGTCTGTGTTTATAAGTAGTTTTAAACCTTGTGATCCACAAAACAGCATAACAGTAAAGGAAGAACTGACTGCGTTACAGTCAGTGCGGGAGCAGCGGCTTCGCTCATGCGCGATTCATTTGCAGTTTGGGCGCACAGGTGTGAACGTCTCCTGCAGCTGGGGGAGGACTGTCCTCCGCCTGTGAGCGCTTTGGCACGGGCGAGGTGCCCACGGCAGCACCGCTGCCTGTTGAGAGTATGAGCGATCCGCGTTTTCACGTCAAAAAGTCGTCATAAATAAGTCTCCAATAACACCAGAAAAAGTCGCCAGATTTGTCGCTAGTCGCTTTTTTAGAAAAAAAGTCGGTAAGGGGGTCTGAAAACTCGCTAAATATAGCGACAAAGTCGCTAAGTTGGCAACACTGTCTGGCAGTCTGAAGACGCTATAAACAGAAGAAAAACTCCCATGCAGCTAACAGCCGGTTCATGTGAAGACACGGTGCAAACACCCAACCGTGGCTGCAGTGGAGCAAAGGGATTTACAGCCAGTGAAAACAGGTCAGACACTGAGGTGCTTACAGCAGACACACAGTGCTGAGGACACTGATGATGACGATAACACAAAGTGCTCCTGTGAGGGACAATCCACCTTATACTGACAGATGAAGCCACAGACAGAGTTCACTCAAAATCCTGAAATTCAAACTGAGGAACAGAAGCTCTTAAACATCTTTGAGCAGCGTGACGACACCATGTGGTTAAAAACACCTCGAGGCCAAAGGTTCAACCTCAAGCTAAACAAAACATCCCCAACACGAGACCGTGAGGGTGAGCGCACCGGTACAGGTCAGAGGTCAGCCCACGTGGTTCCAGCCCTGTTGCTGTCCACGCCTCATTTCTACCGATTGACATTATGGGTCCTAATACAGCGGCGCCGTGGCGAGCCGCAGCAGCTCCTGCTGTTTTTACATTTTTCTTGTTCTTTCTAATAATTTCACGTGTCGTCGTTTCCATGCTTTACAGCAGTTTGTTCCAACTCTGTCCATTAATCATTTTTCACATTTCCCTTTCTGATGTTAATGAGTCATTTGCTGTGTTTCTCTCATAATTTCCTCTCATTTTGAACAGTTTCCAGTCCTTTTAGATTAGTCATTGATTATTGTTCCTTTCATAATTTTCCTTGTAGTTTCCAACAATTTTCCACCTGCTTTCCAGTTATTTACTCAGTGTCTGTGTTGTTTTCTGTGGACAGTTTGGAAGGCTGACTCTGTTTGGCTGTTTGTTGACATGCTGCACACGGACGACCACGTTTCATGCACCCAAACTGTCTCTAAGATTAGACTCAGGACGGGTTTGTGACTCCTCCTTACTTACTTTGAAGAATCAAACATCTCTGAACCACACGTGCAAACCTTCATCGGTTTAGTCACAGTTCAGGTGATGAGGGTGAAGTGAGCAGCAGCGCCTCCTGGGCCTGATGCGACAACCGCCAGAAAACAAACTAAACACAGAACGGTTCACCTGCAGAGCTCTGTCATGCAACTGTCAGAGCCAGAAGTGGAAACACCCGCATCCTGTTTAACCGTTAACGTGTTCAAACATTACAGCGAAAAGTGGCTTCAGTGAGAAAATACACTTCATACTCGACATGCTTCCTCCCTGAGAGACAGACCTGTACTGCAGGCGCCTCAGCTGCTGCCCGTTTCTGGGTCTTTCTGTCCACGGTGGCGTCTTCTGTTTGGATGCCGAGCCGGCCTGAAGTCCGCTGATCGACTCAGACATTTAACACTACTGCCCTTCTTTCTCTTGGGCTGCTCTTTGGTTGCTTTCTCAGCATGTTTTGGGTCCTTGTTTACTGTGAAGCATCAGCTTATCAGGTCTGAGAGTAGCAACAGAGCAGTAACTGCCCTGCTCGAGATAACCAATGAGGACAGGGGTTACTAGAATAGGTCTGCATGTTAAATACACACTGAAAAAACAATAAAACTCCCACTTTCATGCTGTGGTCTAAGGGTTTTTCTCCCTAGATAACTTTAGCCACACACGGCTTACAAATTTCTACCTGACGGCTTTGACTTACGTCAACGGTGATTTTGTATAAATCAGGACTTTGGCTGTGAACAAACACAGTGGGAAAAGCCACTCGCTGTGGGCCAGCTGTGCATCATCGCACACTGAAATCTCACTTTTAACCAGGAAAAACTTGCAAAACAACCGTTATTGTAGTACATATATACAATTTAATGCTTTAAATAAGATATTATTTAATTTGCCTCGACAATGAATTCAATGGGGGTTTCCAATAGGGCATAGGCATAGACATTTTTGCAGGATATTTATATGCATAGGGTGCTAGGGCTGGGTATCGTCACTCATTTCTAGAATCGATTCGATCCACGATTTGATTCAATTCGATTCGATTTAAATCTGGGAAATTTTTCCTCAGACAGTCAGAAATATTATAATTCAGATCAGTACATTTATATATTTTTGTATCTATAAAAAGGAAGCTGACACTTTCCAGACTTTATCAAAGATGTGAGCGTCACAGTGAGGCCTTTGTGTCAAAGCAGCTGAAGATAAACACAGAAAAACATGAAGGAGATTTTCCTGTTCTGGGATTTTATAAAAGTATTCTGCAGTACATGAAAAACGAAAGAAAACCATTAATCAACACATGAACATTACCTCTGAAGTTACAGCGGTTTTATTAGAGACACAGCGTTTTGCATTTTGCTTAATTTTAAAAAGTTTACATTTGTTCAGAAGCCTGTTGAACGGCAGAAATTAGGTTTTCTTTTCAGAAGTGAGTAAAAGGGATAAAAACAGCCGCCGACAGCCTGTAAACAACGAGCGAATAATGAAGAAAACAGATTTTTAGACGGGAACTGTTCTTGAAGTACAGAGAGAGAGAGAGAGAGAGAGAGAGAGAGAGAGAGAGAGAGAGAGAGAGAGAGAGAGAGAGAGAGAGACTTTGCATCGAGAAAAAGTTGGTTTGATTTTGAACTAATCAAATGTGTGGGACTAGTTTGCTAGTTGTCACTATGATCACTAGTCAGCACTGGCCATTCTAGTCATTTCAAAAAGCAAAACGAGACCTCGGATGCAAGCAGTGGAAATCAGCTTCCTCCAACGTGTTAGCATAGGGTGAGGAGTTTGGTTATTCTCAAGCAGCTGCTACTCCTCCATATTGATGGGAGCCAGTTGAGGCTCTCAACTCTGGGGTAAGGCATTCCAGCTGGGCATGAGGAAGCCCCAGGGTAAACCTAGTAATGGAAGATGCCTGCCTAACCACCTAACACCTAACCACCATGGACTTCCACTGTGTGTGTTTTGTCCAGGTGTGCTTTCGCTGCACTGGCAGTGTGTCTGGGATCATTATCGTGCTGAAAATGAAGCAGCTGCTGATCAGATGTTCCCAGATGTTACTGCGGGGTGGATCAAACTCTGACGGTACTTTTCTACGGTCACAAACGGCACCGGCTGAACAGCAGGCCGAACCACGACAGAGCCTCCACCGTGTTTCACACACGGCTGCAGGCTCACTGTCGGACCTCTCTCCTGACCACCTCCGTACATACGGACCATGATTTGTATCTTTCGCTCCATCAGACCCATTTTCAGTCCAGTTCTTGTGTAACTTTCGTACCTCAGCCTTGCCTCCTGCTTTACTTCTTTAAGAATGGCTTCCTGAGAGCCGTCCTGCTACTGAGACCATTTCTGATGAAGCTTCAGTGAGCAGTAGATGATCAGCTGAAGGTCCAGATGCACCTCTCAGGGCCTGCACCAGGTCTTTGCTGGATCTGCCCCTCTTTCTTAAGAACAAGAGTTTTTAAAAAACGTTTTTTTGCTTCCACTTATCCAGTTTTCTCACATTCATTCACAGCGGTGGCTGTAGCTCAACCTTCTGATCACCTACTGATCGGAAGGTTGGTGGTTCAATCCTCGGCTCCTCCAGTCTGCATGTCAAGTATCCTTGGGCAAGATACTGACCCCAAGTTGTGTCTGATGCATCCATCGGCGTATGAATGTGTGTGTGTGTGTGTGTGTGTGTGTGTGTGTGTGTGTGTGTGTAGTTAGACAGCACTAAGTATAGAGAAAGTTCTTGTGAGAATGGGTGTGACTGGGAGAATGTGACATGTTGTATCGAGCGCTTTGAATAACTCCAGGAGAGTAGAAAAGTGCTCTACAAGAATCAGTCCATTTACGATTCCTAAGGAAACACCGCACACCACGCTGAGATGTGCAAAGTTTTCATAAATGCCATTATATGACAAACTGGTATCTTCGTCATAACAAAGAGCTTTAATTTGTAACTTAAAACATCTGAGTTATCTTTGCTCAGGCGTCTTATTTACACACACACACACACACACACACACACACACACACACACACACACACACACACAAAACACTGATTCACCCTTCCAGCCCTTTTATGCTTGAATGATTCAGAGTAGAAACGCTCAAAAAAACAAACAAAAACAAAACAATAACACAATAACAACAAAAAAGCACGACTCTGAAAATGGTCAGGTACAAGGACTGGATTTAAAAAGAGTGAAGTGAAAAAGCAGCTAATGTCCAAAGAAGAACTTTGCAAGACCTTCAGAAATCCCAGAGAACAATTTCTCAGTACGGACTGTGTTTTAAATTTTAAACCAAAGTCACCACGAGTTGAATAAATTCCAGATTCACACTTTTGGAAGTTGCTCCTTTCATGGACACGGACAGGAATCAGCACATGTTAAACTCGTGTTAAGGACACAAAAACAAAGGTGGCGAATTCACGCCTGTGAACACACATCAATAGATTAGAAGCCACGACCTCCTAATCTATTGATTTCCCCATCAGATTAACACACCTCCCATTAGTGTCAGTGTACTTACTACAAAGATAACGATGCAATGCCTGCTGTGCCCTTTTGTGTGTCTCCACACATGCAGGTGTTGCTTCAGAGCGAGATTAGAGCACTACAGTGAGTTCAGTCCAGCAGGTTAGCCCACATACAGTACATTTATAGGCCTGCAGTCACCGTCTAATGTTACACAGCCACAATAATGTGACATTTATCGTGCTGCAGCTGGAGGTTTAATTCACTCATGCCAACTACAACTTTTCTAGGAACTGTGCATCACAGTGACAAACAAAGCAGATCCAGGAAATCCATCTGAGGGGGTATTTACATCATGTGGCTAGCTTTCAAACATCGCCTTCGCTAGGACCTCCTGCACATTTGCATGTGTGTCGCTTTGGGGCAGCAAGTCGTACGGTTCTGGGTGTGTGAAGCTGGGTAAAAGAAGGATATGCGTGCTAGAACTAAACCCGGAGCCACCTGAGCTAACTGGTGCTAGCTCATGTTAGCTGGGTTTATCGGGAGCTCAGTTCGCTGCATGCTAGCACAAAGCTAACACCGCCCCACAGCGGCTTTAAAGCCCTGAAACTGTCACCAGCCACACTCTGGGGCATCAGGGCTTCACCTCCAGCACCGATTAACACGCAGGTACCGAGCACAGCTTAACTAGCTAATCCGAGGCCCACCGTGGCCCGCTGCAATGCTAGCGAGATCCATTATCGGACGCGGGCTACTTTCAGCCCAGCCAGGTAGAATTTAGCCTTCTCTGCTGAACTTTAAAACAATCATGACGGTCCGCAGCCCTCACAGCAGCCACTGAAGCTGGACCCAGCCACACCGACAGCACGCAGGACACACTCAGTGCGTGTAACGGGTAACCTGACGTCCTATTGGTCGCCTGGTGGACACAATTACCGATGCGGCGCTTTCAGCCTCCCCGCGATCCATTATCGGACAACCGTTGAACACCACCTCTCGTCGGGTGGTGTTTTCTCATTGACGGGGCAGCTTTTATTAAGCAGCAGGCTACAGTGTCTGACAGGACACCAGAGCTCTGATCTAAATCACTCATCAGGAGATAATGAAATACTGCAGAAGCTCAAAAACATCACAGCGATGCTTCAAAAGCTCTGTGCATCACAGGCAGCTCACTGCGAACAGTTTACCCCGTGACCGCGACGCAAACCGTTAAATATATCCGCAAATATGTCTGGCTTAATACGGAGGTTTTAATTTTTGCTGCTGGGTAAAGGCGAGGGTCAGGCGAGGACGTGTCCGATGATGGACGCATGCTTCCCGGTCTCTCCAGACAAAGACGGCAGTTAGCCTCCTGAGCTAACCCCCAGGATAGCTAGCAGGCTATCCCGCGTTTTAAAGAAGTGGATCCAAAACCCAGACAGGGTGCCCCTCCGAGGCCCCCACTTACCCCGATTGGAATCCCTGTCCGACCAATATTCATGTACACTCCATAGGTTGCGATAAATCCCGGTGAAACGATGAGGACAAGCTCCGAAAGCTGCTGGGCAAACAGGCGGACCAGTCAACGTGCTCCCAGCTCACTGGACCGCAGCCATCACACGGTCACATCCCGGAGAAAAGCGGAGAGCGGCTGCGAACGGCGACGTTTAACGGGCGCTTCTCCGCGCTGGCCGGGGGGACAGCTAGTTCCAGGCATTCCGTGAAGCACTGTGATATTCCCAGAGTTCCCACGTCGGCGATATTCCCACTAACAGAAGCACAGACAGCGGCAGACAGACAAACAGCACCGCGGGGCTAAATGGCTGTTGAGTACAATGCAGCCAAAGCCCGGACAGCTGGATCTGGACCTGGAGTCAGCGCATGCGCACACAACAGCCGTTTTAAGCTTTCATTCTTACACCTCAGGTTACAGTAAGCCATATTTTACTTCTTACACATTAATAATACTGTTATTAATATATTATCACACAGTAATTTTCTGAATCTGGGTTAAGTATCTTTTATAATTAAAACACACCTACACTAGCTCAGAGAGCAACTCCCACTGAAGGGCAGGGGCTACACTGAAACTTCATGAAACTTCATGAAACGTGTTTTATGATGTTCTTAACATGCTGCCATCAGCCTGCTTTGTGGAATTCTGCATGTTTTCATTGGTTATTTGTGCTGATGTCAACACCGGTAATATGTAAATCTGGTGTAGTATATGAATGTTTGTGTTATTGTGAAGCCACATAATGTTCTGAAATAATAATGTTGTAAAGCATTAAAACAAAAAGTTATTTTGTGTTTGGAGTTGATCCAGTGGAAACAAAAGTTTTTTCCCAATTCTTGTGAACCTGACCTTTGACCTATGACCATGACCATGACATAATAAAACAGTGTAGTGTGTTTTATTATCTTTACCTACATGATTGAAGGGAATTGGCTGAAATCTTTGGTAAAAATCTGAGTTCAAGATTTATTCATGCAGTGTGTGATTCTGAAAAACGTTATGGTGTTATTGTGATGACATGGGGCATCTACCATTACACAAAACTTGAAAATGACCTCTAACTGTGGGTGCTAGAGTGCTAACCCACCCTGCAGTAACATCTGGAAACATCTGATGTGCAGCAGCTTCATTTTCAGTATGACAGTGATCCCAAACACACTGCCAGTGCAGTGAAAGCATACTTAGATAAATACCCAGTGGAACACCATGAGAGCCAAGACCTCAGCATCACTGAAGCAGTGTGGGATCATCCTGACAGAGAACAGAACACAAGGCAGAAGCATCCAAAGAAGAACTTTGAATGTCCTTGAAGAAGCCTGGAGAACTGTTCCTGAAGATCCTCACAGAAAAGGTGTTCATGCCAAATATTGACTTTTAAGCTCGTTAGAATTGTACAAAGATATTGCAGTTTCATGTTTGCACAGGTGTCATTAAACCACTCCACCCATTTCTCATTTTCCTACAAAATAAAAGGAAATGAAGAATGATTCAAGACTTTAAACACCGAAGGACCTTCTCATCCCATGATGCATCACAAATCCCAGTATCCACAGTGAACGACTTCCAACCTTCTTGAGTTGAATTCTTTACAGAGCATATTAAAGGTTTTAGTTATTCAATTCAATTTTATTTATATAGCGCCAAATCACAACAGCAGTCGCCTCAAGGTGCTTTATATTGTACAGTAGATTGTACAACAATAGATTCAGAGAAAACCCAACAATCATATGACCCCCTATATAAGCAGCACTTTGGCGACAGTGGGAAGGAAAAACTCCCTTTTAACAGGAAAAAACCTCCGGCAGAACCAGGCTCAGGGAGGGGCGGGGCCATCTGCTGTGATTGGTTGGGGTGAGAGAAGGAAGACAGGATAAAGACATGCTGTGGAAGAGAGACAGAGATTAATAACAGATATGATTCAATGCAGAGAGGTCTGTTAATACATAGTGACTGAAGAAGAAACACCCAGTGCATCATGGGAATCCCCGGCAGCCTACGTCTATTGCAGCATAACTAAGGGAGGATTCAGGGTCACCTGGTCCAGCCCTAACTATATGCTTTAGCAAAAAGGAAAGTTTGAAGCCTAATCTTGAAAGTAGAGATAGTGTCTGTCTCCTGAATCCAAACTGGAAGCTGGTTCCACAGAAGAGGGGCCTGAAAACTGAAGGCTCTGCCTCCCATTCTACTTTTAAATACTCTAGGAACAACAAGTAGGCCTGCAGAGCGAGAGCGAAGTGCTCTAATAGGGTGATATGGTACTACAAGGTCATTAAGATAAGATGGGCCTGATTATTTAAGACCTTGTATGTGAGGAGCAGGATTTTGAATTCTGGATTTAACAGGAAGCCAAAACAGGAGAAATCTGCTCTCTCTTTCTAGTCCCTGTCAGGACTCTTGCTGCAGCATTTTGGATCAGCTGAAGGCTTTTCAGTGAGTTTTTTGGACTTCCTGATAATAATGAATTACAGTCGTCCAGCCTGGAAGTAATAAATGCATGAACTAGTTTTTCAGCGTCACTCTGAGACAGGATATTTCTAACTTTAGAGATGTTGCACAAATGGAAGTAAGCAGTCTTACATATTTGTTTAAAGACATAAAGACCTGGATGGCCGCTAACTTTCTGCTTCTTAATTCAGATCAAACTGAGGTTATTGTACTCGGCCCTGAAAAGCTTAGAAATATGGTATCTAACCAGATTCTTACTCTGGATGGCATTACCTTGGCCTCCAGTAACGCTGTGAGGAACCTTGGAGTCATTTTTGACCAGGACATGTCCTTCAACGCACATATTAAGACATTCCTGCAGTTTAACTCATTGGTGTGTGTTATCTGGCTTCATGGACAGATAGAGCTGGGTGTCATCAGCATAGCAGTGTAAATGTATGCTATGTCTTCTAATGATGCTGCCTAAGGGAAGCATGTATAATGTAAACAGAATTGGTCCTAGCACTGAACCCTGTGGAACTCCATAATTAACCTCAGTGTGTGAAGAGGACTCTCCATTTACATGCACAAACTGGAGTCTATTAGATGGATATGATATAAACCACTGCAGTGCAGTACCTGTAATACCTACAGCATGTTCTAATCGCTCTAATAGGATATTATGGTCGACAGTATCGAATGCTGCACTGAGGTCTAGCAGGACAAGCACAGAGATGAGTCCACTGTCAGAGGCCATAAGAAGATCATTTGTAACCTTCACTAAAGCTGTTTCTGTGCTGTGATGAGCTCTGAAACCTGACTGAAACTCTTCAGATAAGCCTCTGCAGATGTGCAGTTATGAACACTGCTATTCACCAGATCAACAGTAAAGCGGCTGCTTAGGTGGATTCTTCAGTTCAGCTGCACATTCTTTGTTTCATACTTCCAGAAGCTCCCTGTTGATCTGTGCTGGTTGATGGTTCAAACAACTACAGACATGTTTGAAATGACAGTGGACACCTTTTAGGAGAGCTGTTAGAAACCTGGCAGACCTGGAAGTGGCCATAACAAGGGAAAAAAAGGAAAACTGGAAAAACACACAAATACTTCAAACAAATACTTCAGTTGCTCCTGAACCACAAGGTAAACTTATTGGCGCTCAACAGTTATTTAGCATCAATTATTTAGTTGTTTTGATTATTCGTTTGCAGTTTTGTCGTTGATAACAGCGGCAAATTGTTCATATTTGAGTCCACAGATTCACCTCACCTGGCACGCATCAGACTAAATAAAGGGCGAGAAAAAAAAACTGCTTCCGCATCCTTCTGCCCCTCGGCGGGGTGTTTGGAGTGTGTGGGAAGACGTGATTGATGAGTTAATCACGTGCCACCTGAAATTAGACTGTGAATCAATCAGGATTATGTTTGCGTGGTGATTCGGAGTGACAGTCTGCCAGCGTGGCGAATTAGAAGTAGAGTGAACAGATAAAGCCCGTGGAGCTGATACGGAGCTCTGCGGGGGCTTCGTGAGGGAAACTCCAAACCAAATCCATCCATCGTGAAGGCTGAGTGAAAACAGGTGGCCGTAAGCTCCACTGTAAGAGGCACTTTCATAAAGTCGTCGATTTTCTTGTCAGACTTGTTGATAATAAACCTGCTGCTCCTCCTTACAAAGCTTCAGCTCCTTAAAAAGGCCTCTTCCTACACAAGTGACGCTGCAGCAGAGTTAACTGCACCGTTATGTTCTCACAGATTTGAGAAGAGCATCAGCTACGGCGGCTGTGAAATAGATGACTGAGGTTCTGGTTTCATAGCAGCCGCACCAGCCAAGAAACACAATCCTCTTCAGAGGCAGAGCGCTGGCCGGTGCACACTTTCCCCCTTCAGCTTAACTGGAGCTGACGGCTCAATAAAAGGAGAGAGCTGTTTGTCTGCCGTCATTATTTCCGTGCTGTCTCTGGGCTGCAGTCCACGGAGGGATCCACATTATCTCCTCAGAGTTTAAACTCCAGCTCTGCTCATGCTTTACATCCCGATCTGCTCGCGGCTGTGCAGCAGGTTTCTAAAGCTGACCGCTGAGAGAAACAGGTGAATGGAAGGGAAACTTATTAAAGCCCGGAGCTAAGAGGCCAGGAGGCATTTCTCTGACCAGCAGGGGTCGCTCCAAACACTCAGATGGGCTGCAGAAGTTAAAGGTGAACCAAACCGTGCACTGTGGAGAGTCCCAGGAAGTCTGGATCCAGTGAAGCCACAATTGCGCGCTTCCTGTTGTAAAGCAGCCAAAAGGACCTCCAGTCCTCTGTGTTTGCATCATCAAAGATGCAGAACTACCTGTGACTGAGCCCCTGGCCTGGATGTTCTTTACGGCTCTAAACGTCGGGAACAGTGCCGCTGGATTATCTAACCGGGGTGGTGGTTCCCCTCTTTAAGAAGAAGAACACAGGTCAGCCAGGCTGTCAGAGCTGTGGTCACTTGTGGTCAGCTCAGTATCAGAGAGACTTGAGTCTGTGTGGGAGCCAAAGGCGCTGCTATTCAGGGCTGCTGTTCGTCATCATGTCCTAATTTCTGAGGACAGAATTTCTCGGTGCAGGGTGAAAGGTGTCGGGCTTGGTGATCTCAGGGTCTGCTTTTTACAG
The DNA here is from genome assembly GCF_965226115.1 of Aulonocara stuartgranti. Lineage (NCBI taxonomy): Eukaryota > Metazoa > Chordata > Actinopteri > Cichliformes > Cichlidae > Aulonocara > Aulonocara stuartgranti. The sequence goes on from NC_138945.1 coordinate 1,138,076, forward strand.
ATGATCTGGTCTTTCTGGCTTCATCAAGTGATGACCGCAAGCTTGGGTGGGTTGAAGACGTGTGTGCAGGGGTGAGGACAGTAACCACCATTTCTGAGGTCATGCTTGGTTCTGAGAGAGAAGGATGGGCAGCTCGTGTTGGGGATGAGCGGATGCCTGGAGTTTAAGTATCTCAGGTCCTATTCATGACTGAGGGGAAAGACGAGCAGGAGCTTGACAGAGGCATCGATGTGAGTCTGGAGGATGGAAGCAGCATAGACGGGTTTCTTCCAGAGGATTCAGCAGTCGTGGAGTCAGTGAGGACCCCAGTCATTCAGAGCACAGCTGCTGCTCTTTGTTACTGATTGGAGCTGACCAGGATGCCTGCTAGGTGAGGGGCTCTGGGCATGTCCTACCCGGACGACACTCCAGGGTGATTTCAGGACATGATGGAGAGGTTATGTATCTCAGCGCATCCCTGCTGCCCACACGACCCAGATCAGTGACTTAAAATGGACAGATGTTACATGATGTAGTTCCATATCCTCTAACCCAGGGGTCAGAAACCTTTAACACCCAGAGAGCCATTTGGACGCGATTTCCACGCAAAAAAAAACAAACACTGGGAGCCGCAAATACTTTTTTACACCTAAAATGAAGATAACACTGTATATATTGTTTTTTACCTTTGTGCTTTGTGTGAACAACTAAGGTGTGTTGCTTATGAAATCCATGAAGTGCTACAGAGAAAATTACATTTTATTTATGTAATTAACACATTTTGAACTCTTAAAGAAATATAACCAAAGCAAAGACACCCAGCTGAACTAAAATGATCCAGAAACAAAAACTGTTATATCGCCTTTGGGCTTTTGGAGCCTTGACCTGACTTTTAAAAAAAATAATTGAAAATGAAAAATAGATATTTGCAAAATTCTGCCTAAATATGTATTTTACCTGGTTAATGTGTGTGGCGGGGCGTAACTGAGCGGCACCCGCAACTAGTGATGGTAGATTTGATTCTTTTTACTGAATCGAGTGTTAATGAGTCACTCACCAAAGTGAATCGATTTTTGAGTCATTTGATTCACTGAGTCAGTCGACCAGAGAGTGCAAAAAATGTACATTTTCACTCAAACTTAATTTGTTTCTCTTTTCATGTAAATCCTACTGCTAAGATGAGTGATTCTAAAAGAAAACAACTATTTTATAGAGCAAAAAAGAGCAAAAACATTTCTAAAATTAAGCAATTTACTATCAAAATTGCTTAATAAACATTTATTTTGTTTATTTTTATTTTATTAGTATTTTCCTTAAATGTGTCAAATATATATTTTCTCATCGAAATGTCCACTGAGCTGTGAGCCAGGGGGCGGTAATGCTCCTTAACATTGGTTGCCAACCAAGAAGAAGAAGAAGCTGTGAGCCAGGAGGGAGGGGGTGAGTAGCTCAAATGTGCTGTTAGCATGTTAGCAGAGCGATGCTACTGTGAACGGAGGAGCTATTGTCTTGATGTGAGCTTCTACTCAGGGTTTTTTCTTCCAGTTCAGAGCAGAAATCTTTTTGTTAAGAAACTGGATGTTGTGTTTTTCTCCACAATTTTAATTATAAGCTAGATACATTGCTGCTAACAGCAACAGGGATGAGTCAGTGAGTCAGTTGGGCTTGTGAATCATGATTCATGAGTCAGTAAAGTAATTCTCGAGTATTGAACGATTCGTTCATGATTCGCGCATCACTACCCGCAAACACGCCTCGCCGCCTTAACGTCTGTGCGATCTATGCTGTTGTGTTGGTGTGTGTCGGGCTGTGAGCTGCAAAGCTACAGCCGGCTGTGTGCGTCAGCAACTGTGTGTGAAAAGCGTGTTCATGCAAACATCGTGGGGTCTGCTGTGATATGTTTACAACGGGACTTCTGCTCCTGAACCTCTGCGCACAGCGTCTGCAGGTCGGGGCTGTACGAAGTCACTTTCATCTTTACAGGACTGTAAGCTGTCGTCTGTGAGGCGTGAGCGTGTTTGTTTTTAACACAGTTCACGGTGGAGCTGCTGACAAAATGTGGATCCGAAGATCCATAATTGGCCTACCTGGGGCTGAAAGTCTCGATAAATGCAGGCGTTTCGGCGGCTACACCGGCTTCCACGAGTGTGACCAGGGCCGTGCAGAGAGGTTTAAAGGGGCGGGTGCTCAAAGTTAAAAAGGGGCACATTGAACCAGGCTGAATAACAACAACACACATTCATCAAGAATCTAATATGGGAGGGGCAGGGCTGTGTTGATCTGAGACTAAACATTAAAAAGTCCATAGGAGAGATGGTAGCTGTGTCATGAGATAATAACAAAATGCAAAGATTGGTGACAGCGCTTGGAACCATAAGGCAACAAAAAACTGTGAGAAATAAATTAGGCTCTGCCTGTGAATCACTCTTTGCTTCTCTTCTTCCTTCCATCATTTCATATATCACTCTGCACTTGCTGTCTATCTGAGAACAAGGCACAACTTGCTATTGCAATAAACTATAATCTAATTATCCACACCTAACAACTCTTGCACTTAATCTAAAATAAAATGATGACAGAAAAATGTTATAGCCCTGCCTTTAGTAGCCTCACACAGCTCTACTGTTTCCTCCTCATGTCCTTACCAGGCATGTCTGGACAATGTTATATCATGAGGAATATTTTTTTTAAAAGTCCATCTAAATAAAACACACACATGCACACACAGTGACATTTTAGACCTTCTTCAGAATACTGTATATACTATGGGCATCATGGTGCTGATCCAGAATCCTTACATTATTATTTATTACTAGAGCTACAATAATAAAGCAATGAGGAGGGGGAAGTAATAAATATGAAATAATGTATTTATGATGATTGCATTTGTTTCACTATCCACTCTGTGCAGGGCAAAGCTTATTACATGTTTAAACTGTAGAGATACAATCATTTTACTGCTGTAACATCCAAATTTTGTCTTATTTAAAATATAAATCTAATATAATCTGCTTCTTAATGCATGTTCTTTAAAATACAGCGTGTGTTTTAATATATTGTAATAATGCATAATTATGTGGACATGCATATTAGATCGTTTTTTAGTGAAATATAATCCCTCCAGAAAGGCAGGAAAAGCCCGGAAACTTACTTTAAAACGAAATATGTTCCCTAAAACGGTGACAGAGCTACAGACCCATGACAGCCTTACACAGGTAGCCAGCAGCTATGACCAGCACTACCTGTGCAGTTAATAAAAGGACAGGTAATGTTTGTCGCGCTGTTGCACACACAGCACGCTCGTTTGTTTCAGTTCGTCAGTTGCAACAAGACAGCTTACCAACGTGTACGTAATAAGCTGATACTCCTGGGTGCTACACACTACAGTGTACGCTGTACACCTACTTACTGGTTGTGTCGCATCAGTCTGTGTCTCTGAGTTAACTTGTGTTTCTCCTACAGCTCCGGACCGCTAAAAATGCGCGTGCTCTTTGTGAGCTCGTTCCCGGCTCGTAACCAGCGCGTTCTGCCGTCGAGGGCGATCATTGGTTAAATGTGATCATGTGACTGATGCAAGCCAGATCCTTTTATTTAGCAAAACTGTGATTAATAGTTAAATATAATTGTTGAGGGGCACAGACAGGACTCCGCACGCACACACACATTAAAAATAATAATAATAATAATTTTTTTTAAAAAGTTGCCTCAACAAAAGGGCTCTTTGGGCACCCATCAGGAAAGGGGCGGGTGCTCAAGCCCCTCTAGCCCCCCTCCCCCCCCTCTGCACGTGCCGGCGTGTGACGCTTATTTTGAGCGATGAAAAAATAATAAAATATAATTTTATTTTTATATGTCAATATCACAATAATCTTCCAATTTAGAACTACAAGTTAAAAAAGAACTAATATAAATAAAATACACTTCAGCTAAATACTTTAAAAAATAATTTATTTTCCTAAACCACTAAAAGGACTAAAGTACGGAGCCCCGCAGGGGACATGGGAGAAAAAAAAAATTAAGACGGACTTTTGCGAGATCTCGCAAAAGTCCGTCTTAATTTTTTTTTTCTCCCTAATTTTTTTTCTCCCATGTCCCCTGCGGGGCTCCGTACTAAAGAGCCGCAGGTTGCCGACCCCTGCTCTAACCTTTTGTGCAGATTTTAGATGAACATGAACAACAATCCATGTTTAGCCATTCAAGCCGACTCCCCTGTAAGATGCCTCACAGTGGTTTGAGCCACTTCTTCTCCCAGCTGCTCTCTTTAGAGGTCGCTACATGAGATCATCTGCCTCCATCTCCTCCTATCCCAGCAGCCAACCTGCTGCCAGTCCTCCTTCACTACATCTACAAACCTCCTTGAGATCTTCTTCTTTTCCTCTTGCCTGGCAGCCCCATCTTCATCCTCCTTTCTCCTTCCTCTGCATATGAAGCTCTGTCTGCATTAAAAACTCAATGAATTTTAAGGTAGTCCATGACTGACTTTGTTTGGTTCTTATTTATGATAGGCTCATTTTCTTGTGATACCCCATTAACAAACTTACTGCAACCACTTGGAGAAAAAGGAAGGAAACCAGACAAAGTCAGGACCAGAGCCGAGTGAGCAGAAATCACAAAATGAAGCATAAACAAAATGCAAAAGCGTGACGTGTGTTCAGACACAAAGTTAAAAGACAACTCAGCTGGTGTAAGTAAGCATGGTCATCCCAGGTGTGCGTGTGCTCAGCATAGTTTCGAGGATAAGCTCAGTAATAATTAATAGGAAACTTACCTGGCTGCAATGGCACAAAGGGGTACATCTCCATGGTGACAACCTGCAAGGCCTGCAAACACACACACACACACACACACACACACACACACCTCCTGCTGAGGTGGATGGATGTGATAGAGCTGCAGGTTATCACCAGTTGAGAGAAACATGCACAAGTCATACCAGCCTCTGAAACCCGTCACCAACCGTTACCTGCAGCAGCGATGGGACCAGATAAACTACGAAAACCACCGCAGGAAGGTAAGGGTGGAGGATGAACGGTGGAAGGTGCCACTGGTACACACAGGGCTCTGTGCTGGTTTTCCATCAGAGCTGGATTCAGGTGAGGTGGGACTGAAGGAGCTACAGTTGGAGGTGATAATGAAGGACGGGTGGAAACTGGTTTAGATTAGAGGCCAAACTAGGGCTCGGTATCAGGATATAAACACGGTTATTCCTGCTGTAAAGTTTCAACATGAAAGTCTATGGGGACTGACTCAGTGTGGAGCCCTCGGGATCTCGCAAAAGTTTCTCGTACTCTAAGAACCGGGTCTACGTACCCTTGCCCCTGGAGGGGGGAACTGCACCCAGACCCAGGTGGTGTTACCCTTTTCCCTGCGGTGGGGAGAAGCAGGCCGCCCCGACTCGCAGCAGCAGGGAGGCCCCACACTCCAGCCAAATGCTCGCTCGTTAACAGAGTTGGTTTTGGTGCAAAGTGAACATTGACTGGTTTAATTTTTGTAATTGACATTAAATGTCTGCACATGTTCCTATCATAATATTAGCTCGTATCAACTGACCTTCACATTTTCAACCACAAACAGCTAAAATGTAGATGGCACATTAATCAGAAACTTGGGTGGAGGAGGTGGGGCCACAGGCCACAGCTTTTATTTTACAGAGCTTCAATCTGAGAGATGATGCAGAAGCTTCTGACAAACGTTAACACTAATGTGTTAGATTATAGAAATGATAGAAGACATCTCTGAACAGAAGCAGACAAAACTCCAGTAACACAGAGAAACAGGACAGCAACAGACACAGGCCGAGGGGTTCAACACGCGTGAGGTAACCAGGGAAACACAGCTGGACACAATCAAGACAACGAGACGAGCGGGAAGTAAAACTAAACACAGAGTACAAGATAAAGGTGACAGAGACTTAACGAGTCACAGGAGGCAGGAATTAAATATGAATGACTATGAAGAGAAACCAGGTCGTCAGCAAGAAGAGAGGACTCTGATAACAAGTCTGGACAAGGACGACCAGAACGATGAAGAATTAAAGACTCTAAAGAAAAAAGGAAAAACACCTACACCTCCCCCAGGATGATGTGCCAATAAAAACTGGTTTTATTGTCCTTCACAATAAAAACAAAACTATAAACCGGTGAGTCACAGTGACCTGGGTTTACCTTTTCAGGTGAACTCCGCCCTGCCTGCAGTGGACACCAAGGGCAACAGGACACCAGCTCACATCCAGCTCAAGCTGAAAAAACTGCAGGTCACACACACACACACACACACACACACATACACACACACACACACACACACACACACACCTTGTGTTTGAGGGACTGGGATCTGCTTCTGTGCTTCAGCTGCAGGATGAGCGTCTGTCAGTCGTCGACAGAGACAATCACCTCCTGGCCTCCAAACTAGCCGACATCTTTTCCTCCAAAGGCCTCGTGGACCACAGGAACCAGTACCACCTGAGGAGGTAAGGTGTGTTCATGATGAAGCCGTTCACGGGTATCTGGGTTTCCGTACAGCAGCGTGTCTGTGTCATGTTTTCTCTTTTGATTTCTCATCTTTTCCAGTCTGAATGCGAACAAGAGGAAGCACGAGCTTCTGTTGGTCACCCATCAGAATCAGGCCATCTACCAACGAATCACATCTCGCCAGTCAGAGTATCGCCGCCAGCTGTGGTTGGATGACTGGGAGAGGACGGAGCGTCGTCTGGACAACATTTCTCGTTACCCGAGAAAGCCAGCAGACAAACAGGTGAGTTGACGGAGGGAGCTCAGGTGTCCTGATACATCCTGGTGTTCAAAGATGCTGAATGTAAGAACTCTTCACAAAATGCTCTTCAGTGCACACTCAGCACTCCCAGGTTCCCTGGATACTGGAACCCTGTAGATGATGATGATGATGATCACTGGTGTCTCTGTGTCCACAGAGGCCGAGCAGAAAGGTGAAGTTTGCCGCCGTGGAGAGCAGCGAGCCGTCTGCGAGCTGCAGAGACTCCAACACTGACAGCACCGACTGAGAAACCTCCTGAAACACAAACACAACCGTCTGTCTCCAACCAGACCATCTGTCCTGTCCCATAATAAAAGGGTCCGAGCATGATCACGTTTCTGCCTCTCTTCACAAACTGTGCATGGTCACGTTGTTCCACACAAAGGCTGATTCATTTCAGAGGTTTTACAAAAGTCCATTTCTGTACCTGCACATCCTTCCTACCACTCTACCCCAAAGGGTTAGTGACGGTACCTGCAGGTGGCGCTGTGCACCAAACAGGTTCATCAATGTTCTCTGAGCTTCACTAAAAAGTAAATGTGGAGATGGTACAAAGTATGAAAAACCCTGTTCCTGGTGTTCCTCATATGTGCGAGCGCAACAAGTGGACATCTGGGTCTCACTAGTCTCACTAATTAACATAGCTGCCTTCACGGTTAGCTGATCTGCATTTTGACAAGTTAGGGAACAAAGTCACAATTTGTCTCAAAGTTGTACTAAAGATACTAGTTAACTGTAGGTTAAGTAGTATGTAATCTAAAAGATCAAACTAAAAGAGTAACAAGTTAATCAGCTTAGGGATCTTCACTAATTAACTAGTGGCCTTTCCAGTGAACTACACACTTTGAGCCTTACTTTTCTTGCTACTTTACTGGTAAGTGAAAAAAGAGCTCAACTAGTTCGTTGCTCATCATTTTTACCTTTACTAGTTACCTACTTGGATTTATTTGCTGTAATGAAGTAAAATCTCACCTTTAAAGTCAAAACTCGTAACTAGTGGATACTTTGGTTCTGCCTAATTAATGAGTTAGTTAACCACTTTGAGCCTAACTAGCAGAATTAAAAGGAGCTTCAGTTATTAAGTCAGCTTTTGAGGCTTCACTCACTCATGAGTAGATCATTTAGTATTAAACTAATTTAGCAATGATATTGAACTTAAAGGGGTGAAGGTTAGTTTAGTCAGCCTGCTGACCTTCACTGTTAACTAGCTGCTAGTTTCTGCCCATGATGGACTTGAATGAAATATTTTCATATTTGACTGAAGGAGTCGCTGACTGTAAATGAAAGATGCTGAACTTCGGGTATCCTTCTGTTATTAACCCCGTCACTCTCCTGGAGTGAAGGGGTTCCACTTTTGCACACCTGTGTATGAGCTCATGAACATATAGCGTTATTTTTGTGCCTCTGAGCGCACGTAAAAAAAATATTGCAGGTGCAAGTGTTGCATTTTGAGGAGAAATTTGAGTGAACAAAATTCATTGCTGCGTGCAAAAACTGTATTTCAGTGTTTGCTGTTATCCCCGCACACACACACATACACACGCACACACACATGCGCGCGCACGCACACACACATTCATGCACACGCACACACACACACGCACACACACACAACAGCAGCTCCTCTCGCTCAGCTTTTGAATTTGCGCTCGCTCGCAGTGTGTCGCTCGCGCTCTCAACATTTCTGCCCGTGCGCGCTCAACTCTTTCTCTACACCGTTATATTTGTGCCACAAAACACATAGCAAACACTGAAATACGCAGCAATGAATTTTGTTCACTCAGATTCAGCTTTTCTTCGCTTAAAATAAATTTCTCCTCAAAATGCAACACTTGCACCTGCAAACGTTTTTTTACGTGCGCTCAGAGGCACAAAAATAACGCCATATGAACACAGCCCTGGAGTAATTCATTATAAATTAGGGCACATTTCTGCTGAGGTCATGTATGGACCGGACAACGTCTCAGCTTGTCCCCTGATTTCTCCACTAGGAGGCAGCAGACACTCGTCTCTGCTCAGCGATGAGCAGCGATGGAAATTTCAGAAAGCGCGTCTCTGGAAAAGATTACAGACTCACGCTGGAGCCGCACTGAGCTCACACAGTGATATAATGCAAACCAGGGCGCCTAAGCCTCGTATTTGTTGACTTATTATAAAACATTAATTTGCTCTGTATTTGCTGTCAGACACGTCAGCTGGGTAAAATGGTCTTGCACACACGTCTACACTTTACTGTAAAGGAATGCACGATGATGAGCTGGACCTCTGTGCCCTGACAGATTTGTGTTTTCAGGCTTTAAATAGACGTTATCCATGTAGCAGTTTTCAACTAAAAAGACTTCATCTTATCACACACACACACACACACACACACACACACACACACACACACACACACACACACACGCACACACACACACACACACACACAGAGAGAGAGTGGGAAACCTGGGGTTAATTTATCGAGCTGATAAGCACCTCCATGAGACGTCTCAGCCTCACCGATGATTTTAGGGTGAGCGAAGCCAGATAAGAAACAGATATCCAGGTTAAGCTGAAGCTCTGCGCCGCTGTGAGAGCTTCACCTGTTTGTGGAAAAGCCCTTTAACGCTGTGCGCCTGTCCCGATCCCTGGCTGGACCTGAACCTCTGCGGGCCATCTGGGAACAGTTAACGGCGTCTGTAACCGTAAAGCAGGTCCGGGCAACTCTCCCGGCAACAAAAGCAACATTAAATGATCAGAAATGATTGAGTGACTCTCTCCTTTAAATGTTGAGCTGAAATATTCCTGCCTAAAGATGTGCATGTGCAGGATGATTTCTTGAAAATCCAGCATGGCACTTATTGGAGAGCGGCTGTAGCTTCAGTGTTTTACAGCACTCCACTTTATTAAGATCAGAAGCAGCAGCACTCAGACCTGCTTCATCACATCTCGGGCCTGATGTTCCCCAGAGGAGCAGCAGAGTCGCTGTTCTCACGGTTACACCGAGACAGTAAAAGGAGCCGCTGGGTAAAGGTCAGAGAGATGTTTGCACGCCCGAGACCACGATTCATATTCCACAATCTGATCTGCGGTTAGGAAATGAAAGCACTTTAAGTAAAGTTATGGAAAGAAGGCAGTTTTGTCTAAATGCTGATAAAGTCCCATTCTTCTGGATTAAATCGGACCACAGTCTTTCCCTGACGTTAACCTCGGCTGACAGTGTAAAACCACGACCATGAAAACGTTAAAAATGGGCCTTTCGCGTGGGAAGCTGCTCTCTGTCCACGTCCTGGCCTTTGCAGGGCCGTTAATAGGATTTTTAGAGTGGTGGGGCGTGCAGGAGGGAACCTAGAACTGGTCGTGGGTGGAGGAAGGGATAATCTACATAGTAACATAATAATAACAACAACATAATGACAGTTTAATGTCTAACCTGTATCGCTTTTATTTTATTTATCTTTTTAGCTTCAAATAGTTGTACAGCACTTTGTTTGAAAGCGCTTTAAAAATAAAGTTGTTGCTATTATTATTATTATTATTATTATTATTATTATTGTTATTAACTGCATTCCTTGAATTCAGCGTCTTTCCTTCTTGAGCTACAAAAAGGGTGAAAATTTCCCAAATTTCCCTACTTTTCACTTTCATCTCTGACAAAAACCAAAAACAGTCAGATCGTCAGCATGCCGGATTCATCCCCTCTGGAAGAGAGGGTAGACTTCAGCCGTCCTGGATTTGGAGAAAATGTTGAGCCGTTTATCAAAATTGGCAGATTGTCGGGAACGCTGCCTTGAATCTTAATGCAGAGCAGCCGGGCCTCCAACCAGCAGCCAGCACTGTTTAAGGAGCCCACAGAAGGAGTATCAGGAGGACCCTGGGTTGCAAAAGTACACGAGACACTGGACCGCTCCTCTTCTGTTACAGCAGTCGACGTGATAATGATGAGATATTACTAACGGGGTCGTTCCATCACAGGTCAACACGGGACGATTTACATGCAGATTTTATGGTACAAAGTTTGAACATATATGATGATTTTTTATATTTATTTATTTTAAAAGAAGAAGGACTGTCCAACTGACTTTCAGGCCACATTAAAATGTCTCAGAAAGATAAAATCCTGATGTTTTCACTGGTCTTTGTTACCATCCAAACCAATCAGTACAGTTTGGGACAGATACATTACAAAATGTCTGAGTCTTGGCTAATTTCTCTGTTATAATTAGTGTGCCATATGGAAACTCCAGATGTCAGTTCTGTTCAGATCAGACTATCTACTGATATTTTAGTTTGTCAGATAAAACGTCATATTTGCTCAATCCAGCATGAAAGCTGAATGAAAACAGCATTTTCTTCATTTTGAGACTAAGAATTTCATGTTATATATAAAATTGTAATTGAATATTGTCACTGGTTGATTTTTGCAGTGAGATTTGTGTTTGTATTAGTGTGTGCTCACATATCGGGCTTTACAGGACTGCATTCATTTTGTTCATATTTTAGTTCAATTCAGTGTTATTCACACAGCGCCAAATCACAACAACAGTCGCCTCAAGGTGCTTTATACTGTAAGGTCGACCCTAAAAATATACATACAGAGAAAACCCAGCAATCATATGACCCCCTATGAACAACACTGGTGACAGTGAAGGAAAAACTCCCTTTTAACAGGAAGAAACCTCCAGCAGGACCAGGCTCAGGGAGGGGCGGGGCCATCTGCTGTGATTGGTTGGGGTGAGAGAAGGACAATGGGATTTACAATACTATCTATCTGTTAATAGGAAAATTGTACTTAGTAGTCAGTATAATCTTTTAGTGATATAAGTTTGCATATGGTAGAATGCTGCATGTAATCATTTGTGTGTAGAAGTATACAGTTGGTGGCATATTGAAAGAATGTCTCATCCTAGGGGGCCTGTAACACTTCAAGGTGTTTTAGCGTCCACCCCCACATCCTGGGAGCATGGGGAGAGGTCGTACCTTGTTTTATTGTTTTAACGTAGCTATGTCTGTTATAGTCTAAGTGCCTTTTGTTTAGATGAACTGCTGGACTTCTTCACTGTGTTATCTAGGATGAACCATCTAGGGTGAGGGGGAGACTACCCTCTTCCTGACCAAGGATGTACCTTTTGTGCTTTCATGTTATACGACCCTTTGATCAGCAGGACCCCACACACACACACACACACACACACACACACACACACACACACACACACACACACACACACACACACTGAAGTATAAATAAAGACCGGGGCAGTCCTCAGCGCGAGCCTCAGTTTGGAGGCCGCCCTTGCTAGCAAGAAGTTCTATGTGTTTCTCTTCTCTGAGTCTTTACTGAAGAAGTGTTTTAGAGTATATTTCTTAACATTATCTATCTATCTATCTATCTATCTATCTATCTATCTATCTATCTATCTATCTATCTATCTATCTATCTATCTATCTATCTATCTATCTATCTATCTATAAATATACATTCAACCTTTCAATCTTTCTACCATAAAACTTTTATCCAACCAGAGATGTTTGAGGAAAGTGTTCTGGAAATGCCGCCGACTGCTCTGCACCGCCGTGTCCACCTCCATGTTTTGTTGGATCAGCCATCTTCACACATACACGGTGTTTTATTTGTTTATTACAGTTTTCTCACATCACTATTAACATTTGCACAGCAGTTTGTGTATTTCTCAAAACTGGTGCAAACTGGAAAACGGCCTGGGACATCAGTGGTTGCTCTCTGTCAGTGCGATTTCTTCCACGCCTTCTGCCTTTGGCCAGACTGAAACCACCTCAACAATGTATATGAATGTGTGCAGTGGTGCTCTGGCTTCCAGCTCCACACTTTACAGAGAGAAATGTAAGAACGTTTCCTGTGTAACATAATGCATTTTGTATGTTCTGTGAGTATATACACTGAATTGCCATTGTACTGCATGAAACTACACAGAGTAAAGCAGATTACAGCAGAGAATTGTTTGAAAGCAACTGATATACGTCCAAGAGCATTTGCAGTTTGTTCAGAGGAAGGCGACACTATGATGCTCACAAATGACTAAATGTTGTGGAGGTTGCACTAATGGTTTTGAGAGTTTTCATTCTGATCTGAGAACAGCACCAAAGCGACTGAGAAAAACTGTCACTTACATATAAATCATGCGTGGTCTCCATAGAGTGCCGGTTCCACGGAGGCCGAGGTTCCACAGAGGCCGAGGTTCCACGGAAGCCGAGGTTCCACAGAGGCCGAAGTTCCACAGAGGCCGAGGGTCCACGGAGGCCGAGGTTCCACGCAGGCTGAGGTTCCACGGAGGCCGAAGTTCCACGGAGGCCGAGGGTCCACGGAGGCCGAGGTTCCACGGAGGCCGAGGGTCCACGGAGGCCGAAGTTCCACAGAGGCCGAGGGTCCACGGAGGCCGAGGGTCCACGGAGGCCGAGGTTCCACGGAGGCCGAGGGTCCACGGAGGCCGAGGTTCCACGGAGGCCGAGGTTCCACAGAGGCCGAGGTTCCACGGAAGCCGAGGTTCCACGGAGGCCGAGGGTCCACGGAGGCCGAGGTTCCACGGAGGCCGAGGGTCCACGGAGGCCGAGGTTCCACGGAGGCCGAGGGTCCACGGAGGCCGAGGGTCCACGGAGGCCGAGGGTCCACGGAGGCCGAGGTTCCACGGAGGCCGAGGGTCCACGGAGGCCAAGGTTCCACAGAGGCCGAGGGTCCACGGAGGCCGAGGGTCCACGGAGGCCGAGGTTCCACGGAGGCCGAGGGTCCACGGAGGCCAAGGTTCCACAGAGGCCGAGGGTCCACGGAGGCCGAGGGTCCACGGAGGCCGAGGGTCCACATCAGCGTTTCCTCGGTGTTTCCTGTTCCATCCTTCTGTGTCAGCTCCCTCAGGTTAAGTTCATCCATGTGTCTGTTCACCAGTTTAGTTATGGTTCTCACTTCCTGTTTTATTTTGATAGTTACTTGTCACTGTTGTTTTGCATTTATTGTGACTTCCCTTGTGTGATCACCTGTGTCCCCCCTCATTCGTCCTGTGCCGTCTTGCTTCTGTTCTTTGTCTCCATGTGTTTACAATCAGTTCTCTTGCTGGACGTCTGTTTTTTAATTTCCTCCTTGTGGACTTTGTGTGTTCTGGACTTTTCTTTGCCTTTAATGAAGTTAGTTTCCTGTTTTACACCCACCTACATCTACACTAAATCTGAATGTCATGACATTGTGTTAAATGCACTTGAGCAATGAGAGGAGGCGAGTGTGCAGCTGTTACAGCACCATCCACTCCCGAGGACCAAGAGATGGTCTCACCTGTGACCTGAGGAGGGCCCAACACTCCCAGCACCTTCATCACATGTGAGAACAGCTGATTAACAATGGTCATGTCTGCTCCATGGAGTCAGATCAGTGTTAACCTTCTTCCATTCCCCCCCGATGTCAGGTATGACTTATTTTGCTAAAGCTGCAGTCTGACCTGATTGGATGGCTGTCAGTAAATTTCAGTGAGAGGAGCCAATCATGACCAAGTTGGTCTGGAATTAGACTGTTAGAATACAGACTACTTTATTCTACTGGAGCAAAATCTATCATTTTATTCTAATTAATAAACAAAAAACAACATACTTACTGGATGCACTGTTTTCCATTTAATGTAAGATGCTTAAGAGCTTTGAGTGAAGTTGAACTGTGATGGTTAGCATTCAGTAAACTACACTGATCTCCGTTTCAACGTGTTCTCTGTAAGTACACATTCCTGTCTGATTACTGAAGAGAGAAAAACCTGATGATCAAAAACAGGTTGAAGGTGCATCAAACATTCAAGCAGGTGTTTGATTCATGATGCGGGTGCGCTCGAAAGCAGAAAACCACAGACGGGGACGTAAGTGTAACCAGAGAGGTCGAAACAGACCAGAATAACATGAAGCTCTGACACGAGAACCACCAACAGGGTGACAAATACAGACTGAAAACACCACAGCGCTCTGAGATCATTTCATCCACAGAAATAACCACAGAGCAGACTCATAACTCTGCCACCGAGCCTTTAAACCGAGCTCTTTAATTTCCTCACTCCCAGTAAGCTCAGCTAAGTACTGGAAAAATACAACTTTGTACAACACGTCCATGACAGAGGACACAAACACAACATGACAACTGTCCAGCAGACTGTTTTACCCAGAAACGAGTCTTTCTGACAGACACGTGACAGGCTGCAGGTCTCTGTCACTGAGACTCAGAACCCTGAAAACAGTATGTTGGTGTCTGATGCAACGACCGTGAGCCCTCTTCCTCACTCTTGGCCTCTGCAGCTTTGATGAGCAGCTCAGGGTGTAACTGCAGCCCACGGGCTCACGGGGGCTCCGACATGAGCCGTCTGAATGCCCCAGGAAAGAATCGCTCTCAGGCCGGCTCGGTTTCAGTGCGGATGTTCAGGTGATTTCAGGAAATGCGTTTGGACCGGGGCACGGTTAAAGAGACACTCGGTCCTTTTTGTATCAGACATCCACCTCTACCTGAGCTGAAAGCTTAAAATCTTCCTCTCTGCCGCCTCATGTCACATAAATTATGATGGGTTATAAAATAACACTGACGCAAAAAGAACTGAAAATTCTCCATCTTTCACCTCAGATTTGATTCCTGCTGTGTGATAGAAATAATTGTACGATCCTCAGGGAAATATAAATATAAGCTTTGTTTGCTTTTCCTGCAGCGAGAGCTGAAGCTAACAGAGGCTGAGTGAAAGTGAACCAGGACATAATCGGTGTCACGCAGGGAGCCGCGCTCGCTGACCGACCCTCGGCTGCTCGTCCATCTGTTTCGCTTTAATTCTGCTGCTTTCACTCCCAGTTTCCACTTGTTTTTCCAGACAGAGTGACAGCAGCATGCCGCCGTCCAGCTCGCTGCACGCCAGCATCTTTTTATTGATGGGGAGGGAGCGTCTGTGAGTGTGAGTATGATTAACAGAGTGGAAAGTGTGCTGACACAGTCACACTGTGGAGTTTCGTCCCATCCAAGGACAATAAGCTCAGCTTCAGGTTCAACATGTGGAAGTAAACTTCCTGTCACGGGCCAGATGAATAATTCCTCAAACTTAAACTTTATTTATGCAGCGTCAAATCACAACAACATCACCTCGAGGCGCTTTGTGTTGTACGGTAGACCCTACAATAACACATACAGAGGAAACTCAACAATCACATGGCCCCTGTGAGCAAGCAGGAACAAACACGTTTACATCCTGATACACAAACCTCTTAATTTCTCCCTGAACGAGGGAGGATGTTTGTATTACTCACGTGTTTAATCGTATTAACGTGTAAAGTTTGCAGTATTAGCTGATACCGTATCACTTCTATCCCACTCGTGGTCACTTCTCGCTCCAAACAAATACGTAACGCGGTCACGCTCACAATCCTAAAATTACGTTACGTCCAAAACCAACAGGCGGCGTCATGGTGACTATGTCCATCTTTTATATACAGTTTTTGGAGCCTGGAGTGGGCGTGAGAGGAACTGCAGGCTTTGTGTAGCTTTTTTTGTTAGCAGGTTTGAAACAAAACAATTCAAAATGATCAAGTGCGCTTATGGACACGTGTACTTACAGATGTATTTAAAACTGCACTGCTCTGTGGTTGGATGCACTTCCTGACTGTTTATCCATTATCCCGGTGCTCCCGGGGAGTTTTGGGCAGATGTTCACATCTGGGCTTCAGCACCGTGTGGAATCACAGACTCACATGGAGGCATTTCCTGTTTGTGCAGCGACTGAGACATTAAAGCTCCTGCTGTGAAAAGAAAAGGTGACCTTTAAGAGGCTCTTTAAAAAATCAGACACATGAGGCAGGAGGAGGTGCATTTACTCCTCCTCCTCCTCTCTTCTTCACACATCAGAGCAGCAGAGCCGGGACTCACTCACTCACACTCTGTTTATTTCTCTCTCAGACGCACTCATGGATTATCACCACCTTCTGCTGCTGTGGACCTACAGCTTCCTGCCAGGTGAGCGATGCAACAGGTAACACAGAGCAGGTCAGAGAGGTCACATCAGACAGGTGCTGCTGATGGTCCACCAGCAAGATGAGGACTTTGAGTCCAGGTCCAAAATCTGGATAGAAAGCTTTTGGATGTGGACTGTTTCCTCTTTGAAACTGCAGACAGGCTGCAGCTCCTTCAACATTTGGACTTTTCTTTCTCTTCCCAAAATTCATTTCGCTCTGGTTTGTTAAAAGTTCTTAGATCCTGACATTTATCAGCCTCTGTCAGACTTTCTAACATTTTCGAGAGACAGTGAGCCTTCGTGAGCATGAGTGCACACAGATCCTTTTTGTTTAGTGCAGGTGTTCAGATTAGTTTAACATGAAGCCTTCTGCGGTCCCGAAGAGACCCGCATGCGCAGATGAGGCAAAACAAGGACGTCACATGCAGCTCTCCGACGGCAGGCTTGTGTTTTGCTGCTGAGGCGCAGCAGAGAGTTCCCAGATGAGAAGGAAGATTTTAAATTGGAGTAATGGCTGCTTCAGACACTCAGGTGTGTGGAGAGCAGTGTGCAAAAGTAGATGTAGCCGGCCGACTGCGGTTTCTGGCTCAAGCTCCTTAATGCGAAATTCAAACTTCAATAGAGTTGGTGTGAAGTTTGTGTGTCAGGCTGCAAACATGTTTATTTCTGCTGTAACGTTTTAACCCTCTCCAGGCAGACGTTGCAGATTTGCAACAGTTAAAAACTAACAACCTGATCACCCCACATACATATTTTATGAGTTTTTTTACTCAGAAGTACCACTGCAGGACTTGGTTGTGCATTAGCAACAAAAAACTTAATTTGAGCCTGAGAGGGTTAACACAGAAGTCTATGGGGACTGACTCACTGCTGCCTCTGCTGGACGTCAGAGGAACTGCAGAGTCTTTAAAGATCGAGGTCTCAGAGAGGATGTTCAAGAGGTTTATGTTGGTTTTGCATTTAACTTGGTGAAGACAGGGAGCACTGAAGCTTCACCAACAACTTTCAGACTAAACTGGAATATTCCAAAATCCATTAAAAAGGTGCCATGCTTATTTATCATGGTAAAAAATGACCTGATGGTACTACAAGGCAAGAATTCCCAGGTAGAAAGACCCAAATGAAACCCTGGTGTTTCAGTCCAGGCTGGGCAGTCCATCAGGGAAAGCGGGAGTGCGAGGAAACAAACGTACAAAGTAGGAAAAGAAAACTGAGCGAGCAGGAAGCAGCATCCCTGCTGTGCAGAGCGATCAGCTGACCACCTGTGTGGGAAAACAACAAAGGCAGGAAGCTGAGCGCAGTAAGATGTAAACGGAGTAACTTCAAAATAAAACAGGAAATAACAGGAACATCATTTGATTTTGTGACATCTGTTGGAAAGCATGCGAGGCCGTGTTGGCGCTGCTGATGTCTCCATCCTCTGCAGCACTGCGGTGTAGGATTACAGACTGGCCCTCCTCAGTCCCAGCGGACGGTCGCAGGAACCATTTTTCCTGATTTCTTCTGTTTAAACTGTTTCCTCACACTGAAGCCGTCCCTCTCCTCTTTATTGCATCAGTGCAGTTTGGTGTGATGGCTGGAGGATCAGGCTGTTGTCCCCGGAGGTTCGGCGGTCTGCAGGGCGATGAGGTTTTCTGCAGGATGTCAGAGGATAAAACGATTTAACAGCACGCCGTGGCTTTTAGGCAGATCGTTACGCTCTCGCTGTTGTTGCTGCTCCTCAGTTTGTGGTTGGTTGCACCAAACAGGAAGTCATTAGTTACCACACCCTCCTCGACAGGTGCTCTGAGAACTCGTTCCTGTGCTGTTTGAATCTGATTTCACCTCATCTGCAAACCGATTAACCTGCCGCTCAGAGCTGTCTCTACACCAGCGTTCTAATGTTTCATGTGTCTGAGCGAACACACAAACTCCCTGAGCGTTCCCCTGGACCACTGTGAGCGCCAGCAGACGTGTGCACTGTGGTCACGCCAGCATCCAAGTTACATGTTTACTAAAGTAATCAAATTACAGCATTTATGTTAGACGACTTTTAATTAACTGCTTCAGCCCACTTACAATGAGAATGTAAACAATCTTGTTCATGTGCAGCATGTTAACACTATTGGAAGCAAAAATAACTTGAACTCCAATAAAGCTCTGACTGTATTGTGAGTCTGTGGTCTGGGAGAGAGTCTGTAACTCTGTCTGCAACATACAGTAAATAATGACCAATGTTGGGTAATTAATTATTTAGTTACTTCTTCAAAAAGTAACTGAGTTTTGCAAACAAGTGTTTTTGCAGCTGTTTACCTAAAAATGCAGCCAAAGCGTTTTTTAAACAAACATTTCAAACTATTTACAGAACAATCAGCTGTTCTGCATCAAATCTGATGCCACACAAATTATTTGTGTCACAAAAAATAATTTGTGTCCACTATGAGATGAAGGAGAACAACAGCCTGATACCTGCAGGCCTGACAGCAGCAGATGTGTCACTGCTGTAACACCTGTAACACTCAGCAGGCGCCTCATTGTTCTGACACACAACAACACTACTGACTACACTACACACTAACTACACACTAACTACACACTAACTACACTCTAACTACACACTAACTACACACTAACTACACTCTAACTACACACTAACTACACTCTAACTACACACTAACTACACACTAACTACACTCTAACTACACACTAACTACACACTAAATACACTCTAACTACACACTAACTACACACTAACTACACTCTAACTACACACTAACTACACACTAACTACACACTAACTACACTCTAACTACACACTAACTACACACTAACTACACTCTAACTACACACTAACTACACACTAACTACAAACTAACTACACTCTAACTACACACTAACTACACACTAACTACACTCTAACTACACACTAACTACACTCTAACTACACACTAACTACACACTAACTACAAACTAACTACACTCTAACTACACACTAACTGCACACTAACTACACTCTAACTACACACTAACTACACTCTAACTACACACTAACTACACACTAACTACACTCTAACTACACACTAACTACACTCTAACTACACTCTAACTACACACTAACTACACACTAACTACACTCTAACTACACACTAACTACACACTCACTAAACACTAACTAAACACTAACTACACTCTAACTACACTCTAACTACACACTAACTACACTCTAACTACACACTAACTACACTCTAACTACACACTAACTACACACTAACTACACTCTAACTACACACTAACTACACACTAACTACACTCTAACTACACACTAACTACACACTCACTAAACACTAACTAAACACTAACTACACTCTAACTACACACTAACTACACTCTAACTACACTCTAACTACACACTAACTACACTCTAACTACACACTAACTACACTCTAACTACACACTAACTACACACTAACTACACAAGATTTGTGCTAAACGTCTCAAATCTCACATCTCAAACACGCTGTCACTCCTAAAACTTCCCCCTCCCTAAACAACTAAAGGCCATGTTGCCATATCATTTTTTGATTGGTCAACATGGTACATTTTTCCACCAATAGGAAAGGGCAGGGGGAGGGGTTTGGTGTTGTCTTTGCTCACAGGCTTTCGAGCGTTTTCCTTATAAAACGCCGTTTTTACCGTTTCTTCCTGCAGTAAATATAAACAACGACAGTATTCAGGAAGAAAAACAAACACTGCAGATATTTTATCATAACTCTGGTTTTACGTGGTCGATCAACACAATTTAAAAACTGGTATAAAGTCCACACTTTGTCCGTCAGTTGTTCCGTCTGTCCTGCTCACATCTCCAATGGTTGGACACGTTGGCATTAACGTGGCTTCACTCCACATCAGCCGCTTTGCTAAAACACCGGTGTCGCACATAAGGACGCTGTCAGAGCCTGTAAACCACGCTGATTGGATACGAATGCGAATCGCATCATTGGCTGGACTGTGGGATAAGGCGGCATCGTTCTGATCCCACACGGGAGCAGCCAGTCACTGACTAACACTGCAGAACAGAATTGTTAAAGTTTAATTTTAATTTCAGTGCAGGTCAGATTTTTTTTGTGCGCATCGCAGATTTTCTGTGCCAGCAGTGGGCAGCTTAGAGGGAGCACTGCTCTACACCCACCTCCAGCCACAGTAACCAAACAAACTGAAAGTTGAAAAGCTTCTCGTGTTTCTGCTGGTTTTGGCGTTTTACAGAAACCACAGACATGCAGCGTGCTGCTGTGATTTTGTCTGCTTCAGGCACAGAACAGCCTGAAATTCTTCTGATACATAGAAAACTTTTATATAACTAAAGAAAGCAGAGGTATTAACGGCGCAGCCAGCTCTGGGAGCAGCTCGGCCTGCTCTGGATGATGATCAGCATGATCTTTGATACGTGTCGTCTTATGTAAGCAGAAACTTTGAAGCAAACTGGAAAAAGTGATGTTTTTGAAGATATTTAAAAACAGACAAAGGTCTGATAGAACGTCTCGGACGAAGATAGTGAAGTGTTTGTGGAGCTCGTGGTGCTGTTTGTGTATTTTGGAGATATCTGTAGAGTAAACTCAGTGCACTTTTTAAATGACGATTTCATTCATTAAGTGATCAAATCTACCTGCCCTGTGTGCAAAAGTAACTGCCCCCTACACCTGGTAACTCATTGTTCCAGCCTCAGCAGTGAGAACTGCAGTCCAGTGTTGCGATGCCTTCAGTGGGTCTTTCACGTCACTGTGGAGGATTGTTTGAATTCGGACCAATGGAGGGTTTTCCAGCATGAACGCTCATTTAATACTGGCTGCTCCAAAACGTCATTTTGTTGTTTGAGCCAATCAGAGGTGGACATGCATTTCTGCTCATTGTCCTGCTGCCTTCAGGGCTTTCTGGTAGAGAGCAGAACTCACGGTTTCCTCACTTACAGCGAGTCGTCCTGAAGCTGGAGAGCAGCCCAGACCATCACACCTCCACCGTGTGACGTTCTCTTTATGAAATGCTGTTAGTTTGATGCAGGAAGCGGCACAGACGGGCTTTGGCAGCTCGTCGAGCAGTGATCATGAAACGCTCCCGTCTTTGAACTGTTCTAAAAAAAGTGGAGATTTCTGTGGAAACAGGAACAAAACTAATCTCACAGCTGATACTCAATCTGGATTCTAATCTGCCTTCAATTATGAGACGCACATAGAAAAACCTGTCACTGACCACAGGTCGGGAGGATCGTCCACATCAGCGACCGTCAGACCCGGATCGATCCCTGCCCGGATTCCTGGCCCAGCTCAAACAGGGGCAGATTCCTCTGAGCCACGAGCAAACAAACACGACTCTTCTGGCTTCCAGCGTCTTTCACTTTTGTCCTCAGCAGCCAAACTCATCACCACTGCTGGCCAACGATCCCGGCAGCGTGCCCAGTTTTCCAATCGCGCCACAGCTGGGAGAAGCAAACCGGAGTGCTCAGGAAATACTTCAGCAGCATACGGACAAAAAGCAAATGGTCAAAAGGTCACACTGAGATCAAAAGGTTGTGAATGAATGCCATATGCATTTTAAACCTGGTGAATGACATATCAGCCAATCAGATGATCCCGTAACCAGAAACGCTCTCAGTGAGAAAGCTGAGAGCTGATTACGTCATCGGAGCAGGAGGAAAGACACAAAACCAACCAGTGATGACATCAGATCCACCACGGCATGGATGAGTTATGGGATTAGATCAAAATAACAGGACAGGACCAACTGTATGTACACGCTGGGGTCTGAGCAGGCAACAGGCACAATCAGGAAGTAAAAGGCACACAAAGAGATGAGACTACCAAATGGTCTGTATTTGTATAGCTTTATTAGTCCCTAAGGACCCCAAAGCGCTTTGCATATCCAGTCATCCACACATTCACACACTGGTGATGGCAGCTACAGTAGCCACAGCCACCCTGGGGCGCACTGACAGAGGCGAGGCTGCCGGACACTGGCACCACCGGGCCCTCTGACCACCACCAGTAGGCAACGGGTGAAGTGTCTCGCCCAAGGACACAACGACCGAGACTGTCCAAGCCGGGGCTCGAACCAGCAACCTTCCGATTACAAGGCGAACTCCCAACTCTTGAGCCACGATCACCCCGGCGGTCGTGGCGACAGAGGGAGACAGAGGGAGACAGAGGGAGACGAAACTAAAATAACGAAAACTAAAATAACAATAAAACGCTCCGTAACACTTTAAGATACGGCCCACGACTAAAGGCAGAATTCCCCTGTGATTAAAAGGAATGTCAGTGTATTATAATTATGATAATATATATATATGTGTAAGTATTATATATTTACCTGCAAACACTTAAAGGCAGGAACACGCGTCAGGTTTTTACAGGAAAGGAAACACAAATGATAAATTAAGTAAATTTAAGTACAGCACAAGTCATTTTTAGCAGTGTGAAAATAGTATTTCCCATTTTCTGCTGGAGGTTTCTTCCTATTAAGAGGGAGTTTTTCCTTCCCACTGTCTCCAGAGTGCTGCTCATAGGGGTCATATGATTGTTGGGTTTTTCCTTGCAACATGAAGCACCTTGAAGTGATTGTTGCTGTGATTTGGTGATACGTGAATAAAGTCTGGACTGCAGAGATACCGTCTACGTCAGCAGCTTGATGATGTTAGGTTGATAGCACAGCTTCTGAGAGCGATAGCAGCCTGCGTTACAGCTGCTTTCACTTTGTTGGGCCGTTCCCAGCTCACGTGGCTGCAGGACTCACTGTGGACTGGTTTTAATGGGTGGTGAATAAAAACAAACCTTTTTCTGTCTTTCAGATCTTCAGCTCTGTTTCAACTTTGACACGAAGAACTTCAAGATCTTCACTGGGTCTAAAGAAGCTCAGTTCGGGTACACGGTGCAGCAGCACGAGGCGGGAGGACAGCAGTGGTGAGAATCCCGGCGTCGCGTCCCGAACCCGTTCTTATAGATTCCTTGGTTTACTAACCCACCTGTTCATGAACTGTTTCAGGGTCCAAGTAGCTCCGAGACTCCACTGAGAGTCCAATGGTTACAGCAAAGTTTAACCCGCTGGCGTTAGCAGGATGGCACACGGCTGACAGGTGCAGTCAGGTGTAGGCTGAAGTGAAAAGATGGCAGCAGCTTACAAAACCAAGCCTTAAACCTGCATTACTGTAACAGCCAGCAGGGGGCGACACCTGTAAAGTCTGACTGAAGGAGGTTTATGTGAAGATGAGCCTGCAGGGCTCAGTGAAGTCTTCCCTCGTGAGTTTCAGGCCTGAATTAAACGTGATGTCCGTTTTGACGCAGGCGAGGACTCAGGGCGGGGCCACATCTCTCGGTTTCTTGCTCGTCGTGTCCAGCCGGCGATGTCGAAGCGCTCCATCTCGAGGCTTCCAACACGTTCAAAACTGGAGAGAGTTCTAGGAAAATGTTCTCGTCTCCTCGGGGAGGCTCAGCTCAAGCTGAACATCTCCTCCAGGTGAGGACAGAATAGATGGTGTCTGCGTGTCTGCGTGTCTGGTTGAGGATGAAAGATAATGGCGGGGTGCTGGGATTTACTGGAGGCCGCGGCCCGTCTGAAGGCAGCAGGTTTGTATGTTCTGGGCCATGGAGCTGAAATACCTTCGACTTGGAACGCCGCTCGTCTGTTTCCGTCCTCCCTCTGCAGCGTG
Organism: Aulonocara stuartgranti; assembly: GCF_965226115.1. Taxonomy (NCBI): domain Eukaryota; kingdom Metazoa; phylum Chordata; class Actinopteri; order Cichliformes; family Cichlidae; genus Aulonocara; species Aulonocara stuartgranti. Next base: position 1,162,472 of record NC_138945.1, read on the forward strand.
GCCGTGAATTATGTCGAGATGTCAAGATCATGTTAGGATGACACATTTTCCACCAACGAGACTGAAACGTGGAACATTTCTCTGCAGAGCATGTGGACATTATTTATAGTTCTTACTGCTGAAAATCCAGATTTCATAACGCAGGTCGTCACTCTCGCGCTCTCGTGCAAACACTTGTTCCTGTACAGTTTGTCCTTGGCTCCCCGCTCAGTCTGCTCTCTCATCCTTCATCTTTATATTTTCAGCCTTCGTGGACTCTCAGCGGGCCTTCAGAGGAGATGAGGTGTGTTAAAGTGGGATGAAAGAAGACGACTTTAGAAAGAAATATGAAAATACGAAGAAGCTTCAGAATAAAAACGAGATATTAGGAACACTGAGAAACTGATCAAGTCTTGGTGACAAAAACTCTGCACAGAGCTGTGGGAAAGTATCTGATATCAGACAAAGGAAACCACAAAACCAATGATTTCATTCATTAAGGGAACAAAGTGATCAAACCTACCTGCCCTGTGTGCAAAAGTAACTGCCCCTACACCTGGTAACTGGTTGTTCCACCAGCAGAAACAGCAGTGCTGTGTTTGTGATGCCTTCAGTGAGTCTTTCACGTCACTGTGGAGAAACTTTGGTCGACTCATCTTTGGAGGATTGTTTGAATTCAGACATGTTGGAGGTTTTTCCAGGATGAACAGCTGTTTAAGGTCCACTCCGAGACCTTCATTTGGATCATTGTCCTGCTGCCTGAGTGCTCTTGAGCTTCATGGCATGAACTGATGGGAGGACATCCTCCTGGAGCAGCAGAGCAGCCCAGACCACCACCATGTCTGCTGCTGCCGTGATGGCGTCTCATCAGATGTGACGGGGCTCAAACCCTCTCTGGGATCATCCAGATGTTTTCTGGCAGATGTGAGATGAGCCTTGAACTCTCACGGAGGTCATTTTTGCCCCGTGTTTTTCTCATTGTTGAATCATGACCTCTGACCTTAACCGAGCAGAGTCGATGTTGTTCTGCGGCCTCTGGATGAGCCGTTGAAGCCGCTCCTGTGAAGGTTCAGCTCTGCTCCAGTTTTCCTCCACGTGTGGATAACGGCTCTCGCTGTGGTTCGCTGCACTCCCAAAGCCTGTAACCTTTCAGACTGATGACGTCGCTGACTTTGGTTCTTTAGATCTTGGCATGATGCGCTGCTGTTTGAAATCTTTTAAATAAAGTTCAGAATCAGTGGAAAGAATGAAACGTTTGGCAGCGTCAGCGAGTGTTTGTTCGTCACCTGGGAATCAGAAGGGCAGAAAATGAAACAGCAGAAACCTGTGAGCACTTAGTTAATTATCAGGAGGTTACGCTGTTGTTTTCCTCTCAGCCTCTGTCTGCGGTTGCAAGTGAGATTGTCCAACAGTTTTTTTGTTATCTGGAAACTCTTTCAGCCGTGACGCATACCTCGCGATCCTCCAGGATTACAGAATCGCTCTTCCTTTTGAAGTCTCAGGTAAACAAGTGGAAAGTATTTGCATTTGTCTTGCGAGCAGTCTCTCCTGCATCTGGAGGCGGAGCGCCGGATCTGGAAACTATGTGTTGTGGTTTGTTATTCCCCAGCCTCCCTCTGTGAAGCCCATCACGCCGCTCGCCACCGTGTGTGCGTGTGTGTGTGCGTGTTGTAAAGGGGATCTGACACGGTAATTCAGCAGGATTGTTTTTCTGCACGGTGATATCTGCATTTCAGGTGTTTGACTTCTAAGCAGACACTCGGCACAGAGGCATAATCCTCGCCTTCTGTCTTCCCAGTTATCCTCAATATTCCTGAGTTCATGGGAGAATTCTTTGTACCAATAAACCGTCAGGCTCTGCGACTGCTGCCTGCTTCCTGTTTCAGCCGCGATCAGTCGTCTTTCTCATTCCTGCTCTGTACATTGATGAGGTTTAAAGTCCTGTTTGTTCAGGCTAATAAAAAGATTGCGGTACTCCTTTTCATAGAAATGACAATTATTATTTTGGTTTCATGAAGCTCCAGATGTTTTCAGTGGGTGGCTGTCTGCAGCTGGACGCGGTCCACTGGACGCTTTATACTACATGTCTCATTCACACAAGCACTTCCTCTACACCTGCGTACTTTCTATCTAACACTCACACTCCAATGGACTCATCGGGAGTACCTGAGCTTCACAAACACATTAGCGTGCAGACTGGAGCAGCCAGGGATCGAACCGTCAACCTTCAGGCTAACAGATGATCATCTGGTCTGCTTCCTGATCTACAGGCAGCCCAATATAAAGGAAATGGGAAAGACTTTCTGTCAAACAGATGTTGTATGGATAGATCTCAGGGATGCTGCTCTGACCTGAATGCTGACCATTTCACCTTCTCTGCTGCGAGGCTTTGGTCAGAGGTTGTCCTTTGAACGTATTCGTGTAGCAGCATAAACACGTCAGATTATTTTGGGAGAAAAGGCTGTAGGAACCCCGGAGCGTTCCTCTCCTCTGTGGACGGCTCAGCTGGAGCGCTCTCGAAGCTCAGCGTGGGTCGGTCGCAATTGTGTTAGGTCACATTTTAATGCAGCGGGTACCCACAGGAGTGAACTGTCCACATGCAGGGTTGAGACAATAATGGATTGGATTTATATAGCGCTTTTCAAGGCACCCAAAGCGCTTTACAATGCCACTATTCATTCACTCTCACATTCACACACTGGTGGAGGCAGCTACGGTTGAGCCACAGCTGCCCTGGGGCAGACTGACAGAGGCGAGGCCGCCATATCGCGCCATCGGCCCCTCTGGCCAATGACCATGAAGAGAAGCTGTGGTCTCCTCACTAGCAGCTCCATGTTCCTCAGTGCCTCGCTCACTGCGCAGAGAGCTGCCATGAGAGTGAGGACGAGCCCGCTTTGATCATGAAGCTGTTTTCATCGTTTTAAAGTGGCTTCATTAGTTTGACTCTTCCTTTAAACGTCTCTAAGACGAATGATCCCCGATATCGATTTCGGTGGATTGTGTGAAACCTTTCAAATATGTTGAAGCAGAAACTGTTTGCTGATAAAGGTCAGCTGAGTCTGTAACATTAGAGGAAATGTCCTCATGCATCTCTTATCGACTCTATTTGTCCTGCGTGTCCTGGTTTGGATATTTATCTGGTTTTGTTTAACCGTGTGCAACACGAGTTTCACTTTTTCCTCATCATAGTCCCAAAGCGCATAAATCGCAGTGTAATCAGAGATTGGTCATCCCTGTTTCCCCTTCTTTGTTCTGCATTAATCTGATCTGCAGTCTGTGATTCCCTCGAAGTACGAGTGAGGACTGATTACTCACTCACGATTGGTTCAGGTGCTGCGTCTGCAAAACTGCAACACAATCGAGTGTCGCTCCACTTAGACAGCAGATGTGTTGCTCATCAGGTTGTTGAAAGTAACAGAGAGCAAACATCTGCCTCGGTTACATCTGTGAGAGCGACGGCTCAGAGTCGCCGCCGAAGGACCTGTGGTGACCTCAGTTACATCTGAGGTCAAACCTCCCGCTGTGCGTTTCCTCAGCCAGGATTCAAGCTGCTGTCCGTGTGTGTGTGTGTGTGTGTGTGTGTGTGTGTGTGTGTGTGTGTGTGTGTGTGCACCATCAGGCCGAGCTGCTACCAGAGGCTCTGACTTGCGTTCCTTCAGTAACAGCCAGCTGTAAGACATCTACTCTAATGAAGCTAAATGTGAAAGAGCAACAAAAGGTGCTGCAGGAGACGAGCAGATGCAGGCAAAAAATAAAAACAAGTTCATCACAAATCCAAAATAAAATCGCAGGAACTGATTATTATTTAATTTTTTTTGTATTTAAATAATTAATTATTAAGGAAAATGAGCTTAGTATGAATCTCTACCATGCCACGTACACTTTATTTGACCACACTCGATTAAATTCAATGTTTTAAACAGTGAAAGTTTGTTACTTTTAACAAAATTTACATGTAATTAAATTATCTATGTTGGGCAGGACAGGATGTACACAGGCTGTTACCAAAATAAAACAGGAAGTGACGAATGGAGAACTCGAGGAGAAAGACAACGCTAAGAAACACAAGCGATGGCCTAAAAGTGGCATCACCAAGTAAAGATATTGGAATAAATGAACACTTGTTTTCATATAAACTGATCATAAAAGCTGTGACGTGAGGTCATCGTCATCGGGGAACGAGTGGCATCGAAAGAAGAAGAGATGCTGGAGGCATGGCTGACGCTGTCTTCCACACAGGCTGGTTTGGGCTCTTCGGCGGTGGTCAGCTGGGATGTTTGTGCAGGAACAAGGCTGAGGTCATAAAAGCAATCAAACCTGTGAGAGGAAAGCTTTGGTTGACTTGTAATCGGATTACTCCAGAAAGTCTGCAACACTGTAATTGTCTGATAGAAGATCACCACTTTTAACTCCAGCAGCGTCTACGCCGGTAGATTTATCAGGCTTCACCTTCGAGCTGTTGGTTTCGGGGAAAACATCCCGGAGATCATCAATTAAATGACAAAGAGTCCCGTAAAGCAGCAGCAGAAGAGCCCGTGCAGTTTGAAGTTTCACCGAAAGCTAAACAACATCACCTGCTCAGGAAGTGATCAGCATGGCGGGATGATGTCAGAGGCTCGGAGGCGTGCTTCTGTCTGCAGGATGTGAACCCGGGCCGCCTGCGTTCTGGGATGTGGTTTGTCAGCCCTGCTTTTCCGCCGTTTGATGTGGACAGGAGACACTTTAGCAGATTGAGGGTTAGCGCTCTGCCGCAGCAGCTCCTCTGGTATGTGAGTCAGCCCTCTTCCCAGAACCGCCACTGAGGCCACATGTGGTGGCGTTTACGCCGGTTAACACTAATGACCCGCCTGCTGAGTGTAACTGTGGCAGCAGGATCTGTGTCTAACATGACCGCTGCCACGAGGACTGACCTCTGAGGAGGGGAAGTGAAAAAGTTTCTGTACGTGCAGAAAAATACCAAGAAGGTCTGTGATTTAAACGCAGCTCATACTGGGCCAGAACCCAACCAAGAGCACTCCAATGAAAGGATTAACAGACCACAAAACATAACGTTTTCATATCAGACACACACTGTAGGCTGTTGTAGCTCTGAGTGGAGTGGAGGCTGTGAGTGATGGTGCAGAAACCTCCTGTTCTGTCTTTCACAGCTCCTGAACGCTCGGGCTAATCCTAGCAAACCCTCCTCTTTGCTTTGAGCCTGGACAAAGACAATGACATAATGCTTCAGGTTACACACACTTAAGTTCAGTTGGTGACATAATACAGCTCGCAACTAAGGGTGTAATAATATATTTTATTTAGAATTATAAGGTCATTATATTTACCCACAAATACTTAAAAGTCATGAGCTTTGTGAGCTGTATTATAAAGTGTACGTGCAGCAGTCCAACAGCTCGGCTTTGGACATCTAACCATATAAAACCAGTCCGATACGGCGTTCGAGCCTCAAAGACGAGTCCCTCTTTTTCTAGAATTCGTGACTTTTGCATTATAAATAAAGTTTGTGATTCAAACTGTGTGCGTGGTTGCAGGTTGCTGGTTGGAGCTCCCTTTGAGTCCACGGGGAAGAAGCAGACTGGCGATGTGTACCGATGCCCGCTGGACAGCAAGAACTCTGCAAACTGCAGCCGACTCAACCTGGGTGAGCAGCAGTGCATGAATATTGATGATCAGGTGCTTTCAGGTGTGTAAACTGTCACAGAGGTCAGAGTAAAACCTGCAGGGGGAAGGTCGTGGACCTCATGGTGAAGACATTTTCACCATGGTGTCATCGCCTTGGCCTCAGGTTTCATGTCGGTTTGTTGCCACCTCAGGCTCACTGCTTTGTCGGCCCTTTAAAGTGGAAATGCTGCTGCATGTAGGAATGCTTCCGTTAGATGTTTCAGACAGCAGGAACTGCTACAGGAAGGAAGATTCAGGACTTTCACAGGAAAACACACTAAAACATTCAACTTAAAATCACAAAGCATCTGCTCTGGCTGTGATCAGGGAGACTCACTCTGAACAACGTGTCTGAGAGGAAGGACAAGATGAGGCTGGGAATGACGCTGACCTCCAACCCCAAAGACAGCAGCTTTGTGGTGAGTCCCACCGAAAGAGTTCATCACGATAAAGTCACCGCCAGAATCAAAGCTAAGGTAGAGGCCTCTAAGAACAGAGCAGAGGGAAGTGAAAACAAACAGTCACCATTGTTTTAACTGCTCAGCACTTATAGATTTTACAACATACTTGTAGTAAAAATGGTCAAAAAATGGTAAACGACTCATATTTACATAGAACTTTGAGTACTTAGTACTCTCTTACTCCAAAGCTTAGTCAACCTTTCCCTAAAGTGCTTTTCACCTAACATTTACAGTCAAGGAAACTTTAACATGCAGGCTAGAGGAGCTGAGGATCGAACCCATAACCTTCTGATTAGTAGACAACCCGCTCTACCTCCTGAGCCACTAAAAAGCACCAACAGCACAAACACCGTGCAGAGCTTCTGCTGTTGTCACTGGTTTTGTTTTATTTCATGTGTTTCTGCACGTCACACCAAGTCATTAAGCTTTGATTTTCTTCCTTCCTCTTGTGTTTGTCCACTCGGTGTGTGTGCTGCCTCAGACCTGCGGTCCGCTCTGGTCTCACGAATGTGGAAGTTCCCTGTACAGCACTGGGATCTGCTCCAGAGTCGGCCGAAACTTCAAGCTGTCCAACACCATCGCACCTGCCCTGCAGAGTAATCAGCACACTTCCATCCACCTATCCGTCCATCTGTCCATCCAGTTTCTAACGTTCCTTTACAATCTTGTAGGGTGTGAGACGTTCATGGACATTGTGATTGTTCTGGATGGTTCCAACTCCATCTACCCCTGGTATGAAGTTCAAGACTTCCTCATAAACATCCTGCACAAGTTCTACATCGGACCAGGTCAGACACAGGTTAGTTTATCTCTTGATCAGAACCAGATAAAGTGAGCATCCTGCCCTATCTGCACACAAAGACTGTAGTGCTTTTAACCCTCTGAGGTCTGAGTCATCATCAGTGCCCGGCTCTAAACCCCACACAGTCAGAATATGCAATTCTTGTTTTAATTATATTGTCATGCCAAGTTTTTCCAGTCCGGGAACAAGGAACACCAAAACTATTCACATTTCCCCCAAAAAGTCAATTTTGACCTTCTCCGAAATGTTGGGTTACCACTGATCTTAGATCTGAGAGTTCATCTGTTCATAGTTTGAAGGTGACAGGTGCTGCATGAGTGGTTTATTGTTCATGTGGACAGAGCTGTATTTTGGCTGCAGGTGGGAGTCATTCAGTACGGCTCTTCGGTTGTCCACGAGTTCACACTGGATGAGTATCAGACGGTGGAGGACGTAGTGGACGCTGCCAGGCGCATCGACCAAAGAGGTGGTGAGGAAACGAGGACGGCATTGGGAATCAACGTGGCCCGGTACGACACCAAATTATGACCCCAAACAAAAATGTGCTGGGCCCACACAAACTTACCCTTAAATAGTTATTGGTCTGATACCATTACCCACCTACTCTGAGCAACCCTGAGAGTTCCAGTCATTTACTCATGTTGGGAAAATGGATTGAACCAAAGTTTCCTAGTGTATAATTTACTAAACCTACCAAAATTAAACCAGTCAGAACATTAATTACTTCCATATGGCAAAGTATAAAAGTTCTCAAACATGAACCCACAGATGAAGCATCTCCAGCATTTTTCAGCCAAAGCAAGTTTTTCTTTCCCCATCAGCTCCTGGAGGCCGTAGCTCCTGTTTCTTTTTCTTGGCCTCGTAGCTAAAGGCCAAGGATTTCCAAAAGATGTTTGAGTCTCTCTGAGACGACTACCAAGAAAAGTCCAAAGCAAGCTCTGGATGAAAACTAACAAAGTGCCTTCACAGAGGACTTAGATAGAGATAATGTTAGCAACCAAGCTACACCAGCAGGTACATTAAGCAGCTAGCTAAGATTAGCCAGAACAAGCGTTCAGAGCTTTGAATCTTCTGAACTTCATCCGATGTTCCTGTGCAGATCTGAGGCGTTCCAGCGCGGCGGCCGGCCGGGAGCTCAGAAGGTGATGATTGTGATTACAGACGGTGAATCACATGACAGTCCTCACCTGGTGCAGGCCGTCACAGACAGCGAGAGAGACAACATCACCATGTATGCCATCGCTGTGAGTCTTAGCCCCAGACCCCCCACCCCCACCCATCGAACTCTGTTTCTATTGGTTGTTTCTGGACTTACGAAGCTCTGACTAACATCCTGTTTCCTCTGCATCTCCTGCAGGTTCTGGGTTATTACAACCGCCGGGGAATCAACCCCGAAGCCTTTCTAAAGGAAATCAAGTTTATTGCCAGTGACCCTGATGAGATGCACTTCTTCAACGTGACAGATGAATCTGCGCTGAAGGACATTGTGGACGCCCTGGGAGAGAGGATTTTCTCTCTGGAAGGTCAGCTAACATTTGTCCTGTTAAACTGTAGTATTTACAGAAAAGCGGAATCCATCGTACTAACGAGCATTTCACAATTAACTCTGAAAAGTATTATCTAATGATATTCATTAAAGTGTAACAGGAGGACTGGAGGGTCTGGAGGGAAAAGTTAAGTCGTCTTTGTTGTTTGTCCGGTTTGCAGGAACCAGCAGTCAGGGTCGAGGGTTCGGTCTGCAGATGGCTCAGGCCGGTTTCTCCTCACATTTAGTCAAAGTGAGTGACTCACAGCTGCATTCTTACACAGTGGTAGTGATGTGTGATAAATGAAGCGCTTTCAAAAGCTTCCACAAATCTGTCTATGATAGGAAAATGGTTTTCCTGTTGACCCACTCTGTTACATTCAACACGCAGAGCACTGAGTGCAGAAACAGGTGCAGGTACATATTTGTCACACTGATGTGTTTCAGATCATCAAACAAATGCTAACAGTAGACAGATAACAGAGTAAATACAGCTTTTAGAGGACGAGTTCATGTTTTAAAAGAAATACGAAGTAACACACGACTTAGTGATGGGATATTTGGACGGCACATGGTTTTTATTGACTGAGAAAATCAAAGGACAAGTATTACTTTTTAAGTGATAGAAGTTTAACTTGGATAAAGCGATACAAGAATTTGTGAAGTAAAATGGAAAAGAAGATCTGTGGATTTTCCATTTTAGGATTAGATTTCAAAGATCTGTCCACTCTGGACAGAAAAAATAATAACTTCCATTAAATTACTGCTGAAAAACATCTTCATCTACTTTTTCTGCATAAAAAGGGACTTGGCAAAGTATCAATTATTCAATTTCCTCAAGTTTTCTTCACTAAAGCTGAACCCAGAAAGAAGACAGGAGCAGAGCGGCGGTTTTGCCAACAGAAACTTAAATGCTGGTATCGGTATCGTCCTCGAACATCCATCACCAGCCTGGTTCTGGTCCTGACAAATATCTAAAGCTGCAGGATGAGAAGCTTCGAGAAATATTTCTGTTGTTTCTCATCCAGGGAAAATCGTATCCCAGCGTCAGGGAGTGAAAATGTGAGGTGGAAACTGTGTGTGTGTAACAGAGAACAGATGGTTTTCCTGAACGTAAAGCTGCAGGCACGAACTCATTGGAGAATAGATGCAAATCTGCACACACACACACACACACACACACTGACTGCACACAGACAAATATGCAAAGTGTTTCTGCTCTTAAGTTTTGGGATTAAAAAGGTAAAATGAGGCAGACTGATGAGGAAAACAGGCATCATAGCATCATCTCTGCCTGCAGGAAAACCATCCTCAGCTCCTTCCTGCAGGTTTACTCATGCAGGGCTCAGCAGCTCAGGTCCTGCAGGCGGGACACTTTGTGGCGCTGGCACCGCCAAAAATTTGGTCACTCACTGCCGTCCTCGACTTTCTGTCCCGGAGAGACGATGACTCAAAGATTTAAAAACGTTCATATCTGGACTTTACGACGGCCTGGCTGCTCACACGTGTGTTGAGACAGTTCAACTGAGTTTAAGGACGATTCAGAAACCATTTCAGTTCCAACATTGCCAGCAGGTTTTTTCATCGTGGGGTCTTCAGGTTTGCAGCTCAGAGCTCAATAAGTTTCCCTGTGTAACATCTTGTCACTTGTGAACTGTTTAGGGCCTACGTCCTCATACACGCCCTTATATGGTCTTTCTATCCAGTTCTTCTCAAGATGGAAATCATATAAAACTGCAAGGTTTCATTTAGAAAGCGACATTTCCCAGAGTTTTCTTTTCAAATAACAGTTGTTTAACGTGGCTAAAATACAACCTAACTAACCCAGGCGTTTCACCAGCCACCTGATGATGTTACTGTCCTATCAAAAGTACTCAAGTACAGTACAGGAGTCACGAGCAGTGTTGGTCAAGTTACTTGAAAAAAGTAATCAGTAACTAATTACTGATTACTTCCCCAAAAAGGTAATCCTGTTACTTTACTGATTACTTATTTTCAAAAGTAATTAATTACTTAGTTACTTAGTTACTTTTTAAAAACACGATTTACAACCTGAAGAGGTGATAGAGCGATAGATCTTTCAGCCCAATTCTACTTTTTCTACATAATCCATCATATAAATGTAATCAGATGGAAAAGTCTCTTTTTAAAACTTGTTTTATCAGTTTTAATCTTTTAACTTTATGCATCAAGCAAACATTTAATTATATGCAACATTCTCTGACTGGAAGAAATTAGTTTAACATTTAAACCTATTTTCTGCACATTCCAGCACATAAAATAAAATATTTTTTGTGTTTACACTCAGTCTTTCAAATAGATGCAAGTAAAACACAGCAGAAAATAAATAAAGTCAAAGACTCAGCGGTCCTGTTGCTCTATTTTCACCTGTAAAGCAGGAGTGGGGCAGGCGGAGGTTTACCCTGGTGCAGGTGTGCCGCGGTCAGTGGAAGAATCCGCGAGTTTCTCTGTGAGTTTCCCATCACGTCGTAGCTACTCGGTGCTTGTTGGAAGTTTAGGGGTTTTTTCGCTGTAAAAAGAAGTTTTCTTCCCACGCACAGCGGACACTAATGTTTTTGTCACTTTTTATGGAATCAAACTCAAAGTAAGTCAGAACTTTCACGCTTTAAACGCTGCACGCTCATACTCTCTCTGCACTCGATATATGATCCATTGTTGATCTGCACACAGCTGTTGTCACGAACGGCGCACTCGCTCACGTCACTGTCGTGAGACATTCTCGCAAAAAATCACGGTTTTAGTAACGCAGTAACGCAGCGTTCCTACGGGAAAGTAACGGTAATCTAATTACCGTTTTTGCAATAGTAATCCCTTACTTTACTCGTTACTTGAAAAAAGTAATCGGATTACGCGTTACTGCCCATCTCTGGTCACGAGTGACTAAAGGGCCTTTAATGGGGAAGTGCAGTGCCAAAATCAGTCAGGGCCAACTCAGACCTCCCAGATGGGACTCTGTGCTTTTCCCAAAGGTTTGGTCATTCAATGCTGTCCGATGACTCAGTAACAACTTTAATATCTGGACATACAGTCAGGGTTAGAGTGGGTACCTAGAGTTTCTAGGGTCGCCTCTGGGAGTCCTCAAACATAGTGGGTGGTAGTGCCTTCCCTTTAAATCCATGTTTTCCTTTAGGATGGTGTTCTTCTCGGAGCGGTGGGCGCCTATGACTGGAATGGTGCCGTGCTGAAAGAAAGCAAACACGGGAAAGTTGTTCCACCGAAATCATCCTACCAGGATGAGTTTCCAGAGGAGCTGAAGAACCATGCAGCCTATCTGGGTAATATTGATATAAAGTGTACAACATGATATGTGATATACCAGCCTGTAGTCTGTGGGTCTTCAGAAGGAATGGTGAGCACAGGGGTTGTATAGCTGCGATACATGAGATCACTCTAAGGCTATGCCCTCTATGATGTCATACAGATTCAGTAGTAGAAATAAAACATGATAAACTGACTGTTTAGAGCAGTCTAAAGTGTGTGTTTGGCCCATTCTGGTCACATTACTAGAAACTTTAGTCAGGTTTAATGGGAACATCCCCCTTTGGAACAGGAAACATATGACAGGAAATAAGAAAATGCAGAGTCGGTCTACTTTAAGCTTTCTTACCTTGGAAGAATCCGAGGAAATAGGTCTAACAAAATGGAACGGTCAATGTGTGCAAGTCAAACGAATCAGTTTTTCATCTTCTTTCAGGCTACTCGGTGGGTTCACTCATTTCATCCCGCGGCTCTCAGCTTTATGTAGCTGGAGCTCCAAGATTCAACCACACTGGAAAGGTGATCATATTCACCCTGAAGAACAGTGGAGACCTGACCATCTGGCATGCACTGCTGGGAGAGCAGGTGTGTTTTAATCCACTGTGACCATATTTGAATGAATCAAACCTGGTGGACATTCAGGTATCTCTTCCTTGGTGTAATATCTTGTTTAGTTTCTATGGTTTATTTGTGTTTTTGTCTAGATTGGGTCATACTTTGGCAGTGAGTTGCTATCGATGGACATTGACAGTGACGGACAGACTGATGTCCTCCTGGTGGCAGCACCCATGTACTACAGCCATGGCTGGGAGAGAGGCAAGGTTTACATCTACTCTGTTACACCGCAGGTATAAAAACCACGTACTGCTACAAAGGAGCAACCAATTTCTCTGTAACTGTCATTATAGCAGAAGAAGTTGTCACAAGATGATAACCCCACACAAGAGTCATGGACAAATTATGAGACAAAAGGTCCTGTGCACAGATTGGTAAAAGTACCTCAACCCCCACTGACAGCTTTATCTAGTTTTATCTCTTCAGGCTCTCAAAAAAGAAGGCAGGCAGACTTCTTTAGGCTCAAACCTAAAGGTGTCCAGCTGTCTTCTTTTTCAAGCTCTTAAAACTAGCATGACCTGGATGACTGAGAGCCACAGAGGTTCAACTAGTGGTCAGTTTGCTGGTTTTCGTGATTATTTTGAGCTTCTCTCTCCTCCTGATTGGTTTCTGTGTCGTTTTGAATGTTTTTCACTTGTTTTAAAACGGTGAAAAAGAGTTGCAGAATTATCTGTCGCTTTGTGATTGTTTGTGTGACTGACCTTCCATCACCTAATGTGAACTATGTCTGTGAAGGTTCTCAGTCATCCAGGTCATCGTAGTCAAAGGAGCTTGCAAAGAAAAGCGTCTGGACTTCTTTAAGTTACTTGTAGACGTTTCACCTCTCATCCGAGAAGCTTCTTCAGTTCTAAGGTCAAATGGTGGAGAGTCCCAGATATAAACCTAGTGGGAGTGGGACCTCTACATTGGAGAGACCAAACAGCCACTTCACAAGCGCATGGCACAACACAGAAGAGCCACCTCCACAGGACAAGACTCAGCAGTCCATCTGCATCTAAAGGTCAAAGGTCACTCTTTCGAGGATGCCAGCGTTCACATTTTGGACAGAGAGGACAGATGGTTTGAAAGAGGAGTGAAAGAAGCCATCTATGTCCACTGTGAGCGACCATCTTTGAAAAGAGGCGGGGTTTACGACACCAACTCTCTGCCATCTATAATCCAGTTTTGAGATCCTTCCCAGACGCCTTAACGCCCACTCACATCCTGGGCCATCTGATCTCAGGAATTCGCATGATAAGGTGGGGCCAGGTTTCACAATGAGCTCACCCGAAACTCTGGCTGATTGGGACCCACGCCCAGTTTCCCACCTTGGCTCAGGCGATTAGAGGATCATCAGGGGGTCCTTTTGTCCCTCTGTGGGGGGTCACTCCCACTAGGTTTATATCTGGGACTCTCCACCATTTGACCTTAGAACTGAAGAAGCTTCTCGGATGAGAGGTGAAACGTCTTCAAGTAACTCAAAGAAGTCCAGACGCTTTTCTTTCCAAGCTCCTTTGGCCAAATGTGAACTATGACTTCAAACAAAGCCTTGTTCATGCCCCATCTGTGTGCTGTTAGGCCTGTTCAGTAATCTGTCCACGACTGGATTGAAATTACTTTTTTAAATGAAACCTTGATTAAAAAAGAACAAAACCTGAACCAAAGAATGTTTTGTTTCTGTCCAGACGTCGTTTGTCCTGCAGGGGGTGCTGGAAGTGTCTGACCACTCCCAAAACTCCCGTCTGGGCTCAGCGTTGGCTCAGGTACCTGACATGAATGGAGACGGGTTCAAAGAGCTTGTTGTGGGAGCACCACTGGAGGATGACCACCAGGGGGCAGTCTACGTCTTCCATGGCAAAGACAAAACCATCCAGCTTCAGTACAGACAGGTAACCAGTCCGGATGCTAAGGGACCTTAGCTGGAAGAGATAATGCAGCATCAGAGAACCCAGAGAGTTTTAATCTTCTCTCGCTTTGCTTCTCCAGCGTCTGTCTGCGGCTGGTTTTTCTGCAGGTCTTCAGTATTTTGGCCAAAGCCTTCATGGCGTCTTGGACATCAATGCAGACGGACTTGTCGACCTCGCAGTGGGAGCGCTGGGAGCTGCTGTCATTGTCTGGTCAGAGCCTCATTCATAAACTGACAGATGATTTGACCCTGTAAGGCTGGAAAAACGAATCAAATCGGCGTTCTTTCTAAAGGCCAGCAGGGGGCGACTCCTCTGAAGTCTGGCTGTAGCAGTTTATGAGAAAATGAGCCTCCAGCTCACTTAAATACTGACCTAAACACTTGTGATGAGTTTAAGCTTTAATGACTGTGTTCAAAGCATCTTCAACACAACATGATGTCTGTTCAGTAAACAAGGGTCAGAAAGCAGGGGATAATTTAGGGCGTGGCTAACTTGTGTTTGACAAGTCACCTCCCAATAGGTGTTTTTTCCTTCTGAAAAACTCAGGCCCTCAGATTGAGCCTGTATGAGGTTGTTGCAGTTACAGCAACCAGACTCACGATGAGTCACCACCACCTATGAGGGATCAATGTGGTCCATAGGAAACTATAGACAGATAGACTCTTCCTATCAGATTGGAGGGCATTGCACTCACTGAGGAGTCTTTGTGAAACCAAACCCTAGTTTAAGTACATCCAGTAAAACCGAGTTATGCGGGACCTGACTCTCCACAGTTTGGAACTCCAATACGCACAAACACTCATAATAAGAATGCTTCATCCCTGCAGGTCACGTGGTGTGGTGCAGATTCAGGCTAAACTAACCTTTGAACCCGAGAAGGTCAACATCTTTAACAAGGACTGCCAGCGAGGAGGGAAGGAGGTCACCTGCATGTCCGTGATCGTCTGTCTGAGTCTGGACTTCAGGACAAAGACCAGGACGAAGACCAGGAAAGATGTTGGTAGGAGTACACAAACATGTCTGCTTATTCACCTGCTTGGGATCTGATCACCACACTGAAAGGTCCTGCATCAGGTTCAGGCACGTTTTCCTCAGAAATGACATTTAAATCAATCTCAAATGAGCTTTTGAATCAAATCAAAAAACTGGATCCACACATAGAGTTCAAAGATCCAGAAACATTATTATCACTTTGACACCTCTGATTGAAGGAGAGGTCAGAGGTCAAATGTGACATATTTCAAATGCAGTGGTACTTTCTATATGTTGACAACACACAGCACAGTTGTAATGATTATAGTTTCTAAGTTCTGAGGATTTTTGTTAACTTTCCACTGACAAATCATGAAGGCGACCTTGAAGATCTCGGTGGATGGAAGTCAAAGTTTAATGGATTGTTGACATGACCCCGCTCTACACCTCGACACCACTAGTTCCCTCACCGGAGGTAACTATGGTGCATCATCTTATCTCTGGAACCTGGCCCAGAGGAGACGCAGCACCCATCTGAGAGGAAAATGTACATCCTAGGACTTGTGCCTAGAGACCTGAGCCTAGCAGCAAAGCTGGACGAGGTCCAGGGGTGAAGGAGAAGATGACTTTGAACGGGAGGTTGGCGTGATTCTGTCTTTAGTGTTTGTTATGAGTTACAAATCGCTTCCTTCTGTTTTTACATCTGGCAGCATTCACACTTTCCTGGAAATGAGGTCGGCCGCTAACAAAAGCCAAATTTGTGTCCGAAGGAAAAAGGTAGCAGCTAATCTGCTGTTGTGATGTCACAGTATGAGATCATCCTGGAATAGCTCATCCAGTCTCTCTCTGAACCGGCCGAGTTTACGTGTCATTCAAAAGAAGAGAAATATGAATTCTTCTTCTTCTGCTAACAGCTGTGCAGTGTTGCAGCTGAGTGGACGCAGCTGTTTTCTGTCTGTGTGGAGGGAAGCTTGTCGTGGTCGCAGAGGCCCACGCTGTTGTCGTGTCTCTGTGTAACCAGCTCCAGATGTTTGGGCCGGCTGCATGGAAACCTCCCTAACATGCTAACGCCAGCCAGCTGTTTAACTGTGTCGCTGCTTCTCTCTCCGTCACCTCAGACCTTCTTCACGTCTCCCTCTCCTCGAGCTCCTTATTGCCCACCCGCCTCCCTAAGCGTCCAGCCTGGATTGGACGTTTAAAGAAACACGAACACGAGCGTGGCTCAACAGATCGAAGATCTGAGCCACAGGCTGAACCTCTGTTTGATTGGACCAAATATCGACCCGTTTTTGTCAGTGTGGACGTGGCGTTTCTGACACCAGCTGAGCAGCAGCTTACCTCGGCTCTCCGTGCTCTCATAAATCAAACTCAGTTGTTAAACAGATGAACACAAGCTCTGCAGTTACACTGTAGGCTGCTGCATCCAGCAACTAATAAGGACGCAGGAAATGCGTCACTTCATTACTGTAGATCAAGCACTAAGAAGTAGTTGCTGTATTTTACGCGTGCGTTGCTATTATGAAAGTTTCTAAAGGCTCTCAGACTGAAGAACAGTTTGGCTGCATGCCGTTTCAGACATTAGCTGCACACGGAGATGAAGAACACACACCGGCAACGTGTTTGTGAAAGCTCACGAAGGTCCAGATAACGGACTGACACCAGCTGCATTGTCAACATATTTATTTATTAGGATCTGCTTTAGTTTAGCCTGAAAGCACGACGAGTCCCGGACATAAAAACAAACATCAGCACAGCACTGAAACTTCAGTAATACAACCACATCCGAGTTCAACCTTCACGGGTATTGTTTTGATGACTTAATGAAGAACCTGAATCAGACCCAGGATCAGGGAGAGGCAGCTACCTGCTAGTTTGCAGGATCCAGATTCTTACTCTGGATGGCATTACCTTGGCCTCCAGTAACACTGTGAGGAACCTTGGAGTCATGTTTGACCAGGACATGTCCTTCAATGCACATATTAAACAAATATGTAAGACTGCTTTCTTCCATTTGTGCAACATCTCTAAAGTTAGAAACATCCTGTCTCAGAGTGACGCTGAAAAACTAGTTCATGCATTTATTACTTCCAGGCTGGACGACTGTAATTCATTATTATCAGGAAGTCCTAAAAACTCCCTGAAAAGCCTTCAGTTAATCCAAAATGCTGCAGCAAGAGTCCTGACAGGGACTAGAAAGAGAGAGCAGGTTTCTCCTGTTTTGGCTTCCTGTTAAATCCAGAACTCAAAATCCTGCTCCTCACATACAAGGTCTTAAATAATCAGGCCCCATCTTATCTTAATGACCTTGTAGTACCATATCACCCTATTAGAGCACTTCGCTCTCGCTCTGCAGGCCTACTTGTTGTTCCTAGAGTATTTAAAAGTAGAATGGGAGGCAGAGCCTTCAGTTTTCAGGCCCCTCTTCTGTGGAACCAGCTTCCAGTTTGGATTCAGGAGACAGACACTATCTCTACTTTCAAGATTAGGCTTCAAACTTTCCTTTTTGCTAAAGCATATAGAGTTAGGGCTGGACCAGGTGACCCCCTCTTGTCCCTCCCAATGTGTTTATATTACACAATTTCTTTTATTTTTCATGGTCACTATGTGTTCTCTTCTGCCCCTCCCTAATCTTGAGTTCTCCCTCCCCAGTGTTGCTAAGTGGTGACCATTGATAAGCATCTGACTGTTGTGGTTTTCTCCCTAACACTGTAGGTTCTTTACTTTCATATAAAGTACCTTTGAGGCGACTGCTGAATGAATATTACAGTGTACAGTTCCCTCTTTACAGGAAGCTGTAAAGCTGGTACTTGATTATGTTGTGAAACAATAGTCGGTGGACTTGTTTCTAATTTATTCCAAAACATTTTTGGAAGCATAAGTGGAGCAGTTCGGACTAACGACTACAAAAGATGACATCACTTCCTTTCATATCCTCTGAAGGACCTGTAAAAGTCTGCTTGTATTTACAGTCTCATTGTGCCACATTAAGCCTCTGTTTCAGCTCACATTTTCCTTCTCCTCCTCCTCTTCAGCGGTCTGGTACAGTCTGCTGTTGGATGAGAGGCGTTTCCCTCCCCGGGCAGTGCTGGACGAATCGGATCGACAGCAGCCCCGAAGTTTGTTTCTCCAGACAGGAAGTCAGATATGCAAACGCCTTGGCTTCTCCGTCCAGGTCAGAAACAGCCCGGGCACAATCACGGTCAAATGATTCCCATTATGTGTGAGTCCTTAAACACGAAAATGTAATACGACAAACAGGAGACGACAGATTACGGGCGTCCCATAGTTGTCGTCCTGGAGACAGGATTGCAGAACCCAGACGAGGGGCCGGTGTTGGACCCGGACTGGCAGAGCACCCAAAGAACCGAGGTGAGAGCTTCGAACACGGGTTTGAACTGCCTGATTAGCTTCAGAGCAGAGAATTTTTTTTTGCACAGGACACTTTTTATAAAGTGAAAAAAGGTAAGAAAGAAGTTGTTGTTCAGAGCAGACCAGAGTCAGCTTCTCTGAGATGTATTTTCTGATGGGAAGATGATAATCTGAAAGCTTTGGATTTACTGGTCAATCTTAAACCCGCCCTTGTGGTCACGATCTGGGTAACAGCCTGAAGTATGAGGTCAGCTCCTCTGAGTTTCCTCTGAAAGGTGAAGAGTTCAGACATCCTGACGGAGCTCGAAGTTGGCTCCAACTTTATGTCAAGAGGAGCCAGTTCAGGGACGTTGGGCAACTAATCAGGCTCTTCCCTGGAGGGCGGGGTACACTTAGAATTGCTATATATATATATATATTAGGGGTGCAACGATACACAAAATTCACGGTTCGGTTCGGTTCGATACTTTGGTGTCACGGTTCGATATTTTTCCGATACAAAAAAAATGTTCATGCCTTTTTAATTTGTCATTTATTAAAATTATAAATATATATTTTAACTCAAAGTACAGTTTTTGAATTTAACCCTAACCCTTGTGCGTGTTTTTTTATTTTGACAGCGAATGCGCACCTGCGGACCACTTATGTGCAGCCCTGGTTATTTAGCTCGTCATATTGCAGCCACAGAAATTCTTTTGTCCATGAAACCATAAAGCTGCACTTTCTTTTTGCCTTATAGTCTGATTTGTCATAACTTCTCCGTTTTGTGGTAAGCTTTTCTTTGGCTGTCACTTCTTCACCCTGACCTGTCTTATTTGGCTCAGCAGAACTGAAATGCTTTTACACACTCACTCACATAAGCTGAGCGATTCTCTGCGCGATCAACCTCTCACATGTTTAAGCTGCAGGAGATTTCACTTGTCATGTTTGCATAGTAAGCTAACGATTAATAAGACGATGTCAGAGGAATTGGTGCACAAATTATCATCACTCACAGATCAGTGCTGTCGCTCTCTATACACAGTTCGCACGATTGCAAAGTGAAAGCAAAAAACAAGCGCAAATTCAAACGCGATTTCAATATGTCACATATTGACAGTGGCTCACCGATGCCAATGACATAATTACCCAGCTACATTTCTGAAAGAATGCAAAAGCATTGACATATATTTTTCCTTCCTACAATAGCCCGACGGGCAGGGCAGAGATAGATTTTGGTAGCCCGTCTGAAAAAATCGCTAGCTCCGGGACGTCAGGCTAGCGATTTTGTGAGCCCTGTATCTGATTGAGGAATCACTCATCTTTGGAAAAGAGAGTTTATTACAGAGAAATGTCTCTTTCCAAAATAAAAGCTATACTATCCGCTTCTTCTGGGCTATATTCTCAGCAGCATAAGGAGAATCCTGTGCTAACAGCTGTCTAAATGACTCGGCTAAAGTTAGTAGCATGCTTGTTGTTTTTGTCTTTGCACTAGGATGATGTCGGCGTAAATGTGCAGTCATATTCGTTGTGTTCCCACTAGTGCTTTCAGGTTAATCTCGTTGAAATGACCTTAACGCCACAACACGGCAAATCTCCGTTAACGAGCTACCGCCGATCGCTCCGTGCATGGGGCTAGACGGCCAACACGTTAACGAGCTAACTGCGCTAACACACTAGTTCCCACCCATGTAATTGAGCATAGCATGGCACATCCAACATACTGTTTTACTTTAGTCCATGACTCGCTTACCTTCAGGGTCATACGTCACATGAAAACCAAAATAGTTCCAAACGCCAGATCTGAATGAGGGTGGGGGAGGTTCATGTTGTAAGGAGAGCTTAACTTCTGTCTTGCTAGCTTGCCCTGCGCTCTTCCTTCTGACTATGCTGTCTGTGTTGAGCGCTCAGTGGATCTGCGCTCGACAGTGCAGCCTAGGCGGAGTAGTCGAACGCAGATTCACTGAGCGCTCAACACAGACAGCATCGTCAGAAGGAAAGTTGATAAAATAAATTACAAATGTTGTATTGTTCATACATATGCGTACCGAACCGAAAGCACTGTATCGAACGGTTCAATATCGATACGAATATCGTTGCACCCCTAATATATATATATATATACACATATGTATATATACACACACACACATACATACGGTAGCTTGCAAAAGTATTCAGCCTTGCAAAAGTATGCGTAATTATTCAATAACTTTATCCCTGACCTGTCTGGTGTCTAAATCCAATCCAGAATCTGTGGCAAGATCTGAAAACTGCTGTTCACAAACGCTGTCCGTCTAATCTGACTGAGCTGGAGCTGTTTCAAAGAAGAATGGGCAAAGATTTCAGTCTGTAGATGTGCAAAGCTGGTAGAGACAGACCCTAAAAGACTGGCAGCTGGAACTGCAGCAAAAGCTGGTTCTACAAAGTATTGACTCAGGGGGCTGAATAATTACGCACACCCCACTTTGCAGTTATTTATTTGTAAAAATGTTTGGAGTCATGTATGATTTTCGTTCCACTTCTCACGTGTGCACCACTTTGTGTTGGTCTTTCACCTGCAATTCCAATAAAACTGATTCATGTTTGTGGCTGTAATGTGACAAAATGTGGGAAAGTTCAAGGGGGCCGAATACTTTTGTAAGCCTGTCGTCTGTACTGGAAGTATCTCAGAATTCTCCCTTCAGTGTTTATGTCCTGCAACAAATGGATAAATGCGTTAATCATCTTTTTTCCCCTGTAGATTCACTTCTGGAACGGATGTGAGCAGGAAGACACCTGCGTTCCTGACCTCATCCTCCATAGTCACACGGACCTGATGAGTGCTCAGTGAGTAACCCGGTCTCCACTAAACTAATCCCTCACGTCTATCCGTGTAAATTATTAAGAGACTGGTAATTATTTCTTTGCTTCACCTGTAGGCAGTTCTGCAGGTCAAACCGACGGGCTGCCAGCTCCATCTGCAGCCACCAGGGGGCGCCTGAGAGGCAGCCGTTTGTCGTGGAGTCCGAGCGAAGGAGGATGGTGGTGTTCGCCCGACTGGAGAACCAGGGAGAGAACGCATACGGAGCTGCCATCCACATCTCCACCTCCTCCAACCTGATCTTCTCCAGCCTCTTAGTGAAGGTACTCAAACTTTCTTTTCTCATCCTAAAAAGGTCAAAGTGCATGCTGGATTCATGTTATGCCGCCTCTTCCCTCAGGACCAATCAGATATCCAGATTGAGTGCTCCTCTGAGGACAGACTGGCAACCCAGAGGATCTGCAACATCAGCGCGCCATTCATGAAGTCGCTGTCTCAGGTAGGGCAGAGCTATTTTCATTCAAATTATGATTTTGGGATGAAAAAAGGATCGACCACCTGCAGTTTCCTCATTGGTTATTATTGTTGCCCTGATACAACAGCCCTTTGTTTAGGGTGATGGAGCTTCTTCTTCCTCCTAAATATGTGGACAGGTTTGAACATCACAGATAAACAGGTTATTAGCTCATCATACCGCTGTTATACAGCCAGACTAATAACAGTGATTAAACTGGGCAGAAATATGCTGCCAATGATAGCTGCTGACTAAAATCCTTCATTACCTTAACGAGTGTCCTGGTAAACATGACCGTGATCCCCACCCCTCACTGTGAGGCCCCTCAGGGCTGCTGTGTGAATAAGACTGTGCTGGAGATTATTTCCAGCTTCCTGTTAAAAAGGCTCCGGCTGCTGGTTGGGGGGAGAACACAGCCGGAGGGAAAACGGGTTCAGCCGCAGACGACGACAGGCTGCAGTGGAAAATAAAATAAATAAAAAACAGAAAACAAAGAAGCTTCACACGATGATGTGATGGAGCAGACATTTAACGTTCTGACTAAAATGTTCTAATTAAGGATGTTAGGCCAGGAGAAGGAGACGATTAAATGCTTTTGATCCTGAGAGGATGAATTTGCACCTGCTTCTTTCCTGTCCAGGTAACTTTCAATGTGGAGTTTGAGTTCAGCCGCTACATCTTCCTGGATTACGTACATGTGGTCATGGTAACTACCAGGTAAGACAACTGAACATGTGTAACGTGATGTCACAGAAGTAAATCACGATTATTATTTTCTGTCCTCTGACGAGATTTTATACAACAATATTAAGGAGAACAAAAACTCCATCCTGTGATTCACAGGGTAGGATCGGGGCGATCGGGGTAGGATCGGGGCGATCGGGGTAGGATCGGGGTAGGATTGGGGTAGGATCGGGGCAATCGGGGTAGGATCGGGGCGATCGGGGTAGGATCGGGGTGCGATCGGGGCGATCGGGGTAGGATTGGGGCGATCGGGGTAGGATCGGGGTAGGATTGGGGCGATCGGGGTAGGATCGGGGCGATCGGGGTAGGATCAGGGTAGGATCAGGGTGATCGGGGTAGGATCAGGGCGATCGGGGTAGGATCAGGGTTATCGGGGTAGGATCAGGGCGATCGGGGTAGGATCAGGGTTATCGGGGTAGGATCAGGGCGATCGGGGTGATTGGGGTAGGATGAGCTGTTTGACCTCAGAGAGGTAAACTTAGTGGTACCGCTTTGTTCTGGGACCTCCTTGTGTCATGAGTCGCTGTGCGGCAGGAAGGAGTTGGACCCAAAATGCAGGCACTCAGGCACGAGGTTTAAACACGAAGAACTCGGCTTTATTTGCTGGCAGGAAAAAGTCATACAAAAGTAAACTAAACCCACAGAGAGACACAGGGAGATCCACACAGCATGAGGAACGACGCGACACTGACTCAGAGAAACACAGGGTTTAAATACACTGGGAAGTAACGAGGGGAATGAGACACAGAAGGAGGGCACAGCTGGGAGAAATCAGGACTGACGAGACAAGCAAAGCAGGACACATTCACATAAGACACGGACCTTCAAAGTAAAACAGGAAGTATGACACAGAGACGCGAACTTGACACGGTGGAGACAGCAACTAAGAAACACAGAGACATAAACCATAATGCAGAGGACTCTAAGAACCGAAAGCCACAGAGGGAAACTCAAACATGCAGACAGAACAGAGGGGACACAGAGACACATGAAGGGCAGGGGATCGAAACTAGAAACCATAGAATAACTCACACAAGTACGATAATACAAACATCACAAAGAACTAAACATGCTGGGTCAGGAGACCCAGGACCCTGACACCTTGACGTCCGTTGGGGAGAACATCATGAAGAATAGATATGAAATGAGACAGCTGGAGTGGAGGTGGGTTGCAGAGAGGCTGACAGCAGCAGCAGGTGAAAGCAGCCTAAAATATGATTATCAGGGTCCTGAGTAGGAATGTGCGAACCAAATGAGAAGCATGTGGAACACTGGGAATCACTGGAAAGCTGCAGGGAAGCAGTTGCTGACGGAATCAGCTCATCGGGAACAGGTGAGATGAAGAGTGTACATCTGAACCTGACGAGGACGGGCAGACACAGAAAACTGACAACCTAAATATAGCAGGAGAAATGTTTGAGCAGTATATTTTTAACTGACTTGTTATTGTAATGAGTCTTTATCGTATTTATTGTAACATTTATTATATGATATTTTATATAATATTTTATTATATTAATACTATTCTGATTAGGTCGTATTTTAACCGTAGCACAGAGATGTAAGTAACTAGCTAGTTCTTCGTGGTCAATGACAAATAATTATTTAATCCCTGATCCAGTTTCATAAAACATCAGCTGGGAATCTGTGCCGTGTTTATTAAAGAGGAAAGAATGAGGTTATGTGAGTTTTCTGTCCTGACTGCTGCAGGATTAGATTAAAAGTTATGGATGGATTTGCATGAAAGTGTTCCCAGAGGTAGCGAAGTGATTAACTTTTGGAGTCGATTAACATCTGGATCTGGATCCAGGAATTTCCAGAAGGATCATTTATGGCTGCGAGACAGGAGAACATTAGAAACTTCGACAGGAGACCAGGTGAATTCCTACCTGAGCGTGTGTGATGGTGTTTTGGTGATTACTCACAGATGAATCCAGATCCAGGGACTCAGGTATCGCTGTTCAGCTTCATGAAGCAGAAGAAACAACCAGAAAACAGATGATATGATTTAAAGACGGAAACAGTAAAAAAGACGATAAAAACTTGATTTTAAGAAACCCAGTCCATACAGGTTTGGTTTCTAAATGTTTTGTTTAAAGGAGGAAAGAGGAAGTTTGCTCCAAATAAAAGAATCGCTTCCTGTGGGAGGTTTGACTGTGATGGCGAAGGCTCGATGATTGGTGCGACCAAAGAAACACCTGGATGCATCTGATTGGTCAGATGGAGCCAGATGTATGTCATAATTTATGGACACGTGGTGGGACGAGCGCGATTCTCTCCTGCTCATCTTGGACAAAGTTTAAACCTTTCATTTATTTTGGTGGTAACACAGCCTGGAGTGTTTGGTTGAGTATTTGTAAGTAAATATAAATAAAATACTTTGAATTATTTGTAATCACAGATTAATTATGCCCTTCGCCGTGGGCTGTATTGTAAAGTGTTACGTTGAACTTTCAAGCTTTCGTCCTTTTAAGCGTGCTTATCTGTGTGTTACTCAGTGAGGGGGACGAGGGTTACCCGGACGACAACACCAATGACATCTTTCTCCCCCTGAAATACCAAACCGAGCTCCTCTTCACCAGGTGGCTGAAGCTTTTGAGCTTTTTGTGATTTGAAAGTTTAAAAAGTTGCATCTGCGCATTCAGAAGAGTTCACGTGTGTCTGCTTTCTTCCTTCTCTGGACAGAGACCCTCCTCGTTTTGTAATCAGAGCTGACTCCTCCTCCTCTTCGTCCTGGGACCAATCAGACAGCAGCTCTCACACCTTCAACCTCTCCTATTACGTGAGTGAAACAAACTGTGTGCATGTTTGCAGATGTTTGCTCATAAAGACGTTCTGATGCGGTTCTCCCGTGTGTGCAGATCCAGAACCTGGGCCTGTTCTCGGTGCAGGGCGTCCTGTTCGGGGCTGATGTCTGGGCTGTGACCATGAGAGGAAACCAGCTGCTGAACATTACGGACGTCAGCATCGAACAGGTGACGCTGGAAATCTTTGTGCTGTGGTTATCTCTGTTCACCGACGCTGCAGGAACAGATGGCTCGCTTGAATGAGCCTTCCCTGTACTTTCAGGTTTTACCCTTAATGAAGGATTAAATCGATTTAAAATGAAACTCCCGCCTTTGTTGCTGCAAAGCCCTCAGCTTTCACTGTACAGGCATCACTTATTCACTAAACTGTGAGGAGCGTGAGTGACAGCAGCGCCACCTGCCTGTCACATATCTACTGCAAACGGAGGGTTTCTCTTTTTCTGTCCTGTCGCCGTGTTTCTGACTTACTGTGCTCAGCTGCTTTTTTAATGTTTTGGCCCAGATTGGCGAAGCAGCAATTAAAGTTAGAGGTTACCATTATAACGGAGTCCTCCTCTTCCTCCCAGCAGGCAGCGGGATCCCGCTGCACGCTGCCTCACGTTAGAATGAGCAGTCCTGTCACACCTGAGGATCTGACTCACCTGTCACAGCTGGTAAGGCTGAAGGAGCCTGTTAGAGTCAGGATAACAGTGGAGTTAAACAACAGTGTTTCCCAGAGTGTGTGTGTGTGTGTGTGCGCAGAACCACAGTAACAGCGCGAACATGGAGGTCCGGTGCCAACTGAACCTCCCGCCCTCCCGAGAGGTGAAGGTGACGCTCACAGGAAGCCTTCAGCTCGCTGCTCTGCTCGCCGTGAGTTCCTCCCATCTGTCGTTTTCATAAAGCGAGACAAAGCTCAGGAAACAGGAAGTCCATCAAATTCCCGACTAACCAGAAACAGGCTCAGTTTAGTGAAACTCAGATTAGCCGCAGGAGAAAGCACAGGTGGCGCTCACTACCTGTTTAACTCTTTCAGGTGAAGTTCAGGTCTCTGGAGCTGCTGACCGCCGCCTCCATCCAGCTGGAAGCGTCTAGTCCCATTTTCCTCCAGGAGGACCGACCTGTCAGACAGGTGAGCCCATCAGCATCGCTCTCCCATTGGAGGACAGAGGTCACTCTGGGATAAACAGGTTTAACCTCCCAACTCTTTGTGACTGAACCCAGTGGCCTTCTATCAGCTGACCACAACGTTCACGCCAACGTTTTAAATCGCCTGATCATCAGCGCCTCACACACACAGAGCGGTGCTGCCACCTGCTGTCAGGAACTATTACACCCTTTTGCTTTACATTAAAAACACATTGAGCCACATGGAGTACGGAGGACCAAAGGTGCCAAAATGCAACGAATAAAATATAAAAAGAAACTAGTCCTTAATTATGTCGGAATCTAAATGAAGATAAAACCTTATTTCTGATATTATTTCCTTTTAATTGGTTCCTCTATTTACATCCTGTGTAATTTCTCCAATAATGTACGTCTCTTTAATTTTCTATTTCTGCATATTTTTTCAAATGTATTTTCTTTATTGTATCTTGTTTCATTTTTGCATTTCTTCAAACATTTCTTTGTTACACATGAAGCAACGATCGTGTCTCTGAGTTTACATTTAAAAATGGTGGAAAAGGGAAGAAAACCTCAGAAACACCTGAACTCATCATTTTCAGTCAACATTATTTAAGTTTGACTCCATATTTCTATGTTAAATTATACTCCGTGTTTGAGGACTTCATTAGACCGCCTGACATAAAAACAGAAATCTGTCAAACACTGGTTTCACACACACTCAGGTGGTTTGTGCTGTAACTGCAGATCATTCTGGACCTGAGGAAGGAGGAGGATCACTCCATCCCCATCTGGATCATAGTGGGAAGCTCACTGGGAGGTTTGCTGCTGCTGGCCTTACTGGTCCTCGCTCTGTGGAAGGTAAAAACACACACGGAGCCTCGAACATCATCAGAGTACTCCTCTGTTCTGAGCTCTGCTCTACAGTGGACGTCTGGATCAAACGGCTCTACTGTCCGTCACAAACCGTAAATCCTTGTTTTCTCTTCAGCTCGGCTTCTTTAACAGACGGAGAAGAAAGGAGGAAGAGGAGCAGCCTGTGGCCAATGGGAAGACGGCACAGGAGCTATAACGTGGCTGACATCACCGCCGCATCATTCCTCGCCGGCCTGCAAAGTCTTAAATTAATGTTCCCGATGAAATTTAACCTTAAAGACACTGAGAAAATCTGACGACCTCACATGGGTCACCTGAACGCATCACGTGCCTCCACCCGTCACTCAGGGACTGCGACCCTCACCTTAAACCCGCCTCTTCGTCCACGCGATGTGCGATTGAAGCTACCCACAGACTGTATATAAAAGACGGAGTCAGCATTAGAAACATCGAAGGGTTAGGATTCTTCAGCGTCGCCGACGTCTGCCTTTCATGTGAGAACTTCACAGGTGTGACGGAGGCCTCGTGACAACGGAGAGCGATGGAGTAAATATTTAAACGGAGGCTGACGGGGCAGAAAGAAAACTACCTAACATTCGTCTGATTTCATCTTCTTAAATTGTAAATATATCCTATTAATGCTTATATATTGTAGCTGATGCACTTTTGTTTAAAAGTCAAACTTGAACTTGTGTAAATATTCACATGTATGACGAATGAGGGCCGAGGCGTCACCGTCGAAGCGGTTTCCGCTCTGCCTGTTAATGTCAGAATAAAGACGAGAAATATAAAAGTCGTGTCCGTCTGTTCGCTCACGTTTACCTTCTTTGTCTGAAATTTGGACTCTTTAATAACCTGAAATGTTGAGATCATTCAAAATTTTCTTTAAATTTTCTGGATAAATCTCAAAAGTTTGAGTAAATATTTTAAAAGTTTGAATCAGAGATCCTGAAATTTCAAGTTCCTCCCGAGTCTGTTTGTTGTACCCATCCATCCGTGTTCTTGTCACTTTGAGATAAATTGAAATTCTAAATTCAGAATCTCAAATTTCGACTTATTTAGACGAAAATTGAAATTTTGAGACGCCCAACTCAAACTTTGAAAAGTAACAGCCTTTACAGGGACGTGTAACTTGACCAGACACATTTATGGCAGTTATTATTATTATTTTTTAATCAAGCTCAGTTTTTCAGATCTGACCAATCAGATCACTGCATTTTCTTACTCGTAGCTCAAACGCACACCGCTACTGAATATAAAACTAGTAAAACAGTCACGTGTGACGCCCGACACACCGCTGGCTGCCGCTCCAGGTCGGTCTGCATCCTCAGGTGTGGTCCCGCCTCTCAGTGCTCGACTGAGTCCTGAAACACGGACCAAAGCTTCGACTCCAGGATCAGTTTTTTATATGTTTTCACAAAACACACCCACACATCTGGAGGTTCTGATCCTTGAAATTTGGGATTGTGTCACGTTCTCCCGCACGTCGATGTGCAATGAAGTTCCGACTTAAACATTTGGAAATCTTATAAAGAAGCAGCTTGAAAGTTTGAAACGCCCGACGTTTGAATGATTGCAGAATCGTTTCCAATAACTTTTTTCAGAAATTTACCTTACTCGTGGTTTGCATTTTCCCGCCCAGTGGCAGAAATAAGGCGGCCATCGCAGACACAAGGCTCCTCCTCAGACAGGCTGAAGAGCTCGGCGTTCAGCCGCTCTTCCTCCTCACGTTGAGGTGGTTGCTGGGAACCCCGCAGTCCTGAACCTGGACACTTTACTCATCTGAATTTTGGCAGTTTCAATTTCAAAGACGGAAAAGAAATCAACAACAGGACACAGCAGCTGAGCTCAGACAGAAGACTTTAATTTAACAGCATTCACCCCGCAGGAAGTACCCATCAGCTGACATCTCTTACGTTTTCCTGGCACACTGAGCATCTTTGGCTTCATCTCAGCCACAGAAACCTGCTTTTAATGAAAAAAAGGTCCCACCAGGACACAAACACTCCTGCAATGATAGTTGTAAGAAATTAAAAATGAATTAAACAGAACGAGCTCTGTGGATGGCACAGACTAATGCCCTGTGAGCACATGGGTAATAAAAGCTGGAGTTTTATTAGGAGAGCAAACGCTCTCCAACACCTGATTACAGGACGCCAAACGGTGGCCCAAGAAGAGCCTCGAGAAAGTTTCCACCATGATCGGCTTGTTAAACCTGATGTTTAACGGTCAATTGAGGTGCGAGCGCTCCCAAACAGAGTAAAACAACCCGAACGCTTGGCCGTCCTCCCAAGTGTTATAATAAAGTCTGATGTTAAACACAGGAGGAAACATCAGCAGGAAACTTTTCTAAATCTCACACCATTCCCACCTCAGGTCTACATTTGAACATCATATTATTGCAATAAACATGAGAGCAGGTGAGATTTGGCACCTGTGTGGAAAATAAGAGCGGGCCTCTGCTGGAGCATCCACAGCTTTGCTCTCAAACGTCTCATCCTCACTTTGGACCAAACAGGCCGGGCCTTAGCGAGCATCTAAAGCTCAACGACCTGAGCACAAATGTTCACGAACGTGACGTTTGGGTTAAAGGTGTTTATAAAGTGACAGGCAGCTTCAGTAGGGGAGGGATGTGAGAAGAGTCGGACCTGCTCCCAGATAAATAAAACGCCGCGGCGTCGATATTCAACATCCGGCAGGAATGCAAAAAACGCCCGCAGAGCATCGATCAAAACCTTCATCCTCTAACGTCCCTCCTGGAGGATCCTGCTCCAGATCTGGAAAATTAATCCGCCGACTCCAGTCTCACACCGCTAAACGCTAGCACCGAGTAAGATTACCATTTATTTCTCAACCACTCACTTTAACGACGCTCATATTAAAAACG
This sequence comes from Aulonocara stuartgranti, assembly GCF_965226115.1. Taxonomy (NCBI): domain Eukaryota; kingdom Metazoa; phylum Chordata; class Actinopteri; order Cichliformes; family Cichlidae; genus Aulonocara; species Aulonocara stuartgranti. The sequence goes on from NC_138945.1 coordinate 1,192,735, forward strand.
GCCCATCAGACTGGATGCGAGTCGGGATTATCCGGACGTTTTACTTAAAGGCACTGCTGATCCCGGTGAGGTGACGCCTACGATGCAGAAATCTGAAACCTGCACTCAAAACTGATTTCTTTTCCTTGTTTGGTTTCAGATCCAGTTTTAAAATCTTTGATTCTTGCAGCGGGGCGTTCACCAACACGAGAGGCTTTCAACAAACGCCAAAACATTACAGTAAATTCCACGGGCGGTTCTGCAGATCCCCAACGCCTCGGTCAATTTTCAAGTCTGCGAGTGCGCAAGGGTGACGCAGATATGGTCATTAACGCCCAGGCGACGCCGCACCAGCTCCCCACGTGTCAGTCGGAAGGCCGCCGGCAGTCGAGTCCCCCGCCCCCGAAACGCTCGCAGCTTCCCAAGAGTCAGCGTGGAGAAACATCCATCACGGCGAGCTTGAGATGTGCTCGTTATCTAAACCGTAAGAGACCGACTGACGAGCCTTTTGTTGGCTCACTTTTCACATCCTGGTGTCAAAAGTTAGAATAAAATAAAACTTTGTCACGTTATGGCATCAAAGTGTAACTCCTGCTGATTTCTACAACACCAGGAGAGACGTCGGTTTGAACACTTCAACTGAATCTGGGCTTCAAGACTCAGTTCGACCCTCGGCGGAGGCTTTTTGGCACGTACTTATCCATTAACTAAAAAAAAAACTAACTTTATCGGGACATAAAATCTGCATTCAGACAAATCTGATGAAACTCCGTGTAAAGGTCGTCTGTTTTCTTTCTAACACTAAACTTTGACATTTTTTATGCTGTTTCTTTTTAGAATTTCTCAGACAGTGAGAGAAAGTCAAAGCAGCTCATTTGCAGTTATTTTATCAGAAATCTCATTAAAAAAACAACAAAAACAAAACCCGACACAGCTGATGAGAAAAAGGCTGAACGCTGCCCAAATAAATACCCACAACTATAAATAAAAGGGCGTGGAAGGATTCAGAGCAGGAGTGTCCGCACAGTTTCTTTAGAGCCAGAAGAAAAAGTTGAACTCAAACGTGATGAAGCAGACGTCTGAATTCAGCCTCGACCCGCCACAGTCAGGAACAACCCCAATAAAAACTTCTCTCCAATTAAAAAATAATCCTCTGCGCGACGGCTGATTGGTGGTTGAGCTCGGTCGTCCGGCGGCGTCTCTTCAGGCACTCGTTCCTTCGGTCCGATCATTTCTTCTTACACAATCACGGCGACGTGGCGGCAGCTTCCTGGCAGAGAGGTAAGGCAAAACAGGAAGCTGCCTGGTGCTGCCGAAAAGAAAAAAAAGATTTTTTTTATAAAAAAATGCTCAAAAAACGATCTGAGCTGCCAACCTCAGCACCGTGTGAACTGTTAGAAAAACGTTTTTAAAAATCGTCCGGCGTCAGTGGAACTCCACGAACTCTTCGAGCGTTTTGGGGATCTGGTTGCGATACATGATCTGGTGCTGCCGGACGGCGCGCGCCGCCAGGCACTTGAGGCTCATCTTCATCTGCGTCTTCAGCAGGATCTCGGACACGCCCGTCGTGCTCTTGTCCAGCGGCGTCTTGTTCTGCTTGTTGGTCATATCCGTGTGCGCGCCGGCCTCCACTAGGTTGATGATGATGGCGTGCAGCGTGAGGAAGTCGCTGATGGGCCGGTTGTACTGGACGATGACGTGCAGCGGCGTGTTGCCCTCGTTGTCGATGGCATTGACCTGCGCGCCGCAGTCGATCAGCAGCTTGGTGACCTGCGCGTTGGGGAAGCTGCACACATCGTTGGTGTGGAAGTCATCCACCGGCGTGGTGGAGCTGATGGCGAGGTGGAGCAGCGAGGCGCCCTCGCGTGACCGCGGATCTAGCTGGATCAGGTCGTAGATGTGCTTGTTGATGGCGGCGCGCTGCGCGTCGCTGCAGGTGGTTTTAGTGGAGATGCACGCCAGGTACAGGAAGGTGAAGACGTTGGACTCGTAACTCTCCATGGCCTGTGGCAGCTCGGATTCAGCGGCGGCCTCCACGCGAACCATGCTGCGCTGAATCTCCAGAACGCTGCAACTCAGCACCTGCTCGACAGCGGCGGCTGACACGTGCTCCTTCAGGTGGACCATCTGCGAGAACACCTGGGCAAAGCGCAGCAGGTCCTTGTGCGTGTTGCGGTTTCCTTTCTGCCGCAGGCGGAGGGCGTGCAGCCACAGCTTGATGCACTGTTCAAACTCCATGTTGTCAGCGTAGACGGCGCCACGGTAGATTATCGGATGCGACACGTCGATATTGTCCGAGCCCAGGATCCGCTCTCGGATCATCAGTCCCTCCATGTGCAGGGCGTCGCGGTCCACCCTGATGGCCTCCAGGTCCTGCAGCGTTTGACACTCGCGGCGCCCTCCGTAAGCCTCGACGGCTGGGAACAGTTCCTTGGTGATGTTGTTGTCTGGATCGCGGTAGCGCTCCATCATGGCCGCGTGGAGGTAGTGGTACGTCCTCTGTATGTCGTAGTTCTCCCTGTCGTTGGCGAACGAGGCGCCCAGCAGCTCCAGGGCCTCGATGCGGCTGTGAGGGTCGCAGTCGGCGTGCGCCAGCAGCAGCTCCACCACGTCAGCCTTGCAGCTCTCCGCTGCCACTTTCAGCGGCGTCATGCCATGCCCGTTCACCACCATGGATGCCTGGCATTGCATCAGCTCTTTGACAATGTCCAGATGTCCTGCCTCAGCTGCAAAGTGCAGCGCGGTGGCCCCGCAGTGGGCCTTGGCGTTGGGGTCGGCCCCCTTCTCCAACAGGAACCTCACCACCTCCGTGTGGCCTTTGTAGGCGGCAATCATCAGACAGGTGTTGTTGAACTTGTTGGTGATGCTGATGTCGGCGTTGTGCTCCACCAGGTAGCGAACGATGTCCAGACGCCCGTCGAAGCAGGCGGCTCGCAGGGGGGTGGAGTTTGTGATGGTGGTGTGGTTGACGTTGGCGTGGTGACTCACCAGAAGACGCACCACCTCGAAGTGTCCTGCGCCGGCTGCACACCACAGCGCCGTGGCACCGTCGATGACGTAGCTGCAGGCCAGAGACAACAAACGTTAACGTGTCATCATCCTCCGGTTAAATGGTCACGATTCAAACAACAACGACAGTAACGACTACAAGAACAATAAAAACAGATTCAACTGTTGGTTGAATTGTAATTTTCAGGAGTTCTGTCCTTCACCCATTCAGTGTTTTCTAAATGAAAGCCGTTTACGTAGAGCAGGTGTCAGTGTCAGTTTACCAAAACTCATGAAAACAGAACAATCTCAGTAAAATTCAAGCTCTCTTTTGTCTGGTTATGAATCAAGCGCGCCCTCTTCCTTTACTGCAGAGAGCACACAGTGGGACTGACTGTGACGTTGATGACTGAGGACCAGAGGACACAGACATGCTTTGAATACATCTGTCGACCTCCACGAGATGTTTGAACCATCAGAGATAAAACGCCGCGGTCTTTGTGCCGTTCCACGGAGACTCTGAACCGTCACGTTTGGATAGCGGCAGCAGACCTGCAGCATGTCGACCCCTCAGGCTGCTCATCTGTTTCCTGACAAACTGCTCATTAAACGAGGAATAATTTAAAAAGCAAACACCTGCTGAGGTAAAGAGCCGCTGAATGAAGCTTTTGGTTTCAATGCTTTTAAAATGAAACAGAAACCTGGTCTTTCCCCGTGATCCGGATTCTCTTATCACTTCAAAGGTGCTCTGATTATCTAACCGAGCCTTCAGCCTCATCACGTAAAGACCTCGCTGCAGTGAAACAGATCGCTTATATAACGGTAAACATACAGTACCTCATTTTTTTAGAGTATTTGATAGAAACCAGATTATAGTATTCATATATATCCTCTTGATGTGTTCGCATCACCCCTCCCTGACCTGCACTCAATCTACAGCAGGCGGTGCTGGACCAAGGCCAGGAAGATGGTGAAGGACCTCAGCCATCCCAACAACAGACTGTTCTCTCTGTTGAGGTCAGGAAAGCGATTCCGCTCCCTGAAGACCAACACAGAGAGACTGAGGAGGAGCTTCTTCCCGCAGGCGATACGGTCTCTCAATCACACCACCACACAGTACTGACCCACACATACAGTTCTTACACACACACTGGACTTTCTGGACTTTGTTTTCACTTCATTACTTAAATCACTTTAAGCATATTTGCACTGCACAAGACATAATGTGGATTGCACAACCCTGGACATTATATTCTTCATTTCCAGTTAATACTTGTACAGCTGCTGTTATTGTGTATATATTTATTTATATTTCTTCATACATTCTTATATAGTTCTATATTGTGTATTTTGTTGTACAGTTATTTTATTTTCAACTTTAATTTATATATTTTATCTTATTCTCCCAGTTAAATTTACCCTTCATTCTAATTTGTGTTGTACAGTTATTTCATTTTTAACCTTAATTTATATTTTATTCCTTCCTAGTTAAATTTACCCTTTTTAATTTTTCATATTTATTTCCTATCTTATTCATAGCCTTTTCCTTTTTTGTTCTCTTTAGGTCACGAGCAGTTGTCCAAGCATTTCACTGCATATCGTACTGTGTATGACTGTGTACGTGACAAGTAAAATTTGAATTTGAATCAACTTAGAATTAATCCATTAAAATATTCGGTATATATGGTTCGCAGCGTGTGGAAGTGGAATACAGTGGCCGAGATGGAAATCGTCTTTTCACCTGATCACATTTTATGTATGTGATCAGAGACGCCCGCACAGAGTACGACTTATCCCCAAACACCACAAACCGCTGTCAGACCATACTATGACTTTCACACATGTACGCCTTCATCATCCCGCTCTCCTCCTCCTCCAACAACGACAGATCCATTTCAAACAGTTTCACTAATGCAGACTAACAGCAGCTAACAGCTGTAAAATGTAATAATTGTCCTTTTTAAACATCCTCTAAAACTGTTTCCAACAAAAATGTCTTATTAGTTCTCCATCATCATGTCAGACTTTTTCCATTTTTAACCTCTGACCCTTTTTTCACAAATGCACCAGTTTTGTTTCTGTTAACTTCTGTTAAGTTTATTCATTTCCCAAGATTAGTTTGATTGACACTTATTTAGGGCACTATATGAAAGCTGCTGTGGACATAAGCTGGTGCAGCAGGTTAGCAGGTGAGGACCAGTCAAACTACATCAGACGAATTTCTGTAAACTCGGTTTTTCTTTTAACAAACACTTTGAGTTTTGCGTGACCTCTGTCCTGCCTGACTTCATGAAACTGGTGATATCTGAGTAATAAACCTGGCTGTGGAGCGCAGGTAGCCTCGGGTGAGCTCGTACCCGTCAAACCGAACCGTGCCGGTCTGCTCGGTGTCCACCTTGTAGTGGTCCAGGAGGAGCCGGACCACCTTGTCGTGGCCGTTCCGCGCCGCGATGATCAGCGGGGTGGACCTCTGGCCGCTCAGGTGGGTCACGTAGCTCAGCAGGAACTGCGTCTCCGCCTCGGAGTGGTTCAGCAGCAGCGCGGCCAGGGTCAGGACTCGGCCCTCGCTGGCAGCCTTGTACACATACCCGGCCAGAGACTCCATGAGAGCCCGAGAGGAAGCCAGGAGCTCCGCGTTCTTCCAAACTGACAGCGTCCACTCCCCCGGAGCGATCCGCCTCCCATTAAAGAGTCCACACCGGCCCCGGGGGTGACATGAAACGGCTCTGTCCTACCTACAGCCCCGGAGGAAACGTTCAGAGGTCCCGGCTGGTTTGACTATAAGCACTGGACTCTGGGTGTGCGTCTCCGGGCAGCAGCAGAGCGAGTGGACCGGTTAGCTCCGACGGCTAACTGCTAACGTCAGCAAGCGGCTTCCAAAGCGTGTCTGAGGTCAAAGGTCAGATAAATGACACCTCCTGTTGTTGCTGAAAATAAAAACGACGTCCCGCAGCGTCAAACACTCAGAAACAAACAGCTGATTTCAGCGTTCACGGAAGTTTCCGCTTTAAAACACCTCCGACAGGAACGTTCTCCAGCAACTTCTGTTCCCGCCTCTTCTTCTGCTGCTCACCGCGAGAGGGCCCGCCCTGCAGCGCCACCCTCTGGTCCGGGTCAATTACTGCATCTGCTCATCAAAACAAAAACCGTCAGGATAATCACGAGATATCCATTTGAATTGGTTTAGTATAAAATAATGACTTTAACTTGAATTTTAAATTAAGATAAAAAAAAAATTATATAGATATTTTTTGCCATTAATTTCCCAAGCTTCAGATTATTTTGAAATTTGTCTAAATATTTCATATATTTCGTAGTTTGTTTTTTAAATTGCCTATAATTTATTATTATTATTATTATTATATTATTATTATTATTATTATTATTATTATTATTATTATTATTTTTCACATTTTTAAAAAGGAAATCTTCCAGTTTTTCTTTTGCTTATTTTAAATTTTTGTGTCAAGTTGTGGTAAATTTGCAATTTTTATATTATTAATTTTTGATATGTGTCATTAATCAATTTCTTTCTTATTAATTGCCATACAGTTTTTTTCTCTAACACTTATTAAAGTGTGAGTGTGGTGTTTTTCTTGAGAGGCCATTAATCCGTTATGTTCTGTACATTCCCTGATTTTATGCTGCATTTCAGGCAGATTCATTTTGAGACTGTTTGACTGCTTAAAAAATGTAGTTGTGATTATGTGGTTTCAAAGTTTGGGTTTTTTACTTTCACTCGGCAGGTGAAAAGATGAGCTATAGCTGTACTGTCCCAGTCAGCCTGATGTCACCTGAAAGCAGTTCAAACTACAAAGTGCTGACTTTCAGCAGAGCAAGCTCAGTCTGAGCTCTGCTCAGTCAGATGCTGCAGGTTCATTTTTTCCTTTTCAGTAAAATGAAAACATGTTTTTGAGGTTTTTATCTCTTTACACTGAACTCCAGGACCATAAGCTCTGAGATCAGCTCATCTAAACCAGATTAATCTAATAAAAACTGGGAGGGGGGTTTGTGCAGATTAATGCTAATCTGCTGACAGATTAACCTGATGGATGGACTTCCTGTAGAAGCTCTGTGTTTGTGCTGGTGAAATCATTTGCTTTGATTTATTTCAGATGAAGAGAAACCGTTTCTGGAGCACCGGTGCTCGCTGTGGGACTGACACCTCGGTGGGAATGAAAAGGACAATAACGCAGAGAATATGACTTTACGGACAGACACGAAGACGTCCACGAGGAAGAGAGAGAACCCAGCTCTGCGTGCAGCAGCTTTCATGTGCAGGTTTGTGCAGTTCAATTTCTCATAATTCCCACCCATAATCAGTTATTCACCTTTAATTAATGTCACAGCTTTGGACCAATGATTAAAAGACATCTGCAGACGCCTCTACAGAAACATCTAATTTATTTATTTACTAATTAATTCATGAGATTAGATGAAATTTTAACCTCTAAACTGTGCCATCCATCCTTGCATCCATCTATTCGTCCATGTCCTTGAGTTCTCCTCAGGGCTCATAAAAGTATTCCAGATTCAGCTCAGGGCCTCCTGTTAGTCCGACTTTCCTGAAAACACCTCATGATAAAGAAACGCTGCTGTAGTAAATGAAAGAAATATCTATCAGCACAACTCTAAAACGTGTGAGAAATAAACTACATTTTTAACTGTGCCTCATGATGAAAATAATAAACTTCTTCGATTGTGAAAAAACAGGAACTTCTGTTAGTTGATTGTCTGTTTCTGTAAAACTTGTAAAAAATGTTTAAAACCAACACTTACGTCTGCTTTAACACATCCAGAGCTGTTCATTTGACCAGATTTGGGTCTTTGCTGGGCCACTTTTGGCCCCCAGACCTTTTGTTTGACACCCCTGGCCCAGAGAAAGGTGGCCCCTCCTCCCCAGTCCTGGCTCCAGGGTCAGGGCACTTGATTTCTTCTGTGTGGCCCTCTGGGCCCTCATCCAGGACCAGTTTACCTCAGGAGCCCGCTCCACATCCATAACTCAGCTCCTGAGATCAGTCCAGCGTGTGCGCCCAGACGAGGGCTCTGTGAGATTTCAGACAGGTCTGAATATCAATTTAACTTCAATGGAAGACAAGCTCTTTTTATTCATACGACCCATTCTCTTAAACTAGTCAGTATAAGCTCGTATAAGTCTGAGAGTCAGAGTCCACTGCAGCCTCCCTTCAAACAGGCTCTGTGCTGTTGTTTCAGACCTCCTGACGTCCGTAACCTGTGAAGGCTGGAGACATTTTTCACCTTTTGCAATCACCGAGCTCCCATTTTCCCGTCTTCCTGTTTCAGCTGCTTCTATGTTTTTTCTGTGTTAACGGTGCGTTTACGTTCCTCCGCTCGTCTCTGTGTCCTGCAGCCGCTCGGCCGGTTCCACGCAGGTGGAGGCGGTTCTGCCGAGGCCTCGCTTCCACCTAGACCTCTGGCTCAGCTTCACCTTCCAGAATTGGATCCTGGATGTTGGCCGTCCTGTCGTCATGGTAACAAAACGATGACTAGCGCTTAATTTCGGGACTTTCTATTTTCACCCAGAGGGAGCCTAACAGGACATTCAGCATCTGTTTTGTTCTGCTGCTGAAACGTGATCGCTTTCAGTCGTCGCTATATTTTCATTAAGACGCCACCTCGCTCATCTGCATTGGAATAATAATAATTATTATAATAATAATAAAGCATTAGTGGAATAATGTTGGGAAAACCTAACCATGAAGTGTCTTGTTTTTGGCAGCTCGTCCTCCCTGCCGATTGGCTCCCTCTGCAGCATCCTGGGGTTGCAGACCATCTCCACTTCCTGTACAACGTCACGGCTCCGCTCATACTTCTCAAAGTAACTGTGACGCGCCTCAGGCTATCCCACACGACGAACTCCTTTGGTGTCGATTTTCTGAGTTTTAATTGACTTTGCTCCGTCTCAGATGCTTGAACGCAGCCCCTGGATGCTCCCGGGCCTCGCCGTCCGCCTTGGCATCATCGCCGTTTCCATGGGAACCACCCTTCACTTGGTGGCAGACTCCATCACGAGACGCCTGCTGCTGATTGGTTACCAGCTGCACCTGCCTGTTAGAGAGAATCCAATAATGAGGAACCTCAAACCTTCGGCCCTGGTAGGTGCTGCACTCGAAAGACCGAATAACAAACAGTGAGAGGACCCCGGACCGTGAACGGTGGGAAAATATACATCTGAGCTCAGGAGGGGGTCCTTGAGCTGAGATCCTTCTGTAAGAACCGAACCGCTCCTCCTCCTCCTCATCCTCCCTCGGTGTGAGTCAGATTTAGTGAAACTGAAGCTGAACACTTGTTCTCCTGATACAGAGTTCAGCTCGTCCCCATTACAATCTGAACTGAATGCACAACAACACAGTGAGAATTTAAAGGACTCCAGGTCTGTTTCTGACACATTGATTCTGATCCTTCAGTCTAAGCTGGTGAGTGAAGTGTGGTTCAGAGAAAGTAGAATGTAAGAAACCTCCACTGATCTTCATACAGAAGGCAGCAGAAATCTGACAGCTGACACCAAAACCTTCCAGATGGACGAACAGCGCCGCAGACCCGAGGACACATGTGAATCTGAACTTGGGGAAACAGTTGAATGACTGATGCATCATCTGCTATTTGAGAAATAAAACAAATAAATGAATAAAATTGATTCGTGTTCATAAAGTTTTTGTGTTTTTCAGGTCGACGTCTTTGAGCTGCTGTTTCACTACGATGACACTGTTGGTCACATGATGTGGTAAGAAGAGAAAAAGCTGTTGTGTTGTGTTAAGCGATGACTCCACATGAGGACAAAAATGTATAATTATAATTAAGCACAAGTACAGAAAAATGTTGCAAAACAGACAAAAACAAATGCAGCTTTAAATTCAAAGGAAAAGCGATTTTTCAACAAAAGAGCAGACGATGTCGATGTTTGACATTTATTCTTGTAACGAGGATCGTTTTCCTCCTTAGGTACGTCCCTTTCTTCCTCGTCCTCGTGCTCTTCTTCAATGGTTGTTTCAGTCGCAGGGAGCAGGAGGAGAGGATGCCACCGTCAGCGTGGATGCTACTCGCTCCAAACGCTGCCTACTACTGGTCAGTCTGCTTTACTACAACATCCTCTGCACATGCTCTGTCCGTGCTTAAAGTTCAGTCCCTGCAAATATCTGAGGGAAGAACAAAACTTACTTTTAGGTTTTACTGATACTAATTTAGCTCATAAACAGCATGTGAAGGGCTGGAGGTGGGTTGCAAAGCAGCTTACAGACGTGCAGCAACGTTAATCCAGAGTTTTAAAGAAAAAGAGCAACTTGGAATAATAATTGCCAGTTTTGATGAAATGCGTCCGTCTGCCCTGTGAGAGCCAAGACATCGAAAACACATCATCAACGCTTCGTCATCATCAGGTGACGTCTTCAGTCTCAGCTGACTGCAGCTTTCCAACCTTAGAAACAGGACATTTGCATAATGACTGAAACCAGCCCACTGAAGGAACAATGGGCTGTGAGGTCACTTCCTTGATCAATAATATGCAAACTGTCTTGACCACCAATCAATGGCCAGCATTGTAAGATGGTGACAGATGTACCCTTAGGCCCCCTCCTCCATTCAGAGATGGTCTCTACCCTTTTCACATAAATGGCCTCCTTGACTCCGCCTTCAAACCAGCGTTCCTCCCTGTCCAGGATGTTACATCCTCATCATTGAAGGCGTGGCCACTGGCCTGTAGGTGTGAATAGTCTGCAGGTACATGTTTCAACACCAAGAGGTCACCTGGATGAGTGACGGACCGTTTCTCCCACTGAAAACTGGACGTAGCGTCTTCAGTGGGCTTTCTGGGATTTCCTTACCTGGATGACTGAGCATCAAATAAGCTGTTATTTTCATCTCAGAGGAACATTAACCACAGAGTTTTCTATTTAAACCCAAAGTAGCTAACAGATGGAGGCACCAAGTGAAACCTGTGTTGGCTGAAAGTAGTAATTAAAAAAGTCCAGCAGCAGGTACATAAATCTGCATTTAGTCTGCAGTGAGAGGTTTGTGTATTGTGTGAGAGTCAGACGTGCAGAGGCTCATTCTCGACTTTACTCCAGGACATTTCCATATTTTTGAGACACTCACTCACACAGCCAGCCAGCCAGGCAGAACAAAATTAAATTCATTCATAATTAAGAAGATCTAAAGAGCTCAGGGGTCAGGTGGCTCCCAGCAGCAGAAACAACGAACACAACGGAGAAGCTTTGAAGTTACAGAGCATGAAATATTCTCCCAGTATACAATCACAGCGGCACACACACAGTTTAGACGCGTGGACGTGAAAAATATACAGAATGAATTTTGACTAGTGCGTGAGTATAAAATAAAAGCATGTTTTTATTTTTGGTTTAAGACGCCATATTTGCTTCTTTATGGACAAAAATGACCTTTGTGGTGGCCGAGTTGGACTGAAGCTAAGTGATAAAATAATATTATCATTTTTTAAATATTTGTTTTAATCACAGGTCACAGCTGAAGTCACAGATAATCGTGGATATTTTGAGTTTTAATAAAGAAATATCAGTAATTAGAACTCTTATAAGTTAAATCTTCATTATGTTGAATTTCGGACATTTGAAAGTTTTGCTTTAATCTGCTGGCTGTCCTCCCACCAGGTAACAGCTGAACTCACCTGTAAATAGTTGAAGAACAATACCCGACCACCTGAGGCTGTGTGTGTGTGTGTGTGTGTGTGATCACCTCCAGCTGTTAGTAATAATTGATTAGCTGCTTCTCAGGTGTTGCTGACTTCCTGGTTTATGCAGTGAGGACAGAATTCAAGAAGCGAGTGAAGGTCGACTCAGACCTTTAAATACCAAACGAGTGTTTTACTTTGTGCTTCTGCTGGTTGCAGTTTTTAAACCTTTGCTCGTTCTCTGCTGTTAAATTAAAGCAACTTTTTCAGTTCACTGCTCCCTTCAACATAAACGCATCAAACAGGTGAATGGCTGTTTTCACACACAAACCTAAAATTCATCATTTTTCTGACACACAAATAGTGAAAGCCTCAGACCTCTGAGTGTGACGGAGACAAAGTGCGTTCTGCAGCTGGATAGCAAAAGGTTGCTGGCGGATGCAGGAAGTTTCAAACGATTGTGATTCACTGTAACTACGGTGACCAACCGTCCTCTTTTTTTGCACTCGTTGACTTGTAAAAGCCTATATGACCTTTTTTATGTCACCATTCATTAACCGTACAGAGAAAGCATAGTTTAAATATGAAACAGTGTTATTAAAGTTCTTCATGACTGGTCCAAGTGTCCTATTTATTGAAAATCAAAATACGGTCACCTTACTGAAACACACACGGTGGAAAACTGCCCGATGTGCACTTATGTTGCACTCTGGTCAGTTAGAATTACACTGAAACTGAGTGGAAAACACATTTTTAACATGGCAGGAAGCTTCCTCACACTCACCTATAGAAAAACAGCTTCAAAACGAACCGACTGGCTCCTCCCCTGAAATGATCCCTGAAGCGGCTTGGTCTGCTTACACCAGTGGACGTTTGCAGGGCGACTTCACCCACCGGCCACCTGATGGAGCCACTGAGCTGATTGGTTATGCTTCTCTTTGTCCCTGGCGACAGGTATTTAATCACAGAAGGACAGACCTTCATCCTCTTCACCTTCACCTTCTTCGCCATGACCACTACAGTGATGCATCAGAGGAGGCGGGGCTTGTTTCTCAACAGTGATGGGCTTTTCATGTTCTACAGGTAAAAAAAAAAGAGAAAACGCAGCGAATGAGCAAACTGGGAAACATAAATAATTATGTTTTCAGGTTTTTAGTCGACCAACATTAAAGGTTCAAGGTTAAGTTGGTAATACACCGACTCATTCAGGCTCTCAGGATCAATAATAGCTAAAACAACATCTCACATCATTAACGCAGACGGCTCGTTTTCACTGTCCTCCACCCTTTTCTTCTCCATCTGTGGGCCCAAAGCTCCGCTCACACAGGCGACTGTTTGGTGACACGCTGGGGAAAATGAGCATTTCCCAACTGCTTGTTGAGTGGTTGCTGCCTTCCTGCAAACTCCTACATAAGATGTCCTTTGTTTGACTCTGTGCTGATAGTTTCTCTGCAGCTCTGATCCTGGTGGCGATCTGGGTGGCCTGTCTGTGGAACGACAGCATCCTGAGGACGACAGTCCCCGGACTGATCTACATCCCACGGCCCTGCACCGTCTACACGCTCCACCTCCACCAGATGAGCCACATATGACGGAGTTAGAAGGAGAAGAATGAGGATCTGTCGCAGAATCACAGGAACGCCATGATGAAACTGTTTATGGTTTTCACTGGATATTAGAAATACAGCCTCACAGCATCCACACTTTTCCACCTGTTTATTACTGGGATACAAAAACTGAAAGCAGCTCACAAACCACCAAAAATATTCATTCTCCTCAGCTCACGCTCAAGGATTTTCCCTAAGAAACATGAAAAATGCAGCTGAAATATATAAAATCAAATATTTGTTTAAATATGCGTGGATATATATGTGAATAAAACTGAACCAAGTAAATGTATCTGAATACCCAAAGTCTCAGTTCTCAGATCTTTTAATTTAACCTTCTTTTTAATTTAATTTGGAGGAGTTATGCCTCAAAAACATCCTCAATGTATTAAATTCAGCAGCGTGCTCTAATACAACCTCAGTTCATGTAGAGAGAGGCTTCAGGCTCAGAGTATGGTTTATACGAGCACACCGCGATAAGAGCTCCGATAAAGACGAAGAACAACGTCACAGCGATGTGTTGTATCAGAGTTATTTCTTGTTAAATCATATTTCTCATTCAGTTCAGTTTTATTTATACAAATCACAACAACAGTCGCCTCAAGGAGCTTTATACTGTAAGGTCGACCCTACAATAACACATACAGAGAAAAACCCAACAATCATATGACCCCCTATGAGCAGCACTTTGGCGACAGTGGGAAGGAAAAACTCCCTTTTAACAGGAAGAAACCTCCGGCAGAACCAGGCTCAGGGAGGGGCGGGGCCATCTGCTGTGATTGGTTGGGGTGAGAGAAAGAAGACAGGATAAAGACATGCTGTGGAAGAGAGACAGAGATTAATAACAGATATGATTCAATGCAGAGAGGTCTGTTAATACATAGTGAGTGAGAAAGGTGACTGGAAAGGAAAAACTCAATGCATCATGGGAATCCCCGGCAGCCTACGTCTATTGCAGCATAACTAAGGGAGGATTCAGGGTCACCTGGTCCAGCCCTAACTATATGCTTTAGCAAAAAGGAAAGTTTTAAGCCTAATCTTGAAAGTAGAGATAGTGTCTGTCTCCTGAATCCAAACTGGAAGCTGGTTCCACAGAAGAGGGGCCTGAAAACTGAAGGCTCTGCCTCCCATTCTACTTTTAAATAACCTACAGTGAGCGATTCACCGAGTCTGTCTTTAGACAGAAGAATTCACAGGTTTCCAACTAAACAGCATTTTACAGATTTAAGATAAAAAAAAATATGTGTAGCTCTAGAAATAATATTAACCTTTAATCCTTTTCTGCTCCTGTGCATCGACTCTCTGAGAGTATCTGCTCCATCTAATGAAAACTGAATTTTGTTTCAAATAATTGTTGATTTTGCAGCAGTTTTTAGGCGTTCAGGAGTCCTCCAGTGTTGACTGTTCACCTCTGACCCTGGTCACGTGGGTCAGAGGTGAACAGAGGTGTGTAGGAGGCTTTCAGCTGCTCGTATGTGCAGCATGTGTGATATTAAATATATATGCTTTCAAACATAAACGCGACACCTCAGCAGCAGAGGGATGAGCCTGGCTGTCCCAGCCAGCATCCGCCGTCCGCTCCCGTTACATTCCTCATCTTTCAGAGCGTGGATCAGTTTTCCTGAGCGCTGACAGCCGGCTGCTTCGTCACAACAGCAGACACAATGGTGAGATAACGTCCCCGCTGAAGCTTCACGCTGTCGTCCAGATTTCTGTTAATGCTGTTCCTGCTTTCATTCCAGGCAAAGTTCCTGACTCAGGATCAGATTAACGGTAAGATGCTGACACGTGTGCCCTTGCTGTCCTGACACAGCTGCTTACTGCTGGAACTTAAACTGATGCATTCAGATGACGAAGCGTTGACCGTGATGGTCTCTGTGCAGCAGGAAGGACAGGTTATTATTTCAGCCACAGGCAGCAGGACTTTAATCAGACAGAAGAGTCTTGTGTGGCCGCTGCGGCACAAAGCAGCGCTTGTTCCAGTTCAGCTGACCTCCCTGACCCGCTAACGCGATCAGACAGCGAGGGTCCGAGCGCAGTGTTTGCTAATGAGGAGGTATTGCATCCAAACACTGATTTTCAGTCTGCTTGTGTTTGGTGGTTTCTCATCTTCCAGTCTGTTAAACTGCCGTCAGGGCTTCCCACGGGACACAAGTTTATTCTGACACAGGCGAACATGCACAGATGCAGCTTTTATTCACTCATTTTACAATCAGTTTAGTGTTTTCAGCAAACTTAGTGTCTGCGTGGATGACAGTCGAATCAGCTGGGAAGAGTCATTAAAAGATGAAGATCGTGAGATTTCCCTGATGTTCCAAACACAACAATGGAAAGGGAAGAAGTGGCTTTTCTTGTTTGAGTTGTTAAAATCATTAAAATGTCTTTAAGTGTCAAACAGTTTGACAGGATGGAAGAGTGGACTGGAAATATCTCAGCTGAGGTCACAGGATGTGTTCTCGATGTGCATCCAGCCTGTGAAACACCAAAAGTCCCAAGAGCTCCATCTCAGACTCTGCAGACCTCAGTTAGCAGGTTAAAGGTTAAAATCTGTGACAGTGCAGCTAGAAACAGACTGAACAAACAAGACTCGTCTCTCTAAAAAGAACAAGGCAGCACGTTTTAGTTTTTCAAAGCCTAAAATCCTGCTCCTCACATACAAGGTCTTAAATAATCAGGCCCCATCTTATCTTAATGACCTCGTAGGACCATATCACCCTATTAGAGCACTTCGCTCTCGCTCTGCAGGCCTACTTGTTGTTCCTAGAGTATTTAAAAGTAGAATGGGAGGCAGAGCCTTCAGTTTTCAGGCCCCTCTTCTGTGGAACCAGCTTCCAGTTTGGATTCAGGAGACAGACACTATCTCTACTTTCAAGATTAGGCTTCAAACTTTCCTTTTTGCTAAAGCATATAGTTAGGGCTGGACCAGGTGACCCTGAATCCTCCCTTAGTTATGCTGCAATAGACGTAGGCTGCCGGGGGATTCCCATGATGCATTGAGTTTTTCCTTTCCAGTCACCTTTCTCACTCACTATGTGTTAACAGACCTCTCTGCATTGAATCATATCTGTTATTAATCTCTGTCTCTCTTCCACAGCATGTCTTTATCCTGTCTTCCTTCTCTCACCCCAACCAATCACAGCAGATGGCCCCGCCCCTCCCTGAGCCTGGTTCTGCAGGAGGTTTCTTCCTGTTAAAAGGGAGTTTTTCCTTCCCACTGTCGCCAAAGTGCTGCTCATAGGGGCTCATATGATTGTTGGGTTTCCTCTGTATGTGTTATTGTAGGGTCGACCTTACAGTATAAAGCTCCTTGAGGCGACTGTTGTTGTGATTTGTATAAATAAAACTGAACTGAATGAGAAATATGATTTAACAAGAAATAACTCTGATACAACACATCGCTGTGATGTTGTTCTTCATCTTGATCTTCGCCTTGAGGTGACTGTTGTTGGCACTATATGAATAAAATTGAATTGAATCAAAGCTGCATGTAAACAAAGAACAAGACTTCAGCAGCTTGAAGAAACCAAAGACCTCATACAGCCGTCAGCACGGTGGAGGAGGGACGATGATCTGAGTGGACCATGAGCTCCTCTGTAGAGTCAGTGTGAGGCCGTGTGTCCCACAGCTGAAGCTTGGACCAAACCGGCTCATCAACAGGACAAAGATCCCAG
Organism: Aulonocara stuartgranti; assembly: GCF_965226115.1. Classification (NCBI taxonomy): domain Eukaryota; kingdom Metazoa; phylum Chordata; class Actinopteri; order Cichliformes; family Cichlidae; genus Aulonocara; species Aulonocara stuartgranti. Next base: position 1,209,642 of record NC_138945.1, read on the forward strand.
CACAGCAGCAGGTCTGCAACAGAACGACTGAAGAAGGAAAGAATGGAGCTGCTGCAGAGCTCAGAGAGCTGTGCATGAGCGGATGTTGCAAACCTCAATGAGGCGACGCAACTAAAACTCCTCCACAGTGATGAGACAGATAAAGACATCACTGCACGTTATTGGTGCTAAAACAGGTTCTTCGGCTGGAGTGAATGCAGAGTCCTGTGAAGCACGGCTGTGTATTACATAGTATGTACAGTGGCTTGCAAAAGTATTCGGCCCCCTTGAACTTTTCCACATTTTGTCACATTACAGCCACAAACATGAATCAATGTTATTGGAATTCCAGGTGAAAGACCAACACAAAGTGGTGCACACGTGAGAAATGGAACACAAATCATACATTTTGTACAAATAAATAACTGCAAAGTGGGGCTACCTCACAGCCACACTCTTTGTGGGCAAGTTCAAGGGGGCCGAATACTTTTGCATCCACTGTAGTATGTGAACAGATGTAACCTTGGTACAGAAAGATAAAGGCGCCTTTGAGGCTCATTTGCAGCAGATGGGACGGGCACGCGTGTCCGATCGGTCTCGCTGCCTCTGGAGGAGCTGTGAGTGAAGTTTAACACGTTTGTCTCAGGAGTGAAGGCTGAAGTTGCTCTTTAGTTTCCTTTGCACCTTGTTAGCATCATCCACCTTCTCCCAGCAGGTGACGCACTCAGGCTGAGACCTGCTGACATCACTGATCCTGCTCTGTCCACATGACAAAGCAACAATGTGGACTCCTGCACATGTGTATAACGTGTTCATGTGTCCGCAGAGTTTAAGGAGTGTTTCTCGCTGTACGACCGCCAGCGGAAAGGCAAGATCGAAGCCAAGGAGCTGATAACAGTGATGCGATGCCTTGGGTCGAGCCCCACCCCCTCCGAGGTCCAGCGCCACCTCCTGAGCCACAACATGGGTAGAGTATTCCCGAAATCATCCTTCCGACTCCTTATTTCTGATTTCTGAGGTGACGCAGTAATAACTCAAATCAGGGAAAGTGCTGAAATGAAACAGTTCAGCTCACCAGCCCACGAGCAGCGCAGCTATTTCAGTGAGCAAACCAAGCATTTATCACCTCATGTGATCTTAATGGCTCCATTTGTGTTTATCAAACCTGACCTGCTTGCTTTGTCCCCTGTGTTGCCTTCATCTTCCTCACCGCACCAACGGAGTCAAAAACATGTGAAAAGTTGTCGGAGACGCAGATGATTGATTCTCTCGGCCTCCACTTTCCCCCGTATGCTCACGAGAGGCTGTGGAGGTCCTGGAGGAGAGTGTTACTGTTTGGATAATGTTCACCTTATTTTCCAAAGACTGGAGACCCCGGGGCAGATCCCTGAGATCAGGTCTCTCAGCTGGGTCAGGTGGAGGACGTGGCAGAGGAATGAGACCCTGATATGCAAGATTGGGCTGGTATTTCCATCATGTTTGACAGAAGGGGCTGAGATAAATAATCCAATGTGGACAGATTAATGGATTTACCTGAAGATAAAGATTTTAATATCCTGAGATCAAGAAAAAGTTATTCAGTCATTGTTGTAAGAAGACAGCAAGCCTGAACGAAGCTCCTGTTTCCATGTCAGCGCCCCTGAACCTTAGATTTCCTGGAAAGCTGCGAAAGTTTGAGGAGTAATTTTAAATTTGCTGTAGTTTTGATATTTGTGTCTGTTTCCATAAAGGAGGTGATATTTGTTTTTCCTTGTTTCTCTCATACACACTGAGATCAGCCTGGAGGAAGCTGTGTGTGTTCTGGTTAATTAACTGCATATCGTCAGCAGCTACCTCACAGCCACACTCTTTACATTTGCTTTTATTGCTTTAGTGTTTGCTCATTTCATATACACTGTGTGGTACTTTCTCCCCCGCCCTTCCCTTCTCCTGCAGTGGCCTCATTTCTTTGTGCCAGTAAAAGCAGATCTCTGTTTTCTTTCTGCTCACAGGCCGGGAAGGAGAGCTGGACTTCTCCACCTTCCTGAGCATCATGCACCGGCAGCTCCAGCAGGAGGCGCCAGAGCAGGAGATTTTGGAGGCCATGAGGATGGCCGACAAGGAGCAGAAAGGCTTCATCCTGGCCTCTGAGCTGCGAGCCAAACTCACCGGGCTGGGAGAGAAACTGACAGACAAAGAGGGTGAGTGTCTCCTAAAACCACTCACATTTAACCCTCTCGAGGCAGGCGTTGCAGATTTGCAACAGTTAAAAACTAACAACCCGATTACCCCACATACATGTTTTATGAGTTTTTTTTACTCAGAAGTACCACTGCAGGTATTCTCTTGTGCATTAGCAACAAAAACTTAATTTGAGCCTGAGAGGGTTAATCCAGTCGCCTCAAGGTGCTTTATATTGTAAGGTAGACCCACAATAGTACATAGAGAGATATACCCAACAATGACCCCCTATGAGCAGCACTTTGGCGACAGTGGGAAGGAAAAACTCCCTTTTAACAGGAAGAAACCTCCAACAGAACCAGGTTCAGGGAGGGGCGGGGCCATCTGCTGTGATATAAGGAAGACAGGACAAAGACATGCTTTTGACAAGTGGAAGTGAATCCTCGTGCACGGTGTTGTTACAGGCAGCAAAGTTACTGCTCATTGAGCTCTGCAGTTTTCAGCATTTCAGACTTTTTATCCATTTCTACACAGAAGTTGGTGACAGTGAAAACAGAGCTCTGCAGCATCACAAACCAACAACTCAGCATTTTGCTTCTTTGTTGCCCACAGATGGCTGAGCGAGATTGTTTCTGTAGACTTTAATACCTGAAGCCTCACATAGCAAGAAGAATGCGTGCTGTTATGCATGTGGAATGAACACGAGGAGTGTAGGAACCATATGAGTTGTTCCTTTTTTGATTAAGTGGGTTGGTTTAAATGCAATCACTGTACTGGTGCACGGGCGTGGGGCGTGACTCATGGGTGTGTTAGGTGGTAAATGTGGTTGCACTCACCTGTTCACCGCACCTGATGTTGATGAGCAGAAAAGTAGGGTGAGCATGAGGGGAAACCTTCTGTCGACCGCAGCTTGAGTCAGGTTGACTGTAACTTGATGTATGGTTTATGCACTAATTTATGCCACAGGCCGATGTTGTAGTTTGGTGTAGTAATTGGGGGAATTTTTTGTGAGTTGCAGTTATTTTGTTTGTGCAGTCTGTGCATTTGTTTAATAGTTTGATCCCATGTGCTGATTCGTATAGTGGACAGTACCATGTGGAATAAAAGGAGCAAATAGTACAGAAGTGCATCTCATGTGTTTCCTGTTGTCCTCATGTTTAGCCTGCCGCGGCCGTTGGTTGGAGGAGCCGCAATAAGGAGGTTCATAATATTTTGTGTTCTTCTCCACATCCTGCAGGGTTTTGGTTTGCACTCGTCTGACTGGTTCCCATTCTCCACTTTAACTGCTGATAAAAGGTCGTTTAAGGAGCTCCTATCAGAACACGTCATTTCCCCGAGGACGCGTCTAATCCATCTGAATGATTGTGTCGTTTCCAGAGAGAGGGAACACCTTACACTAATCCATCCTTCTTTCTTTCTGTTGCTTTCATCATTACTGAAACAAACTGGCTGCATCTCTGTTTAAATGATTGGCCTGTTAGTAGAACTGCCATGTTTGATCAACACATCCACCAAGTCACTGACGGGTCAAAAAAGTGCAACGCTAAAATGCAATTTAACTTAAAAAAATGCTAATAGTTATTGAAACGTTTAATATAAAAACTACAGAAATGGCTGGTTTAGTTTAAGTTCAGTCAAAAAGCTCATGAAACATGTCGGTCTTATTGGTAATTAAAGTATTTTATGTCATCATTTCTTGATCTAAGTAGCTCTCTGAGGCTCTCTAAAGAGAAGGTTGAGAAGCAGGAAAGAGATTGAAAAATGCTCCCAGTTATTAGAAATGGACGAGTCCACTGTAAGAAGAGTCATGAGTCGTCCAGGACCATTGACCCGACTGAGGAGAGCATGTTTTGTGATACTTCAAATAAAAGAGAAACAAATGAAGCCTGTCCTCATTTAGAAGAATATTACTGCAAAACTATTTTGCACTGAGCACACTGTGCTTTCAAAGAGCCGCCTCTTTGGAAGAAAGCGCTCTGCACGACTAATTAAAGATAGACTTGTTTGGCTGAAACAGACCATCGATGTTTTTAGCGCAGACTAAAGGCGCTGAAATCCAAAAACAACTGTGGAGCCCGATGGAAGAAATGCTCTTTCATATCAAAGAGTGCTTGAAGCTAGCGTGAGGCTATCTGTCCGAAAGTTAAAACAAAAGTCCAACTTTGAAAGTAATAATGATGCTCAGCACGCTAACAAATACACCAAGGAATGGCTCAGAAAGAAGAGATGGAGGTTATGAAACACCAAGAGCCCCAAAATCCCACCGAGGGAAGAAAAAGACATCATAGAAAACCTTCAAATACTTTTTGTAACTGATGAATTTGGAGAACTTCAGCATTTGGCCTGGCTGTGCTGTTACTTTTTTAACAGCATATTACATTAATATTTATTTTTGCTGAATAACGTAGCAGCTTCAGCTTCTCCTGTGGTGGTGTTCAAGCACTCGGCTGTTATCAGTTTCATCTGCGATGCCAAAAAACCCAACACAGGCTGTAAGGCAACATTTATGAACAGATATGACTTTCTATGAAAACTCAATGAAAGGATCTATTACTCAATGTCAAACATATGTTGTGTAGCGCTTTGCAAAAATCTCGAGCCACTCTTCATGTCTTTACATCCATGTAGGTTCACAGTCATTCAGGTCCTGGAGCTGGAAAAAAGAAGGAAACATGACGTCCTTCTTCATAAATGCCACGGCTTTATCGAGAGGCTGTTTGGTGTCTCCAGTGTCTGAGCACTCCTCACTGCACTGCTACACTACGCTGTTTAGTTTGTGTCTGAGTGTGTAGCGTGGTCTGAAGTGCACTGGGATGTTGATAAACCTGCTACATCAGGGATGAAGCGTTGTTCTGTTTGTCCTTCTCATCCTCCATAGCTGGTGTCTGATCTTCTTTTTTCTGCATCTTTGCTGATTTGATGAGAGCCACATGTTACACATGCTTCCTTTACGTGTGCGTTCCTTCTTTCTCCCTTCAGGCTTAGAGGGAACATGTTCTGCCTGGTGTTGGGTCCTGTTACTCCAAGTCTGTGTTCCAGAGGGTGATGGGAGTCAGAGAGGAGGTACTGGTCCATGTGTGTGGGCTTCTGTAAACTTCAGTGTTGAGGTTTCCATTGTCCTCAGTGTTCATGGCACTGTTATCTTTGTGTCTTCCCTGGTGTATTTGATGTTTCTATCCAGATTTGATTCCACTTCTTGGGTTTTGATTTTGACCCAGGTGTCGTCCATGTATCGGTATCATCGGCTAGGTGCTGTCCCTTCCTGCATGTAAACGACGGGCGATCGTGGCTCAAGAGTTGGGAGTTCGCCTTGTAATCTGAAGGTTGCTGGTTCGAGTCCCGGCTTGTGAAGCGCTATACAAATACAGACCATTTACCATTTCAAAGGTTGGACACACCAGGGAGCCCATGGCACATCCATGTTTGTGTCTGTAAAAACCCTCGTTGTGGAGGTGTATCAGGGTGAAGCTGGTTCTGTTTTCTGTCTGCAGTTGTTTCCTGACAGTCTCTGCTGCCTCGGTTGTAGGGATACAAGACTGAGACCACATCAGAGGACACAATGGTTTCATCTGGATCCAGTGCAAGTTTCTGGACCGAGTTGGTGGGGAGCTAGCATGGTGGCGAGGTTCTTGGAAATGTTGTAGGAGGCTAAGTTTATACTGATACCCTGTCACCCGCCGTCATGTGGGACCTGTGAAATTCTCTGTAAAGGGTTTTAATGAGAACTTTATTTAAAGAAATTGGCATCTAATTTCCATCATTTTATTCAGGACAACCTGAATGATCAGAATAAATATGCTTCATTCATGTGACATGAATGCACACACTTATGGCCCTGAAACAGAATATAAAACTAAATATCAGAATTTCCTTCTAATCACAGACAAAAGCTGATGATTGGTTTGCTTTTCTAAAACTGGAGCTGCTGACAGGGAGAAGAATGGATACACACTTTCTACAGGTTTCTATTACATCTGGAACAAATGAGTTAACTGTGATTGACAGCTGTGTCTGTGTTTTCAGTGGACGAGCTGCTGCAGGAGGCGGGTGTTGGAGCAGATGGGCGGGTCCACTGCGAGCAGTTCGCTAAAGTAGCGACACGCTGCCACAGAAAGCACTGACGTCACAACTGACATCCTCTCTACTGTCGAAACAACGACACTGTGCTCAAGCGTCTCCACGTAGTCAGAGTGTAGATAAAGTCAGACGTTTGGAGGCAGGTCCGTCTTTCACTGCAGCTGCAAACTTTGCATGTGACAAATAAAAGGCTTGACTGGTGAGAAGGAATATTTGCAGCTGGAAGAGCAGCCGCCTTATTTCTATTAGAAGAGAAAGAAAACAAAGGGACCATCTGACGCACAACACACAGTAAAAATAAAACCTTTTGTTCAGAACATGCTGCCTCCTTTGATTATTGTTGCTATACTTCAAGCTTTACTTTAACTTCACATGAACTGGCAGCCAAGTGTCTCATCGTAGAGACCATCACCATCATCATCTCAGGTCGCTGTGTTTGCACAAACTGACATCAGTCAGAGGAGAGTCTGTGTTCCCTCACTCCGGGTGTTCCTGCTCTTACACTGGAACGGAGCAGGAACTGGGATGGGATGGTAAAACTGACACCTTTGACTGGCCCCATTAACTCATTTCATTTCACTTTTATCAGTTTTCCCAATTTATTATAATTTTTTTGTAACTACAAGTTTAAAACCCCCCCCCCAAAAAACTCAAAATAGTTTATAATTGGAACAAACAAAGAGTTGATTCGTTGGGGACAAAGAGAGTGAGTCCGCTGCCAGACTGATACCGTCAAACTTACAGATGGTGTGTTCCACATTTTCCACGAGGACCTGGGAGAAAAAACCAAGACGACTGGAAAATAAACGATGACACTTCGGTGATCCGACCTGTTGAGGCGTGGACGCTGAGGGTGTGCTGTGGTATCTGCACCGACAGATGCTTCACCTCCTGTAAGCTGCGAGGTTTTAGTCCAGCACGTCTCACACATGCACGATTGGACTGAGACCCGGGAATCTGGACGCCGCCTTCTAACATCAGCTTTGAGGTTCTTGCTCCCTGACACCTGCAAACAGGAGATAACCAGTGCATTCACTTCACCCGTCACTGTATCCACTCTAACAATAAATATAAATGAAACAAAAAAACCCACTGATGTCAGCAGCCTCCACCTGTCCGGAGAGGCTGGCCGACGCAGAGATGGCACCAAACCCCAAATTTCAGTCTGAGAATAACTCAGGAAGAGCTCCAGACCTGAACCAGAGCAGCACGGCTGCTGCTGGATTATGTAAAAGTGAGTGATCAGGTGACACTTGTGCAGAAAAGTCAAGAAGCTGCAAACAGGCTGTCAGGAGAAGTACTGATGAGCAGAGGGACTTTGATTAATATTTTGTAAAGATATCGAGACGTTTAATAGGCCTACATCAAAGAGAGAAGATAAACATCAGCTGTGATCATTTCTCATGTCAGTATCAAATGAAGAGGATGATGAGGCACGAAACAGAAAACCTTTTCATCTTTTCGTGTATTTATTTTTAAAAAGAAAAACTAAATGGAGTCAAGCTGGGAGATTATTCCGCTCAGAGGAAGTTATTCCATTCCATGTCTCTATCCTGGACTGCCCCTGATTTTGTTTTGTTGTAAAGACTTTATCAGTTAATCAGCATCGATTCAGCCAGAGTTTAATAGTCAGAGGAACATCTCTAACAGGGACGTGAAGTTGGCTCTGAATGTGAGAATGTGAGGTCCTGGAAACAGCTGACAGAGAGGACGCCTGTGCAGGGGTCACCGAGGTGTGTTTGTAGCGGCCGGTGTTACTTGGGCTGCCTGTTTGAGTATTTCTGTAACTCCAGCACACAAAGTGAACTTGCCTGATGTTATAACTGCTTATTGGTCTTGACTCATATTTTTGACACTATAAAGTTCTTTTACAGGCACAACGAGCCAAAAAAGACAAGAAACTCAGAGGGAGAAATCAGAGAATATCAGAGCCAGGCAGAAGAAACCGATTTGGATCAGAGAGCAGGGTGTAGCTGAGCTGAGTCGTCTGGCTGCCAGATGCCAGCAGGCTGATGCAGACGGATGAGCGAGGCAGATTACTGAGGATCGGTGTTAAGGAGGTCGAGGGCTGCAGGAAGTGGGTTACAATCAGACAAACAGATCCTTTAATTGGTTATTTGGTCAAAGTGGAGCAGAAGCCGGGGCAGGTACGACTGGCTGCAGGCTGATTGGACGTCAGGTGCTGAGTGAGGGACTGAGCGAGATGGTAATAAGAAGAACACGGCATAAAGATAAAGACGTGATAACAAAGTATTCGAACATAAACCCAACAGTATTTAAACTGTTTTGTCGTACGGTGACCTCAGACAGACGGCAGGTTTCGGCACATTGTTGCTTGTTTTTCCCACATCAGTGTGTTTGTGAACAGGAAGTCCTTCGGGATTTAAATCCTGACAAAGAAAGATTTCTGTGAAAAAAGCAGTGAAACTCAAACACTAGAGGAAGTGCAGCTTTTGCTGCTTTACTTCTGCACCCTGGAGGTTGGTGCTCGGTAATCAAAGGCTACTTCAGCTGTGACACAGTCCCAGACTCGGTGCTCTTTGCAAGGATCCTTCCTTTCTCCACGAGCGCCACATCTGCACCACAAACACTGCTTCAATCATCTTCCTCAGGAGAATATTCCACACTAAACCGTCCTGTCATTTCCTGTTAGCAGAGTTTTATGTATGGAAAACCCATCAGGCAGGTTTGGCTGCAGTCGAGACAAACCTGCGTAACCGTCCTCTAGTAATTCACAGTGACATTTCTTATATAATCGCTGGAGGAGGACACAGGTTTGAAAGCATTGCTCTGTCAGAGTCCTTTGGAGCCGGTTTGTGACGGATGTTTGGATGACGGCGCTCGACTTTCCTTTCCACTCTTCTGTCTCCAGAAGTGCTGGATCTGCATCGTACTGCACGCCTGCTGTTATTCACTCTGACCCACAAATTGTCTGCAGCGGGGCTGAATAACTTTCAGCACTAACGGTCACGTCGAGGCCTCACCGGCCTGCTGTCTCTGCCCTCATTAATACTGATTATCAGACAGTTCACCCACACAGGCGCTCGGCCGCTCTCTGCGCTGCATTCCTCCCTATCGTGTGACGAAGCTCGGCTCATGCTGCAGTCACCGGAGGGCGCAGGTTTGTAGAATCGAGTGGATTTTAAAATCACAGTTGAGTCGAGCTGAAAAGCCAACGCTGTGAGAACATGTTTCAATTGTGTGAATGGATTAAATTCAGTTTTATTTATGGAGGTGAGGGACAGTATGGCTTCTCTTGCTTGTGGTCCTTAAGTAAATTACTGTAGTTAATTAGACGGACTTTTCCCAGCAGATCTGCCCAGATGTCCGTCTTCCATCCACCTGCTCCAGGTGTTTGTGCCCGAGTCTTCCCAGGAGCTTTGCTGTTGGGGCCGTTTGCCCCTGGTTGGATCTACAAAGCCAAATCAGTCCTGGGTGAGGGGCTAGCCTAAGCATAGCTCGCACGAAAGGTGATACTAGTCAGGCATCGAGTGATGCATGAACAAAACTGTGTTTCCCAGCACTTTCAGTTATTTTGGTCTCGGACTGAGTTCCATTTATTTTTGCTGATGTTCACCAGCTGCACAGCTGTCACACTGCAGCAGCACATGGTGCACACAGCTGTGGTCACTCATCGTGGGCATGAATGTCATTTTTTTTAATGATTTCTTTTTCAGGATTCATTTAGATGAGTTGGTTTCCTGGTACCGACCCGACTTTAAGTGTAGTCCATAAACTTTTGAAAAGACCTTTCAGAAGCTTAATGCTAAGCTGCTTTATCCAAAACCAGCTCTGATGTGTGTTTGGGGTCATTGTCCTGCTGGAACACCCGCCTGTGTCCAGCTGCTGATCTGAGGTGTAATTGCAGATTTTGGAGTCCGTCCTCCTTCATCACTCCAGAACCACGGCCCAGAGCGTGATGCTGCCACCGCCATGCGTCACAGCTGCAGTGTTCTCAGGGTTGAAAGCCTCACCTTTGCTCCTCCAATCAGCTCCATCTTTGTCTCGTCTGACCATCAAACTTTTGGCTCGTCCACGTGAGCTCGTTGATTTTGGAGCAGGAGCTTCTTTCTTAGTCAGTCCATGGAGATGTGAGACTGGCTTCACTGTGGAAGCGCCACTGTGACGGTGTCACAGTTTGGGTCTTCTTCCTTTCATAAAGTGGCACATCTGAATAACTTGTTCAGAAATGATTCACAGACCTTCACAACTTGTGGAAATGCGCAGTTCATCTTCTTAGAACGACTCCAAGAACCTCAGAGAAGATCCGAGTCCTTCCGACGAGTGCTGTCAAACAAATGCTTTTAATTTAAAGTGTCAACCACGATCACCTACGAGAAGTTAACCGACACCGTAGAACCTTCAGCTCCATTTATTAAAGATGAAAGTGAGTGTTTGTGAATATTTGAGCCTGTTTGTGTCACGGGTCTGGGTCCGTTGGAGGAGTTTCATGTTTTTGTTATTCCATGTTTGAGGTTATTATGTTTTGGTTTTAGTTTGCATCAGGGATTGTTTTCTTGTTCTCTTGTTGTGTTTATGATGATGATTATGATGTTTATTATTTGAGTTTCATGTTTAAGGATTTGTTCTCGGTTGTATCTCACGTTTGGTTTAGTTCAGGTTCCATGTGTCATTCTGTCTGTCTCTCAGTGTCAGGTCTGCGTCTTGGTGTGGTGTTCTCATTTCCTGTTTTATTGTGAAGGTCTGGGTCTCATGTGAGTGTGTTCAGTTTTACCTCTGTCTCGTCTTGTTGATCATTCCCAGCTGTGTCCACCACCTGTGTGTAATTCCCCTGTGTTTCTCTGGGTGTATTTAAGTCATGTCCTCCGTCATTGTAGTTGCTGGTCCGTCTGTGTATTCCACCCTGCCTCATCTGTGTTTCTACCATGTCTCACCCGTGTGTTCTCCCTGCTGTCCGCCGTTAGTCTCTTCTGGTCGTTCTCGTTAAGGTTTGTGCTCTGTAGTTTAGTTGATCCCAGTATAGTTTAGTTCTAGCTCCATTTGCCGTTTGTATTTACTTTCATGTTCAATAAACCACCTTTACACCTTCACGACTGCCTGCATTTGGATCCTCCTTCATTTCCTCCACACGGCTCACCTCACTCGCCATGACAGTTTGCGTTTGACAGCAGAGAAATAAATTCAATTTCTTATACACACTTCTTGTTTTTCATTAAAGATGTATACTGTACGATCATTCCACCCTGGAAAGAGAAAACGTCAAAGAAATCATTCAAAGTAAGAATGTGAAATAAATTCACACAACCTTTAACTCTGCAGCGAGGTCACACAGCAGCAGTCTGCAGGCTTTCACCAGCTTGTCTTCATGAATATTCTCAGCTCTGTATCTGCCGTGGTCACAGAACAGTCCGAACATGGTGTAACAACAGACAACTCGCACATTACATTCATCTGCAAGATTACATGCAAAGAAGAACGCAATACGGAGCCTTCCATCCAGTGACGTCAGCGTGACGCAGCTATTTCCAAATATGACCCAAATATCTGCACAAAAACCTCACTGTGTGTGTTACTGTCAGCATGTTTGCACGAGGCACAGGCGGCGTCAGTGCGCTGAAAAGTGTCTGTCAGGTAAGTCGGGGGATCGCATCTTCTGCTCTGTGGCTCCAGAAGCAGCAAATCCTCCCGATAAAGCGCCCCTCCCTCACCTCTTCACCTCCCAATTCAATTTAATTTAATTCAATTCAAATTCTTTATTGTCCAACAAGGGGAAATTAGTTTAGCAGCAGGATAAAAGTAAACAGAACAATAATATTAAATAATAATGACAATAATAGTGATAGAAAGTCACAGGACACTTGTTTGCCATTAAGGTGACAGGATGCAGTGGGGATAAAAGAAACCTGGAGTCTTTTAGTCTTCCTTGGAGGTACTCTACAACGGCGGCCGGAAGGCAACAACCAGGGTTTTAATAGTTTTGCAATTTTCATTAGTTTTTATTTTTATTTCGTTTTGACTTCAGATTTTCAATTTTATATCAGTTTTAATTAGTTTTTACCAGTTGTTTGCTAGTTTAGTTTTTATTTTTTTTTGAAAATCCTTAGTTTCAGTTTAGTTTTGATTAGTTTCAGTTATAGTTTTAGTCGTGTTTGCAAAAATTAAGTCCAACAAAATCCCAGTTTCATCACATCAGTCATGCTCTTCTGCTCATCCTTGGGTATGTTGCTATTCCAGCTACCATACCCTGCACAGGTCGCCTGTCTGTCGCAGGACTAACACGCAGAGACAGACAACTCACATTCCCACCTATGGGTTAAATAAATAAATAAATAAATAAATAAATAAATGAATAAATAAATGAATAAATAAATGAATAAATGAATAAATAAATGAATAAATAAATAAATAAATAAATTAGGGCAGATGAACAACCATTGATACCAGGCAACTATAAAATGTATATCTTGGCCCCAATGAGACTATTAACTCTCGCAGCACCGGGTGTTCCTAATTTTGGTTCAAGTGAATTGATAAACTTTTTGAAGGTGATTGACTCACACAGTTGTGTAGATATCTCTGTCCTGTTGTCTCGGGATGCATCACGCTGCCTTGCCTGGGTTAGCTTCTGTTTCTGGGGATGAGGGTTGAGTGTGCTCCCTTACCTTCTCAAGCTAAGCTAGGTTAGCCTTCTTGTGTGAGCTTTTCAAGTGCACTTTAAGGTTTGTGGGATTTTTTCCTTTAGAAATGTCCCTCATAATTTGTCTCTTTCCACTACAAGACACTTGCTTTATCCAAACACAGTCATATTCAAAGTAATCCCAAATTGGACTCTGGCGCTTTCTCCTGACTTTTCCTGACATGATTCTGCGCGTGGACGGAGCAGCAACACAGACGACTCGACTAATGTGCTGCCACCTGCTGGCGTAATGAGACACAGCAAGAAAAAATCTGGGAACTAAACTTCATTTTCACCCTCGACTATTGTAGGACACGCACACATCAATGAAAACTAAACACATTTTTGCTATAAATTCAGTTAATTTTAGTTTTGTGAACACTCATGACAGCTTTAGTTAGTTTTCCTTTTTTGTTTTTATTTTTATTTCCGTTAACGAAAATGTTTTTTCACTTCTACACAGCAAATCCAGCATGTCCAAATTAACACTGTCGGATTTGATTTCAACACTATTAAAGTGTCTATATGGGTCCACACCAGAGAGTGTTAATTTAACTCTTTTTGGAGAGTTGGTACGTTAACTCTGATTTAGTGTTAAACACCAAATCTGTCTGGAGTTGATAATTTAACACTTGGTGTTAAGAGTTTATATATTAACTCTCAAAGAGTATTTTAGTTTAACTACGTAAGAGTTATCTTCTAATTCATTCTAAAAAGCGGGAATTTTACTGTTCTGAACTTCTAGAAATTTCTTTTGGAAATAAACATTTACTAAAAAGACGCAATGGTTTTGAAAAACATTTATTCTGAACTGTGCACCACAATTTCAAAACATTTTCTGAAAGATGTAACAGTGTACATGTTCTCACTTTCATTAGAATTTTGTTTGTCAAAAGGTCTGACATGGTAAATGCAAATAACAGCGCCCATGTGGTTTATGAGAACGACACACAGAGTGTTTCACTACAGACGCAGGAGGCTGATGACGCGGCTGAAGGAAGACTCTCCGGCTCGGTGATTCTGATTGGTCTCAGAGTGCCGGCGCCGTGATGCGTTCCTGACCTCAGACTGTTCATCCATCATCGGCCTGCAGCAGCTTTGGCGGCCTCAGCAGCAGGATTCAACGCTGCTGACGTGCTGATGAAGCTGAGGGGCGTTAATGCGCTCTGAGGGCATTAAAACGCCGGTGCTGAAGCAGGAACATTAGGCGTGCGGCGTCTGCGCCGGGCTTTACATCAGCGCTGGACTCTCACAGTGTCGTGCACAGTTTGCTCTCCGGCCTGAAAGCAGTACGATGCATAATAATAAATCTTCTCCCACTGATTTATGGATCAGCCGCTGAGCTGATGTTTTCATCGTTTGCATGTGAAATCAGGCGTCTTTCGGCTGTTTTTGACCAGAATGATCAATCTGAGGAAAATTCAGACCTTCGTGTTTTTGCATTAGTCATATGTGAGACTGCATGTTTCCAATATTCGGTTCGGTGTTTGACCTTTTCTGCTCTCAGAGCTTCAGCTCCTGTGGGACTGGCCACCTGCCCGGGCTGAAGACGATCGATGGATGGAAACTGTCCTTCTGTGAAATGCTCCTCTCTGCTCCACCTCTCCTCCCTCCTGTCTTGTAAACATAATATAATCTGCATGTGTCAATCAAATTACCTCCAGATCTCTCATTTTTCATGTGATTATTAAGTTATTCATCCATTTATTTTATAATACTTTATCAATACATATCAGCGATCAGAAAAACAAAATATTAATGCGCTGTCTCGTGATGTGAGAGGTGATGTCACGGGTCTGGATTATGATGAATTATTCTCTGTTGATCAAAGTAGGAAAAGGAGAATAAAATGAGAAGATGTCAGTGAGAAGTAAGACAAATAAAAGTCGTACAAACTCATTTTGTTTTAAACCCAAGGAGTAAAAGCAGGTTTTCAGACGGGTTTTGAAAGTGTCTGATGTGAAGGAGCAGTTTGTTCCACAGTTTAGGATCAGTCCCAGCAAAGACCTGGTCTCTGTGCTTTAATCTGGACCTCAGGACAGCTTTGACCTGCAGACCTGAGCGATCTTGCAGGAGTGTACCAATTCAAAACATCAGAAAGGTATGAGGGTGCTAACCCGTGCAACGCCTTAAAAACAAATAATTAAATCTTAAAATCAAATGGAAAACTAACTGGCAGCCAGTGTAATGATGCCAGTGTGGGAGATATGTGTTCTTGCTTGCGTGTACCAGTTAGTAACTGTGCTGCAGCATTTTGGACCAGCTGCAGATGGCTAACTGATGGCAGGCTGACACCAGCTGTCCTCAACATGAAGAAGAAGGCTTTCAGGAGCAAAGTGAAGGAGGAGATGAAGGCAGCACAGCGGGAGGTGAAACGCTGCCTGAGGGAAGCAAAGGACACCTACAGGAGGAAGGTGGAGCAGAAGTTGGAGAGGAACAATATGAGGGAGGTCTGGAATGGTGTGAAAACCATCACAGGCCACAACACCAAGAAAAGCACAGTGGGGGGGACTGTGGAGAAGGCAAACGAACTCAACAACTTCTTCAACAGGTTTGACCAGCCCACAACCCCCCCCACCCTCACCTTCACTACAGAGTCCTCTCCCCACTCTCCTGCCTCCCTCGCTTCCCCCCCTTCCTGACACCATGACACCCCCCTCCTCCAATCCCTCTCTCAGCAGCAAGACATCTCCCCCCCTCCCCTCCTCCCAAACATCTCCCAGTGTCACAGTGGATCAGGTCAGGAGGCAACTGAGGAAGCTTCGCCCCAGAAAGGCAGCAGGCCCAGACAAGGTGTGTCCTAGGATGCTAAAGGCGTGTGCTGCTGAACTTGGGGAGCCGCTACAACGAGTCTTCAACCTCAGTCTGCGACTGGGGAGAGTGCCCGCCCTATGGAAGACATCCTGCATCGTCCCGGTCCCCAAAAAGAACCGGCCCAATGAGCTGAATGACTTCCGACCGGTGGCACTGACGTCACATCTTATGAAGACTCTAGAGCGGCTCTTCCTCAACCTCCTCCGACCACAGGTACAACATGCCCAGGACCCACTACAGTTTGCATACAAGGCGGGTGTCGGAGTGGAGGATGCCATCCTGTACCTCCTACACAGAGCCCACTCACACCTGGATGGGGGAAAAGGCACGGTCAGGATCCTGTTTCTTGACTTTTCCAGTGCCTTTAATACCATCCGGCCCTGTATGCTTCAGGAAAAACTGAACAGGATGGAGGTGGACCCCTGCCTGGTGGCTTGGATCTCCGACTACCTCACCGACAGACCACAGTACGTCAGGCTGAAGGACATCACGTCTGACACTGTGGTCAGCAGCACAGGAGCACCACAGGGAACTGTGCTGTCCCCTCTTCTCTTCACCCTGTACACCTCTGACTTCTGCTACAACTCTGAATTATGCCACATTCAGAAGTTTGCAGAAGACACAGCCATCATGGGGTGTATCTGGGATGATCAGGAAGAGGAGTACAGAAGTCTGGTGAGGAACTTTGTCGCATGGAGTCACACAAACCACCTGCAACTCAACACCTCAAAGACTAAGGAACTGGTTGTGGACTTCGGGAGGTCCAGAGAAGGTCCACTGCCGGTTCAGATAGAGGGGGAGGAGGTGGAGGTGGTCAACACGTACAAGTACCTCGGGCTGTGGGTGGACAATAAACTGGACTGGTCATGCAACACAGAGCACCTGTATAAAAAAGCCCAAAGCCGACTGTACTTCCTCAGGAGGCTGAGGTCTTTTAACATCTGCAGGAAGCTCCTGAGGATGTTTTACCAGTCGGTGGTTGCTGGAGTACTTTTCTATGCTGTGGTGTGCTGGGGGAGCAGCACAGCAAAGAGGGACTCATCCAGGCTGGAGAAACTGATCAGGAGGGCTAGCTCTGTGGTCGGCATGAAGCTGGACACTCTGGTGACAGTGGCAGAGAAAAGGACATTAAAGAAACTGATGGACATTATGGACAATGCTGGACATCCTCTGCACACGGCCATTAACAACCAGAAGAGTCTGTTCAGTGACAGGTTGCTTCTCCCCAAGACAAGAACTAACAGACTTAAAAACTCCTTTGTCCCACACGCCATCAGACTGTTTAACTCCTCTCTGGAGGGGAGAGGGAGGGGAAACAGGAGGACAAAGGAGGGGGGAACAACTAAGCTGTAGTGCCTCTTCACCTCACTGTGCAATACCTTTTGTGCAATACTTTTGTAAATAGTCAACAGTGCAATAGACTCAATACTTGAAATGTGCAATTCACTTGTATTTTTATTTTTATTCCTATTTATTCTATTTATCCCCTTCGTATATTTTATTTATATTGTCTCTGTATTTATATATATGTGTGTGTGTGTGTGTGTGTGTGTGTGTGTGTGTGTGTGTGTGTGTGTGTGTGTGTGTGTGTGTGTATAACTCTGTAACTTCTGTCGGTGCTGTGCTTTTTTGGAAATCGAATTTCCCAGAGGAACCCACCCGAGGGATTAATAAAGTTCTATCTTATCTTATCTTACCAGAGTAAAGACAGCAGTCGAGGCATGAACAGCTCTCTCAGAGTCTCTGAAACATGGTTTCACTTTGCAAGTAGCCAAAGATGAAAGAAACTGGACTTGATTACAGCGTTAATCTGTTTATCAAACGTTAGATTAGAGCCAGAGATCACTCCTATGTTCCTCACAAAGGCTTTTTAAAGAAAATACATTTCTAAAGGGCCAAAGTTGCAGTGGTCACAGGGACCAAACACAATCACCTCAGTTTTCTGTTCATTTAAGCTAATAAAGTTTAAATGAACAGCACGGTGGTTAGCACTGTTGCCGCACAGCAAGAAGGTCCTGAGTTCAATTCCAACATCAGGCCGGGGTCTTTCTGTGTGGAGTTTGCATGTTCTCCCCGTGTTTGCGTGGGTTCCCTCCGGGTACTCCGGCTTCCTCCCACCGTCCAAAGACATGCAGCTTGAGGGGATAGGTTAATTGGATAATCCAAATTGTCACTAGGTGTGAATGTGCGAGTGAATGGTTGTCTGTCCCTGTGTGTTGGCCCTGCGACAGACTGGCGACCTGTCCAGGACATACCCCGCCTCTCGCCCTGTGACAGCTGGGATAGGCTCCAGCGCCCCCCGTGACCCTGAAAAGGAGAAGCGGAAGCGAATGGATGGAAGTTTAAATGTTCTCTTCTTCCATGTTTTCCAGTATTTGCTTTTCCCGTTCCTGTTTGTAATTTTGTTTCCGTGTTGAGTTACTTGTGTTTGCATCTACATCCTGTCGCCACACAGACGCCCGTCACACAGTCATCGTGGGTCACTGTTGGCTGTTAGCTGCAGGCTAACACCTGCAGACAGGTGTTGTGCTGTGTCGCTGCTGGATACAGAGCTGCTCCCACCTGCCTTCGCAGCATCACCTCCTTCATCATTCGCTTGTTATTTTCTTTGAGTCTTTTAATAATCCTCCTCTGCTCACACAAACCCGTCTGTGCAGTAAAATATGAACATAACAAAGTGCACGAGCCTCTAAACATCTTCTTTATGGCCGACTGACAGACGTGTCTCTGGGAAGCACAACAAAATGTAAGTGAGGATATTACTCAACATACACATCAATGAGAGGGAGAGCCAATCGGCGTGCTGCTGTTTAAGCCTGGTTTTCTGCCGCAGCGCGACAGATTTGTGGATATTTCCCCCTGTTTTTATAACATCGTTAAAACAATGAGTTTCTGTAACCGGAAGGTCGCCGGTTCGATCCCTGGGCTCTCTGTCCTGGTCGTTGTGTCCCTGGGCAAGACACTTTACCCTACTTGCCTACTGGTGTTGGCCAGAGGGGCCGATGGCGCGATATGGGAGCCTCGCTTCTGTCAGTCTGCCCCAGGGCAGCTGTGGCTACAACCGTAGCTGCCTCCACCAGTGTATGAATGTGAGAGTGAATGAATAGTGGCATTGTAAAGCGCTTTGGGTGCCTTGAAAAGCGCTATATAAATCCACTCCATTATTATTATTATTATTTTTCAGTTTGACGAGAAAGTGGCGAGCGGGAGTGAATCTGTCACGATGAACATGCTAGAAGCTCTCACAGTCTCTGATTCAGCATCCTGACTTTGTGAAGTCCTTTTCCGCCTCCTCTTCACCCACGCCTTCATCATTTTCCTTCAAAAAACTTCTTATGTCTGTCTTGAAGTGCTTTAGCTGGAAAGCCACCACATCAACCTGACGTGCAGCATCAATGACTGGTGAAGGCTGAGACGTTGCTCTGGGCTACAAAGAAATGAAACATGGTGTTGTAATAATCATTTGGTGCTTTAGAAGTGATTAGGCTCCAGCAGCTGAAAGCACTTTGCAGTGAGGGATGAGCTGAAGCTCAGCAGATGGAGATGGATGAGAGCGCGAGCTTCATGCATCAGCGCGGTGTTAACGAAGCGCTGGTGTTTGTGAATCACTCTGATGAAAGAGCTTCTCCTCGCGCCGTGTTGTGAATATAAAAAGGCATTGAGACGCCCCGTGGAGGGTTTGGATCGCCGAGGTCACCGATAGGGGGCGGGGTTCCGTTTGCCCAACGGCTCGAGGGAAATGTGACATGTGTTGGGGTGAAGATAGCGAACCACTTTGGCCGGGGTGGGCGGAGCTCACGTAGAAACATAGAAACAGTAACGTCCTGGAGCTCGCTGCACAAACGTCATCACCATCATTATGTAACAGCACAGTAAGCCAATCAGCTGACATCCTAGCGCTGCACGTCTCAACCATAAAACAAACATTCAAATATCTGTTTCATCATCTGCACTTTATTACCGACACCGAGATTTTACGACATTTTTATACTTTATTTAGAAATACCAATCCATCATTTATGAGGATTTACATCAAGAACAAACAAGTTGTTTAGAAAGTCTGTAGGATTATGACAGAGACGAGCGAGCAGCAGCAGTCACAGGGTAACGTGGAAAGTACTGAAGCTTACTCATTTAAGGCTGAAGAGTTTAGTTGAGCTTTAGTCTAGTTTCTGTTTCTTCTTTGTCTCCTGATTTACGAGTCTTTCCCTGTGCAGTCTGTCATGTGTCGTCATGTAAATGGTCTGTATCTGTACAGAGCTTTACACACCCAGTCATCCACACATTCACACACATGGCAGCTACGTTGTAGCCACAGCCACCCTGGGGCGCACTGACAGAGGCGAGGCTGCCGGACACTGGCGCCACCGGGCCCTCTGACCACCACCAGTAGGCAACGGGTGAAGTGTCTCGCCCAAGGACACAACGACCGAGACTGTCCAAGCCGGGGCTCAAACCGGCAACCTTCCGATTACAAGACGAACTGCCAACTCTTGAGCCACGATCGCCCGGAAGGGACAGCATGTCTACGTTCCACTATATTTCCTGCTTTATTTTGAAAGTCTTGTGTGTCCATGTTCAGTGTGTTTAGTTGTACTTCCCCTGCGGCGTTCAGGTGCATTTGTGTCAGCTGTGTTTCCAGGTGTTTCCACTTCCCTCATCACCCTCGGGTCCTTACCACAAACACACCTGCTACTCAGCCATGACAGTTATCACGCTACTTTAGGCTGCTCGCCTGTGCAAATGCGTCACCTGATAATGCAGGAAATTGTCTCCAGAGTATTTAAGAGTTTCTTTAGTTTACTCAGATAAAGTCAGGTGAACGGTGAAAGCACATCTCTGCAGATTACTGTGTTCATCTTTCCTTTGACCCTGACGAGTCTCTTCGTTCTTGCTGCAGAAAAACATCCCCGCAGCATGATGCTGCCACCACCGTGCTTCCCTGTTGGTGCCGTGATGAGCTCTGCCTGGTTTCCTTCAGACACGATGCTCGGCATTCAATCTCAGTCTCGTCACACCAGAATTTTGTTTCTCGCGCTCCGAGAGTCCTTCAGGTGGCTCTTGGTAAGCTCCAGGTGGGCTGTCATGTGTTTTTTTTAGGAGTGACTTCCATCTGACCAGCCTACCAGACAGGCCTGATTGGTGGAGTACTGCAGAAATGATTGTTCTTCAAGAAGGTTCCCCTCTTTCTAAGGAGCGATGCTGGAGCTCGGTCAGAGTGGCCATCACCTCCCTGACTAAAGCCCTTATCTCTTATCCCCATTCTGGATGACGGAGGCCGCTGTGCTCACTGGGACCTTTTCTGTGCTCGATACAATCCTAAGTCGGAGGTCTACAGAAGTTATGTGCTGTCCGCGCCCTGAGTCTCTTGGTTTCACCAGCTAGACAGCGAGATAACGATGCTCCAATAACCAGACTTATTTTCCTTTTTGCGCTGATTTATTGAAGAATGGCCTCTGACCATTGCTTTCTCTTTGACCATCGTAAAACTGAAAGTACAAAATACTGTATTAGCTAACTAACATTGTAAACTAGCTTGTTACACTCTTACTGCAAGCTAACAAGATAAAACGTTCAAATGTACAAATTATCGTACCATTTTTACACAAAACAAAAGATAATAGTTATTTTATCGACACTCATACTTACAGACATATCTTGTCCAAGGCAACAACATTTTAAGGTCCGTATCAGCTTAGAACGATAACATTACGGTATCACTTTCCGCCATCTTTTATTTCTTCTTCACGTTCTCATTTTTTCCTTTCCCAAAGTAACCGAACCCAAAGCAGCCACTAGAGGGAGCTCTAGGGCAGCTTACAACTATAATATCCGATTTAAGTTATAAAAGGCAGAACAAGTTACCTTCTTCAGCTCTGAGACTTATTTCTTCGAGCTGTCACTAAAGCTCATGATCATCTTTGAGACAGTCGTTCACAGTTCAAAGCTCCTTCTGGCTGGAATCAGAAAACTGTCCACAGGTGAAGCCTGAGACCACCGAGACCAGACCCAGAATGAGAAAGCATCCAGATTCTTTATCTCACTGGTTAGTTTATGTAATTGTGGCTGTTGAGGTGGACACTTCACTTTGCATTGTTAAAGGAAAGCACTTCATTGGCATTGTGTTACTGGACTGACCCTAAGCAATCATTGCAAATAGCAACTTTGCTATCCATTTTAGACACTAAAAGAAAAAAACACTCACAGACCTTACTAGCATCACATGTGCATAACTCAAGTGTCATCTTATCAATGTGTTATGTGATCTTCAATGCGTTTTTTTTTTCTTCTATTTCTGGTAGATACAGACATTTAATTTAAAGTCTTGATGTTGCATCTGTCTACATACTGTTAATTACTAACCCTAATGAGCTGTTGTGTTTTATTTTGGACTGGGTTTACACAAATGCTCACTGAATGTGTTGGCAATAAAATAAATTTAAAAAAATAAGTTGGATGTACTTAATTCATTTGTGTGGAACCTGTTGACAAAATAGATTTATGTAAAACTAATTAATAAAGCACAAGGTGGCTGAAAATATAATATTTGAATTAATCTAACTTAAATTTAACATTTTACTGCCACAAATAAGAAATGTGTTGAAGTAACTAATCTAAACTATCTAACCTGAAAATATATCATCTTTGTTCATACAACATAACTTGATTTAGTTAGTCTTAAATATGTCTTGTTAATCTTAAGTAGTTTTTTTAAATTAGATGAACTAAAGATTTTTGCTTTAAACTAACATAATTCAATTTCGTGGAACCTGTTGACAAAATAATTTTAATTAAAGTCAACGTTTCATTTTTTTGAGTGTGAGGAGTGACTTCCATCTGACCAGCCTACCAGACAGGCCTGATTGGTGGAGTACTGCAGAAATGATTGTTCTTCAAGAAGGTTCCCCTCTTTCTAAGGAGCGATGCTGGAGCTCGGTCAGAGTGGCCATCACCTCCCTGACTAAAGCCCTTATCTCTTATCCCCATTCTGGATGACGGAGGCCGCTGTGCTCACTGGGACCTTTTCTGTGCTCGATACAATCCTAAGTCGGAGGTCTACAGAAGTTATGTGCTGTCCTCGCCCTGAGTCTCTTGGTTTCACCAGCTAGACAGCGAGATAACGATGCTCCAATAACCAGACTTATTTTCCTTTTTGCGCTGATTTATTGAAGAATGGCCTCTGACCATTGCCTTCTCTTTGACCATCGTAAAACTGAAAGTACAAAATACTGTATTAGCTAACTAACATTGTAAACTAGCTTGTTACACTCTTACTGCAAGCTAACAAGATAAAACGTTCAAATGTACAAATTATCGTACCATTTTTACACAAAACAAAAGATAATAGTTATTTTATCGACACTCATACTTACAGACATATCTTGTCCAAGGCAACAACATTTTAAGGTCCGTATCAGCTTAGAACGATAACATTACGGTATCACTTTCCGCCATCTTTTATTTCTTCTTCACGTTCTCATTTTTTCCTTTCCCAAAGTAACCGAACCCAAAGCAGCCACTAGAGGGAGCTCTAGGGCAGCTTACAACTATAATATCCGATTTAAGTTATAAAAGGCAGAACAAGTTACCTTCTTCAGCTCTGAGACTTATTTCTTCGAGCTGTCACTAAAGCTCATGATCATCTTTGAGACAGTCGTTCACAGTTCAAAGCTCCTTCTGGCTGGAATCAGAAAACTGTCCACAGGTGAAGCCTGAGACCACCGAGACCAGACCCAGAATGAGAAAGCATCCAGATTCTTTATCTCACTGGTTAGTTTATGTAATTGTGGCTGTTGAGGTGGACACTTCACTTTGCATTGTTAAAGGAAAGCACTTCATTGGCATTGTGTTACTGGACTGACCCTAAGCAATCATTGCAAATAGCAACTTTGCTATCCATTTTAGACACTAAAAGAAAAAAACACTCACAGACCTTACTAGCATCACATGTGCATAACTCAAGTGTCATCTTATCAATGTGTTATGTGATCTTCAATGCGTTTTTTTTTCTTCTTCTATTTCTGGTAGATACAGACATTTAATTTAAAGTCTTGATGTTGCATCTGTCTACATACTGTTAATTACTAACCCTAATGAGCTGTTGTGTTTTATTTTGGACTGGGTTTACACAAATGCTCACTGAATGTGTTGGCAATAAAATAAATTTAAAAAAATAAGTTGGATGTACTTAATTCATTTGTGTGGAACCTGTTGACAAAATAGATTTATGTAAAACTAATTAATAAAGCACAAGGTGGCTGAAAATATAATATTTGAATTAATCTAACTTAAATTTAACATTTTACTGCCACAAATAAGAAATGTGTTGAAGTAACTAATCTAAACTATCTAACCTGAAAATATATCATCTTTGTTCATACAACATAACTTGATTTAGTTAGTCTTAAATATGTCTTGTTAATCTTAAGTAGTTTTTTTAAATTAGATGAACTAAAGATTTTTGCTTTAAACTAACATAATTCAATTTCGTGGAACCTGTTGACAAAATAATTTTAATTAAAGTCAACGTTTCATTTTTTTGAGTGTGAGGAGTGACTTCCATCTGACCAGCCTACCAGACAGGCCTGATTGGTGGAGTACTGCAGAAATGATTGTTCTTCAAGAAGGTTCCCCTCTTTCTAAGGAGCGATGCTGGAGCTCGGTCAGAGTGGCCATCACCTCCCTGACTAAAGCCCTTATCTCTTATCCCCATTCTGGATGACGGAGGCCGCTGTGCTCACTGGGACCTTTTCTGTGCTCGATACAATCCTAAGTCGGAGGTCTACAGAAGTTATGTGCTGTCCGCGCCCTGAGTCTCTTGGTTTCACCAGCTAGACAGCGAGATAACGATGCTCCAATAACCAGACTTATTTTCCTTTTTGCGCTGATTTATTGAAGAATGGCCTCTGACCATTGCCTTCTCTTTGACCATCGTAAAACTGAAAGTACAAAATACTGTATTAGCTAACTAACATTGTAAACTAGCTTGTTACACTCTTACTGCAAGCTAACAAGATAAAACGTTCAAATGTACAAATTATCGTACCATTTTTACACAAAACAAAAGATAATAGTTATTTTATCGACACTCATACTTACAGACATATCTTGTCCAAGGCAACAACATTTTAAGGTCCGTATCAGCTTAGAACGATAACATTACGGTATCACTTTCCGCCATCTTTTATTTCTTCTTCACGTTCTCATTTTTTCCTTTCCCAAAGTAACCGAACCCAAAGCAGCCACTAGAGGGAGCTCTAGGGCAGCTTACAACTATAATATCCGATTTAAGTTATAAAAGGCAGAACAAGTTACCTTCTTCAGCTCTGAGACTTATTTCTTCGAGCTGTCACTAAAGCTCATGATCATCTTTGACACGGTCGTTCAAAGTTCAAAGCTCCTTCTGGCTGGAATCAGAAAACTGTCCACAGGTGAAGCCTGAGACCACCGAGACCAGACCCAGAATGAGAAAGCATCCAGATTCTTTATCTCACTGGTTAGTTTATGTAATCACTAACCTAATGGAGCTCTGCCAATTGTCATCAGGACACTTGCAAAAGAACATTTTGTTCTTGAGATTCAAATGTTCCTGGCAAAATAAATTGTCTGTGTCAGAGGAGGAGTTCAAGTAAAGGCAAAATTTAACACCTTCAGTCACGACTTCTTTAATGATCTCAGCTCCCAAACTACTCACTGTTTAACCACCACTGTTAATCTGTGCTCGATACAATCCTGTGTCGGAGAACTACAGACAGCTCCTTGGACTTCATGGCTTGGTTTGTGCTCCAACATGCAGCTATGGGACCTTATACAGACAAGCCTGTGGCTTCCTAAATCTGTCCAATCAGCCAGATTTAGAAACATCCGACAGATGATCAGTGGAAACAGGATGCACCAAAGCTCATTTCTGAGCATCACGGTCTGTGAAAACTGTCTGGATTCCCTGCATTTCGCACAAACAACAGATGAAGAGCCTTTTGTTTGAGGTAATAGGTGGAGACGAATGTTCAGTCATCTGGAAAAAGTGAGATCGTGAATCACGATTAAAGTGCTTTTCTCATGTCTCTCTGTTCTTGTCCTCTAATCTTCTCAGCTCTTTAGTCACGGACACCTCAGAGTGACTCCACCTGTTCCTCCACCTTTCTGCTTTGATGGCATCCTGTTTACGTTTTCCGTGTTAGCATCCATCCTGTGAAGCGAGCGCTTGGCTGCGTTATCATCAGCTGTCAGCTCACGGCGTCAGCGGGTGTTTGATGTCTGCACCTCGTCAATGCTGATGATGGGACAAACCCACCTTTGTCTGAGGGTTACAGTCAAATCAGTGACTGGATGGAGAGCAGTTTATCTGAATTGACTCAGTGAGGGGCAGATTGCCGGAGAAATGCTGATTAATGTGCCGTTTCCATAACTGTTGCTGAAATTTAAGGCCTCACAGGGCGGTGCGTGACCTCTGATGACCTCTTTGCGAGAGAGAGATCAGTGTTTGTCTGCTGTTTGCTATTATGGGATGAAGTATGCGTAGGAAGGTCACAGGTGAGGCGAGGCTGTTACGTAACATCACCAGTAATGTAATGACCTAAAACAACTCGCTGTGCTTTCCTTCAAACGTTTCATGACACCAGGCGGAAAAACGAATGTAGTAAACTGAGCGTAACTCGCGCTGACACGTCCTGCTCGCCTCTGCGTTCAATCCAAACACAGAAAGCTCCACAGGCCGACCTCATTAAACTCACAGCGCTGCACTCTGTGTTTTCATCGCCTCTGATGATGTGCAGCTGTGCTTTCACACACCACTCGCTCCCTTGCTTTTGGCCTTTTGCAGCTTCATGTGATGAAACATTGATGAAGTCGCCTTCGCAGCTCAAACCGACGAGCAAAGTCCAGCTCGATGGCTCAACCGCTGCTGTGCTGATCTTCGCCCACACCTAAACAGCTTTTTCCCCGTCTGTTAATTTTTTTAATTGCTTGTTTGTTTGTTTATGTGGTTTATTTGTTTATAATCATCAGCATTAATGAGGTGCACAAATCAAACACCCGCTGACGCAGTTCTTCGTTAACCACGTTAATGAAGAACTGCAGAAGTTTCCATCAACTTAATGACATTTTAACTCATTTCCACTCAGGATTCAGGGAGAAACAGAAGGACCGCAGCAGTCTGCGAGTTTTTATAGATGTCAGAGACAACAACAAACGTTGTGCAGCCCTTTTATTGATCAGTCCAAGGCTTTCAACACAGTACATCATACAATATTAAAGCAAACAGTTGTTTACAGGGTTTTCAGAATGAAAATGATTTATCAGGCAGAAGAAAGAACGTTCAGCTGGGCGTACCCCAGGGGTCCGTCCTAGGACCGCTAAGAATTCTAGACACAGGTGGTCATTTTAAATCCATTCAAAGATGGGTGTAGCCACCAGCTCCTTGTGATTGACAAGTCATTAGCCAATGAGGATACCTGGGTCGTCCTGATCTTTAATAATCACCAAAACTTACACAATGAACTAAATATTGCATTCAGCAAGACTTCAAACGACTCAGAGACGTGTTTACTGGCGTCAAAGATAAAGTGAGCTGACAGCCGTTTTAAATGGTAGATTTTGCAAACCAAAGGAGTCGCCCCCTGCTGGCCGTTAGAACGAATGCAGGTTTAAGGCACTTCCACACTGTTTCACTCTTTGCTTTATATCAGCTGGACTGTGCAAAAGTGCTACAGAAGCGCTGTGTTAGTACACATGAAAGGGTCTGATTCATAGCAAGGACGACGACTGACAATCGTGAGACTCAAATTACTCGTTAAAATACAATCAGCTAAAGTTGCACCAAACACGGCTTCGTCTGATGAGATGATCAGAATTTACAACTGTTCAGAGGACAAAAGTCAGTTTTCTGCAGATATAATTAAACTTTTGACCTTGGATACAAAATATTTGAAAACTACTAACCTATGACATCTCAGCACACCTACATCAATGAGCCCGTCGATCTTACATCTCACATTCAGAAAGTAATGAACGAACCGAAGCTGAGACTGGTTTTTACTGTAGAATCAGGTCCTGCCTTTCTTCTGAGGCAGTGTTATTTGTGTGCATGTGTGTCTTCATTATGTTGGATCGTCGTAAACCTTAACACCCTGAAGGCTGCAAAGACTGCCGTGTTCTTATCTACAAAGCTACTCTCACTCCACGCTGATCTCCATCCGTCAGAAAACTGTGGGAAGTTACCTTCTTCAGCTCTGAGACTTATTTCTTCGAGCTGTCACTAAAGCTCATGATCATCTTTGACACGGTCGTTCAAAGTTCAAAGCTCCTTCTGGCTGGAATCAGAAAACTGTCCACAGGTGAAGCCTGAGACCACCGAGACCAGACCCAGAATGAGAAAGCGTCCAGATTCTTTATCTCACTGGTTAGTTTATGTAATCACTAACCTAATGGAGCTCTGCCAATTGTCATCAGGACACTTGCAAAAGAACATTTTGTTCTTGAGATTCAAATGTTCCTGGCAAAATAAATTGTCTGTGTCAGAGGAGGAGTTCAAGTAAAGGCAAAATTTAACACCTTCAGTCACGACTTCTTTAATGATCTCAGCTCCCAAACTACTCACTGTTTAACCACCACTGTTAATGATTAGCAGAGCCCGCTCAGTAAGGCCAACAGTTTGGATAAAAATCCACATTTTCAGATGTTAAAATGAAGAATATTTAACAGATCAGCGCGACACTACGTGCCGGCCTCCTGGGAGACGGGCCTGAAATCAGAGCAGGTGGAGGCGGCTCAGACGTCAGTGTTTCAATATGCTGAGAAGTTTAAGCACGAGTTTTTCTTCTTTAAATTATGACACCACCCCAGCTTCTATCTGTAGGAATACATTTACTGCATGTGTTCCTTTTTTAAAACCTCCTCCATGCTTTGGATCTTTGTGGTGGACCGCTTGCTTCATCGGGTCTTCTTTGTTCGTCCCAGTGAATGAATTTCATCCCACTACTGAGTCTCTCTGAGTGTTCTGATCTCAGTTTATAGCTGAGGACGTATAAAACCACAGACATACTCGTCACGGTTCCTGTTTGAGAAGAGCTTCAGTTACTGTGTCAGCAGAATGTGAAGAACTAACGTCTGTGACTTTACCTCCAAACAGCTGTCAGCTGTACTTTGAACAAGAACAAAAGAGAAAGAAAGAAAAAAACAGAAGGTTTGCTGGACTAAAAGAGAAAGTATGAGAGTAGCTTTCTCTCAGAGCACAAAACAATGAACGATCAGAAACTTACATCGTTAGAAATCCTGTCAGTGTCCCAATTTTCACATCGCCCGTCCACATTTCACACATTTCCTCTGTTGGAACCTGCAGGCTGTGTGCTACTGCAAATAGACTACTTGCACTAGGGCATGTGACGTATTTCCGTTTCCAAATAGTACCGCTTGTGGGTTTCCGGTACGTTTGCTTATCTATCGGTAGCTATGCTAATGTCGCTTCAGAATGAGTATAAAAAGGAAAGTATTTAAAACAGAACATTTTCAAAAACAGGAGAAGAAATACTCCGAGCATTGCTGTGTCCCACTTTGTTCAGCTTCAGCCAAATTTAATGGCATACTAAGTTTTCATGGCTTTCCGACCCATTCCGACTTGAGAAGACAATGGCCGGTAAACATACGCCGGGATCATTTCACGATCACCTCTCACACCAGGGTCTGCTGCAGACACTTTGCCAGTGATCAACTCATAGAGCCAACAACCCTCGATGGTCGAAGGAGGCTTATTAAAGGTGCTGTACCAACACTTTTTGAGTGGAATGGCTATAAAGTTGAACCACCGCGGCGTAGTGTTTGGGAGAGAACGGAGCGACGCCCTGAACTAGTTCCTCCTGACGATCAAGAAGAGCAAAGTCTTACAAGAGATCATGACTACTGCTCAGTCCCTGAGCCGTCTGCATTGGACATATCTGCATCAGCTGCAGAAGACCTGTCCGAAGACGTGGAGACTCTGAGGAAGGAAATACAGGAGTTACATGTCCAGCGAGAATTTGGGTTACAGCGTTTTGCTGGCTCCGACACTGACATCCGATTCTATACCAGGTACATCTAAGTTCTATTCAAGCTAACTGTTTAAAATATACCAAGGTCACCATCAGTTAAATTTCGAAAGTTTTTCCAGTCTTAATGAAAACAAAATAGATATTTACTTTTCATCTCTAATCTGTATGCTGGTTCGGTTAGTGACAAGGAACTATTCAAACAATCAGGCATTGCTGAGAAGTTGACTGAAGACATGGCAGTGATGGTAGATAAGGGCTTCCTAATCACTGATTGTTGTAAATGCAAAGTGTACTGCCCACCTTTTCTATCTAAGCAGAAGCAGATGCCAGCATACCAGGTTAAGGAGACGCAGGCCATAGCCAGACTCAGGGTACATGTGGAGCGAGTCATTAGGAGGATCAAACAGAACAAACTTTTTGATAGCATCATTACCATGTCACATGTTTATAATATCAACCAACTGTTTGCAGTAGCATGTATGCTGTCAAATTACCAGAACACAGCATTAGTTAAAAAATGGGTTAAGTGAGACAAGATGGATTTTTCCCAAGACACCAGTGCCAGTAACTTATGGAAAATGACCTGCAGCTGAGGCCACTACAGTTGCATTTCTTCCTTCTCAGCTGACAATACTTGATTACAGAACTGGTACTTGAGTGCCGATAGTTGAGTTTCAGTTATTGATAATTCAAATTCATTGCAAATGTTTAATGTTAATAATACTGTTTAATTATACTACTATATTACTATTCAGATTCAACAAAACTGTTTATCAAAATTATAAAGTAAATCACTAAATCGTTTTAAAATCATAAGTGACATTGAACTTTTGGAACATCAAAAATACCATTTGTCATTTTCTACAGTTCAGTTGTGTTATTGTCTAAATGTATATCAGTATGCTAGGCATGGAGTTTTAAATACTTACCATGTAAATAAGTTCTGCACAAATTCAACGTTTTAATGTGTGTTTTTAAAAATTAAATTGATGCCATTGCTTAAATAACAGTTTATTGATGTCACATAAAGGTAACATGTAACAACAAAAGAATTCATGAAATATATTGAAAATAAAACATCAGTTATTTTGTTCCAGCCAGCCTGAAGGATCTGTTTTTCTTTTTGCTATGTTTTCACTGTTCATTTTTTCAAACACAGGTATCTTGGCATATATATGTAAAAAAAGAAATAGTCTGCCTTTTCTCTGATTGCATTGTGCACATCTGTATCCATGTATATTCTTTGCACTAGGTAGTCCTCTTGTGCCCACACAACAAAGTCACACCACTGCATCCCACTGATGAGCAGTTGTCCTTGCACTTGCCAGTAATATGCGTGGCTCTTTTTTAGTTTAGGGGTACCACATTCCATCTGCACATATTTGCAGTCAATAAAGTTTTGTACATTGGGACATTTGAATTCGACGAAGCCAAACTGGGGGTATTCATTGGGGTCAAAAACAACACCATCAGGAGATGCAGCAAGCCAGGGGGTGAATGACCAGACCACAGGGTGAGTAGTTAACATTCATTAGCCTACTATACTCTGCTGCTATTGCAGGTTCCATCTCAGTTCCTCTCCTCATGTCTGCTGTCTGCCTTGTTCCCTTCAATATACGCTCTGCTAGTGACTCTGCCGAGCTCTGGCCTCTGACGTGACACACCTCCCGAAACCTAGAGGCAGTCACTCTGGGCCTGCGGAGCTGATGCCACTCAGACGAAGAGCTTTGCTCACGTGTAGCTTCCTCTATTTTGTGAGCCATTTCCAGAGTTACAGACAAGCTTTTCAGATGCAGAAGCTCTTCTTCTGAGCACACAAACACACAATCTGATGGCAAGATGTCATACCCCTCCAGAGGCAAGTGCGGTGTTGGTGGTGCATCGCGGTGTAGTGTGATGTACCGGGTTGTCAAAACCGGCTGCTGATATGACAGAACACTGCCCTCCTGCACCAGCCCAAAGGCACTTTCCACAAGCTGCTTGTCAGGTCTCATGTTCATTGTGGTCACAAGTGGCCTGTCCTCAATATTAAATTTTGCATATGCCTCCGTTATTCTGAACAAGCAGGGATCTGGTAACGGACCCACCATGCCTCTGTAGAAGCCACTCCTAAAGAAAACATCAATGACAATAATGTAAGGAAGAAGGTTATTATACTGAACAACAACTAAACTAAAAACTAAAAGGTGTAAAACAGTGGTGCATAAGTTAGAGACTGGGATGTATATGTACATGACTGAGTTAGCCGTCTTCAGAAAGTGTAATGTTGTATGTAAATTAATACCTATTCTGACACATGTATGTATGAAAAAAATAGCAACATACATTTGTAACACATGAAACCAAATTTTACAAATGTAATTACCGTACTCCAGTCTGGGCCGTCCTATTTGGTACCGGCTCAGTGAAGATCATGGAGTTGATGGGTCCTGGCCTCACACCCTAACAGAAGACACATTTACTATGGATGGTGTTGCTGTTCATATGTAAACATGGACTAATTCAAAAACTTTAACCTCATTTAAATTACCACTGTCCGTGGCTTGTGCCATTGCTGTTCAGATTCCGTGCAGCTATGCACAGGGGGGACAACCGGCACTCTGAGTTGTGAGTAGTGTGCTGTTTGGAAGAGCAATGCCACTGTGTGATTGCACATAACAGCGCCTGCCACACAGGAGCACTGGCTATGTGTCAGTATCACCGGCGATGAATCCAGAAGCTTAATCTAAGAAGAAAGAACGAAAATTAAAAATGTAACATCATCATGGAAGAGCCGAACAGGAACATAGTTCAGTGTTATGGTTACGCACCCTCCTGAATGCTTAGTGTTTCCTTCTCTCCCTATTAAAACAACTTAACCATGCTTGATAACTGTAATAACTTAGATTGTGTATATTTGCAGTATTAACTTGTTGTCAAATGTTTCTGATCACCCAAACACACGTTGATTTAACTATCTGACTAGTCAAATTAGGAGTGATAAAGCAGGGAGACAAGGAAAACATTCAAGTTGATGGGCCTTTAGGAATGAACTTAACTAATGCTTAAATGAACTGAACCCCACTGAACGGGGATTAACAACTTTACACAGCTTCCTGCCTACACTTAGTCTGTGTGGTGCCTCACTCTTCCTCATTGACCTGTAGCACAGGGCTCTCACACCGACCTCCCCTGACAACCTGTCTTTATTGGACACTGAATAAAGATACAAGTACCATTAGCATTATTTCTGTATTACTCATTTCAGCATGTCTTAAACATATATATTTTACACTTAGCAAGAGTAGCATTAGGTAGTTAACTACCTCCATAGTTAGCCAACTACCTAACGCTAATATAACAGTGTCTAACTACAAAAGTGACATTAGTTAAGAAAACCTCAACTATAGTTTAGGACGACATAAAACACCGTTTAAGAAAACATGTAATGTAGAGAACTGACATCAAATGAAGGACATAGCGGAGTAACGTAGTGTTTGCATTTGACGTTAGCTAGCGTTTCTTTGTCGGTTAATTTACGTTTTCTTACCTTCGTAGTTGTGTATATAAGATGCAGCATATAACTTAAATCCTTTATCTAATTTGCTGGCGGGGGTAGTCGTCACTCTGCAAATCCGATGAACATCGGTGATGTTCAATTTTGGGAGCTCTTGTAGGCATCGAGTGTAGAACGTCGCCATGGTTTAACCGCACCGGAAGCACTGGGGCAGGACTACATAGAACGCGGAAGTGTTAGTGCAAGTAGTCCATTCTGGCTTTGATGCGACACACAGTATGACAGATCCCAGTAGCTCAGTGCTCTCCCTACAGCTGCCTTTATAAGGCAGAGTCATGATTTATGAGCTGGATCGTCATGAATCTGAAAATTCGTAACACAGTGTGAGTTCACACAGTAAAACAGGCCTTTAGGAAGCTTCAGATGTGTTTCATACCGCAGGCTTGGTGATCACTTTTCATTTAAAATCAAATGAACATCAAGTGGCAGTGTTAAAATAAAAAATACTGATCTGATACCAGCGTTGGTATTAGTGCTATAGATACTTGGATCGATCCGCTCACCTCGCTGCTCTGAAGAGAAACTGTTCAAATCTGAGATATGAGCTCAAAAGTCACAGCAGTCGTTTCTTCGGGTTCTGTTCACAGCTTTAGTTCATCTGGAAGGTTTTAAACATCTTTTAAAGGAAGTGACAGAAAGCATCTTTGAAGGACAGGTGTGTGTGGACATGAGCAGAAATCTACCTGAAACACATCTGAGTGGGTAAAGTCCAGGAGCGATCATTCAAACACGTTTAAACTAAAGATCCACAGTTAGCCCCATATCTGAAACCAGGCGTGTGTGTGTGTGTGTGTGTGTGTGTGTGTGTGTGTGTGTGTGTGTGTGTGTGCAGTAAAGTCTGAGAGCTTCACTGTATTAGAGTTCAGACATCGGGGGTTAAATGCCTGAAACAAAGTGTGGGACTCAGCCCGGCTTTAGAAACACTCGTGTTTTGATCGGCAACATCAATGATCCCAAGCAGACGCCTCACGTTTGATTCTGAAGCTTTCACATGCTTACTGCTTCTCCGGGAAGAGAAGAGTTCACTAACAACAGGTTAAATGAGGCAGCTGAGGTTGTCAGTAACACTGAGCATCATCTCAGTGAGCAGAGGGGCCGAGACAGCAAAGAGCCCAACACGAGCAAATGTTACATTGTAAACAAGCACATTTGGACATCAGGTCACACGCGTCATTTTTATGGTCAATTATAATGAAAATCATTTATTTGAGACTCATGTGTATATGTGAATTTGATTTTCCATATTTACGACCCGATCTTTCTCTGCTGGCTGTGATCTACACGGTTAAATTCATGTCACGTCTGTGCCTTTCTTGTGTATGTTACCTGAAATTAAGCTCCAGATTTTAATGTGATGCGCTTCAGTAAGATTTCTGCTCAGGTCCAAAACCTTCCGCGCATTCACAGCGAACGAGGACTTCTAGGACCGGACGGAGCGAAAACACGGACAGAGAACATGATCCCCGGTTCGGCAGAAAATCTGACGCTTCTAAACTCAGGATCCAGTACCTCCCAGCTCCCGTGGGTTCTGAGAGGAAAACATCCTGAGTACTTTTCCGTGTGGAGAGCAGAGGCTGTGCGCGCTGATGGATCCAGACATCAGATTTTAATTACTGCTGCCGTCACCGGCAAAGGAAACTATCCACACTATAAAACATATGCGGGGTCACAGAAAGTCCACAGCGCGGTCGTTTATCAGCGTTTCCGACGTTTCCCTGGTTCCTCTCCATGAACACTGCCGAGATGGAGAGAGAGGAACTGCAAGCGCGCGCCTGTGAGTCATGTGAGCGAGCAAGCAGTCAGTGGACCGGACCCCTCCCCTGCCTGTCCGCGGTCACCAAACAGCAACGACACTGATGCCAACACTAATACTTTTATTCTGAAACATGTTTTTAAGGTTTCTTTAGATTTTTTTTTTTACATTCATGTAGTTACAGAACACACAGCAGCCACGAGCGCCAAAAACACTCCACAGAAGAACGCGTGAAGCAGCAGAAGCAGCATGACCCTCACCCGACAACCCCCAGCATCAAGTCTGCACAGAGAACTGATCCTGAACACGTCTCAGGACAGAGATGGTTCTGTGCGCTTTTACGCGCTGCCGCGTATTTACGCACGGCCCCGCTCTCTGTCCACGCCACAGCTTCAGACTGTGAGCGTTTATAAATCCCTTTGATGCAAAGTCACAAAAGTCCGGAGCCGCCCGTCGAGCAAAACACGTCACGTCCTCTGCAGCCCGGCGCGGTCCATCCATCTCTTCACCTGCGCATCGCGTCCGTGGCGCACTGGTCCGTGAGCACCGACAGGCGGCAGTTCTCCGTCTCCACGTTGTTCAGCGGGATGGCCACCTGCGTGTCATCCGGCTCCGCCCTTACCGTCCCCGAGAACGGCCGCAGGTGGCACGTGCTCGGCCCCGAGGGAGAGGAGATCCTCCAGAAGAGGTCCTTCATTTTCTTCCGGAACTCCCGGCGCATGAGGCAGTACAGCACCGGGTTCAGGCAGCTGTTGGTGTGCGCGAGGCACACGGTCACCGGGTGCACGTATGTATGCACCATGTAGAAGGTCTTGTCCCAGTTGACCACGTTGAACTTTACCAGCACGCCCCAGAAGGTGATGGCGTGGTTCGGCATCCAGCACACGAAGAACGACAGGACCACGATGGTGACGGACCGCGTAACCCTGGACCTGCGCTTCACCTGGTTGTTGTTCATGCTGCGCAGACGCACGAAGCGCAACAGCAGCAGGTAGCACGCGCTGACGATGAGCATGGGGAACACAAAGGCCACGAGGATCTTCTGCAGGTGGTGCAGCGCGAGCCACGCCTGGCCATCCGGGAAGGCGAGCAGGCACAGGCGCTCGCCGGCAACGCTCTTCACCGTGGAGAAGATCGCCGTGGGCAGGGACGCGAGCGCCGCGGACAGCCATAGCGCGGCGATAACCCACCGCACCGGGCACACACGCCGCCGGGTCCGGTCCTTCAGCGCCGAGGCCACCGACCAGTAGCGCGTGACACTCATAGCCGTGAGGAAAAAGACGCTCGCGTACATGTTCATGACGGTGACTGTCAGCACTATCTTACACATGGCGCTGCCGAACGGCCAGCTGAAGTCCAGCGCAGTGTCCACGGCCCAGAACGGCAGCGTGAGCACGAACTGGAAGTCCGTGACGGCCAGGTTGAGGATGAACAGGTTGATGCTGGAGCGCTTCTTCCGGCCGCCGCGCGCCTTCATCAGGAAGAAGACGAGCAAGTTTCCCAACAGCCCCGCGGCGCACACCAGCGAGTACACTGCCGAGATGAGAATGCGCAGCGCCGGGGAGCCGTCCGCGGGCACGTCGATGTCGTCCAGGCTGCTGAAACGGCTCGTGCCCGCCGAGGAGTGGTTCCACGCGGCGCTCTGGTTCCACGGCTCCGCCATGCCGCCTGTGAGCGTCACGTCCCGCGCGAGGGCACAAGACGGGGTGCCGGCGCGGCGAGCTGCCCGGAGCTCCTCGTGCGCATGGTCTGGTCCCGACGGCCGCCGAGGGTAGACTGGCGGGCCGTGTGCGCGCAACGCGCTTTAAATGCTGCTGGTGCCCGCGGAGGCGCGTTCCTGATATTTATGAGAGAGAGAGAGAGAGAGAGAGAGAGAGAGAGAGGCGCGCTCAGTGTTTTTTAGCTTCCTCCCAAACAAAAACAACAACTAAAAAAAACAAACAAACTGATGCGCTGTTAGCTGTCAGCAGGTGCACGAGGCTCACGGTGGGGTCACACACACACACACACACACACACACACACACACACACACACACACACACACACACACACACACACACTATTGGCAGTATATTATTTTCATCGTCCTGAGTTATTAGTTCTTATTCTGAATGCGTTATGACAGTAAAACCTCGAGAAGAAAATCACTTTAAACTCCTGCTACAGCAGCCAATGAGTTATTTTTGTTTCAAGCTAAGATGAGGCAA
Organism: Aulonocara stuartgranti; assembly: GCF_965226115.1. Classification (NCBI taxonomy): domain Eukaryota; kingdom Metazoa; phylum Chordata; class Actinopteri; order Cichliformes; family Cichlidae; genus Aulonocara; species Aulonocara stuartgranti. The sequence goes on from NC_138945.1 coordinate 1,246,851, forward strand.
AGTTTCACGGAGGTTAAAAAGCTCAGTGAGAGGAAAAAACGTCCATCCAGTCTCCGAGCAGAGACACTGACTTCCTCTCCAGCGCGTCTTCTAGGACGAACATGAAACGCGCAGCTGTCGCCGTCTCTGAGCCGACACTTCTTATGAATCAGATTTAATTCATTAAAGCAGCAGAGCAGCCCAGACCATCACAGCACCACCGCCGCGGCTGCTGCTGGACGCTCTCTTTATGAAACGCTGTTCGTCTGATGCAGATGTGACGAGACTCAAACGGCCTGCAGGTCTTTGCTGTTGGCTGGTCGGTCCTGGGAAGGTTGAGCACATGTTTTCTGTCTCTGTAACCTTTCAGACGGACCGACGTGGTTCCTCCGCTGGTTCTTTAGACAGCTTAGTGTTGGCGTGAAGTCAGTCCTGATGATTTATGACGAACCAGAGAAAGTTTTCCAGACACTCATCCCAGTAACATCTTCATAAATGTCACATTTTCTGCCTTTCAGCATTTCATTTCAAGTCAGATAATTTCAGATAATTTACAAATGACTGCATTCTGTTCTAATTTAAAATTTCAGCTTCCAAACTTTGTCGGCAGAGTTGTACAAACTCGAAATTCATTCATTATTCAGCCTGAATGGATTTGAATAATTATTTGAAACGTTGTTGTTTAAGACGAAGGAGGCGCGTGTTCGATGTGTACATTTTTGCGTAAATTTGTGTTACTGAAATGACTCGATGCCACCCTATCTGTCCATGTGCTCTGCGCTCCAAGTCCTTCCAAACCTGCCCGTTACGGGTCCGATGGTTACTGTAACGGGATGATGCAGGACGTCAAAGTCAAAGTCAAAGTCAACTTTATTTGTCGATTCTGCCACATGTACAGGACATACAGAGAATAGAAATTGCGTTACTCTCAATCCCTAGATAAATAGCAAATGAACATTTAAATATATTTAAATATAAAAGTGATTAAAAATGCAAGTAAAATAATTAAAAAGTAAAAATTTAAATAAATACAATTTTACATATAACAAGAAAGCTATACAATATACAATATAAGGGTAAGTGACATTGAGTGTAAACCAGGCAGAGTAGTGCAAATGGGCAAATAGTGCAAATGGAGATTTAGTAATGTACGGTAAGAGAAAGTGTAACAACAAAGTCTTGTGAGGTAATGGCAGTCCAATGCTCCACAAAGTGACTGGAGCAGGCCAGTGAGTGAGTCAGAGTGTGTGTGTGTGTGTGTGTGTGTGAGTGTGTGTGACAGAGTTCAGTGAGACCGTGGAGGAGAGAGGGGAGAGGGGGCAGAATCGGGAGGGAGTTAAGCTTCCTGACAGCCTGATGGATGAAGCTGTCCTTCAGCCTGCTGGTCCTGGCCTGGAGACTCCGCAGTCTCCTCCCCGACGGCAGCAGCTTGAAGAAGCTTTGCATTGGGTGCGTGGGATCAGCCGCTATGCAAAGGGCTTTTTTAGTGAGACGGGTGCTGTAAATGTCCTGGAGGGAGGGGAGAGAGACACCAATGATCCTCTCTGCAGCTCTCACTATGCGTTGGAGGGTTCTATGACAGGACGCATTGCAGGCTCCAAACCACACAGTGATGCAGCTCGACAGGATGCTCTCGATGGTGCCTCTGTAGAAAGTGTGCAAGATGGGGGCTGGTGCTCCTGCTCTTCTTAGTTTGCGGAGAAAGAAGAGACGCTGCTGTGATTTCTTGGCCAGTGCTGTGGTGTTGTACGTCCAGGAGAGATCCTCTGTGATGTGCACACCCAAGAACTTGGTGCTGCTCACTCTCTCCACAGACGCTCCGTCAATGGTCAGAGGAGCATGTTGGGTGTGCATTCTCCTGAAGTCCACAACAATCGTGCTCAGCAGCCAATAAAAGCTGCCATAAATAAACCACTTCCTGGCTTACATGCGGTTAAGTGGCTTACTTACCTGACACATATTCATCAGTTAATGAATCCACGCATAGATAAGATGAGGGTCCAGCGAGCCAGCTGGCACACAGCAACATTTTCCCATCATGCTCCTGTGATCCAGCTGCTCGGTGCCAGCAGGCTTCATCGATTTCACCCCAGATTGTGGGAGCTTTGCTTCCCCCCCCCCCCACACAGGAGGATTTAACAGCCCGGCATGAACACTCAGAGGAACGTCACCAGCTCTGCTGCTAGGGATGGGTACTGATAAGATTTTCATGATTCCGATTCCAGTTTCGATTCTGTTTAACGATTCGATTCTTTAAAAAAAAGGAGAACACTAAGGTTGATTAGCTTAGGACTTTGTTTTATATCTTCTCTTTGAACAAGACAGACATTTAGGAGTAACATGGCCTTACAAACCCAACAGTGAGATCTTAAGAGATCCAGCCTACGGCTCTTCAATGGGGCGTCACAGGATCCCCAGGAAAAACATTGTAAATGTAAAATAATAAAATAAATATTCTTCTGTAGCAATAACAAAGTATAACATCAATTATTCTGTAGCAATTACACAAGAATATCCAGTAATGTCCCTGCCTACAATTAAACACACTTACTGAAAATCATCTGCTGTGGCAAACGGGTGCAAGCCTTTGACCACAAACTGAGTCACTGCTCGGTGACATTCGTCTATCCTGGCCTGAAAGGAGACGCTACCGGCAGACTGCAGCGAGAACTGCCAGCATCTGAGCCAGACTCTGTCTGTCTCATCATGGTCACTAAATGCACAGTAATGGCAGGTTTGTAATAAGGCAGATCGCGCTAACATAATATGCTGTTAGTTGATTATTTACCTGCCGCATTAACGGGAGAGGACGTGCAAACGTTACCGCTGCTGCTGGTTGAGATTCACGAGTCCGGAGCGAATTAAAAACACGACATTCATTTAAGGTCATCGCGTGTTTTGTGAGCAAACGCTTTTGCATATTCGTAGTGTTTCCTCCCTTAAATGAAATCTCTACTTTGCAAGTTGCCCTGTTGTCATCCGTTCTCGTAAAGTGTAACCAAACTTTTGAGTGTTAGGCGCCGTGTTTCCTGCCAGGTAAATGACGCTCCGCAACATGATGACGTCATTCGGGGCGACTGGAATCGATAAGGGAATCGTTTGCAAAAATGGCAAACGATTCCAAGGAAGTGAAACAGTGGGAACCGGTTCTCAACAAGAACCGGTTTTCGATACCCATCCCTATCTGCTGCAGCTTTATTTCAGTGAAAAATCAAGAGAACAAAACACTGAGCAGGAAATGATAATGCAACAGACAGCCACAACAAAGATGTCCATTGATCGGATTCTCCTTTATCCCATAATGTACGTCATGTTAAAAGAAAAGACTTGAGACCAACTTCTGACTCCAGAGTTGAATCCACGTGTTTACACCCTCGCCCCACAGTGATGATGATGAGATAGCCTTTATTTGTCAGTTGCAGGTCATTTGCCCACAGCTGAGATGACAGACCTTGCCGACCGTACATACAATACACAAACATCACATTGGGGAGACAGGTCAGGCTAGGTAGCGAGGGAAAAACATCGAAATGTGCAACACAAAAGGATAATACAGGAATGCACAGATACAACACACCATAGCACAATAAACACAGACAGCAACATGGCAAAGAGTTCCAGTGTGTACATCTGATCTGGGACCGCTGCAATCTTTGACTGCGCCTCCAGCTGACCCGATGTCCACATCAGAGGGGAGGTAAGCGTTGGAGGTGGCGTTGGATCCGGGGTAGGGAGGGTGATGCGTCGGTGAGTGCTGTTCATTGAACGGTCACCATTACATGTACACATGATCGTTTCGTTATTCACATTAGCCCGGTGTTCTGGCAAACAGTCCTACTGTACGTAGTTTATGCACATTTCATGTTTCTGTGCGGAAGCATCCAGGCACCAGTTCAGGAGGTTCGTCTCCTCGGGGAGGGTCTGACACAGCCGAGGATGACGTTTATCCGACCGCACAGCCTGGAAGTTTGCAAGTAAGTAAGTATGCATGAACACTGGACCTGCTTCAGTTTACTGTGAAATATGAGCTCTGTAGCTCCCTTTATAGAAGGGGCGGAGCTTCGTGTTTTTCACGAGAAAGTTTATGGAATAACAGAGTCCATTCAGAAGCTTCTTCAGCAGCAATAAGCTGCGGTGATCTGAGGAGCTTGGAAAGAAAAGTGTCCGGACTAAAGGCCACTCACAGCCTGGGTGAGTGGAAATCACATGATAGGGTGGGGCTAGGCTTCAGAGTGGGTTCACCTGAAACCTTGGCTGATTGTGACCCACTTGGGGGGGACACTTCCACAGCGTTTTAATCTGGGACCCTCCACCACCGGCTGCACACCTCTGACAACTGAAGAAGCTTCTCGGATGAAACGTTTTCAAGGAAACTTAAAGAAGTCCGGACGCTTTCCTTTCCAAGCTCCTTCCTACAATGACGTGGATGACTGAGAGCCTTCACAGGCCACAGTGATGCTTCGGTTTCTCACCTCACTGTGGAGAAGTTTTAGCTAGACGGCCTCATGTGACTTCAGCTCTTTCATGCAGTTATTCAAAAGCTGTTTTCTTGTATATGCACGTTTTATTATAGCCCGTAACACTGCCACCTGTTGGTCAGTCATGGAAGTTCAATTCATTTTACTCAAAACGAAGCTATTCCTTAAATGTTTTCATAGCTTCGATCCAGGAAACAGTTGCAGGTAGAAAAACATACTGGTCTCAAGTAACATTTGGGATATTTATTTATATGTAATGGGAAATATGTGCATTTAACAACATGTCCAAACTGTGATTCGTACCCTGACTCTAACTTTGATTCACACTTAAATATCAGGCTTATCAAGATCAGTTGATATCTGTTAGAATGTAATTAACTATTTTTTATATCATCTCCTTAAAGTGAATAGGTCAAAATTTCACATAATGTTTTAGAAAGTCTGTGATGTAGTTTGACCCCCCCCCCCCCCCCCGCAAAGAAAAATCCAAACAAAAACAACCGAGTTGTCCTTTTTCCTCAAACTGTTTTTTTGTCACAGCTGCCAATTAAACCTCCTCAGATTGGCTTCCTGGTGTTTTGGAGAGCATATGAAAATGTTCAAATTAAAAATCAGTAATTAGTGATTTGTGCATTTGGATCATTGACTCTGGATTATTAGAGCAGCTCTTCTCCCGATGAACCCTGTGTCCCCGTTTTAATGAGGTATCAGCGTGTTCCGCTTGCTTCGCTGCCCACTCGTCTGCTGAACAGGAAGAGTTTAACACTGACACACAAAGCGTGTTCAGTGGGTGTCAGACGCCTCCTGTCCCGCTCTTCAACCTCTGGAATAAATACTGACTCAGGCTGATTTTGCAGTAGGACACGAGGAGATTTCCTCTCAGTCCTTATGTGGAGAACAATCTGGTTGCTTTGTCTTGAGCCCTTTTATAAACAACGAATTTCCACATTTATGGTGGAAGTTCCACTTTCGTTTGTTTTCCTTACAATAGAAACCTGTACATGACCTCACAACAGCTTTGGGATGAACTAGAACAAGGTTTACAGAGAGCCTTCCCAAAGGTGAGGTAGCATGTGATGAGTAAATCATCTTGGGGGCGGGGCTTATGTCCTGACCCAGCAGCTTTTCTACAGTCCGTTCAGCACAACCACATTTGTAGCATGCTTAGCCTTCTTCAAACACCCAGTACAACTACCTGCATGTAGTGCAGGTAAGGGACATCTCTAAACCTGGGTTCTGCTCTGCCTGCAGGCACTCGGCGCCGGCTCCTTTAAATGAGGGTTATCCCGAAAGACGCCCAAGGCGCAGTTGAAGACTCTGATCCGGGATAAGTGCAACTTTAACGGTCGCTGGCGGGAAGATCAGGCCACTAAAGCAACAAAGGGATGCGATGCTGGACACTGAACAAACAGAGGTTTTAAAAGGCGATCTGCTGCGTCAGGAGGGAATCTAACCGGACGTATTTCAGCTCATTAGTCTGCTGCTGAATTACAAATGAGGAAGGGAGTGTTTTTAAAGCCTGCAGCCTGTGTTGGAGTTTTAAAGTGTCTTCTTATGGCTGTTGACTTTTATTTAGTCTGCTATGGAGCTCCTGTGCTAATAGAAAGGACACTCCCCCTCAGAACAATGCAATTTACAGAGCACACTCTCAGTTTCTTGGCTGCCTGGTTGTTTGGTGCTGCGGAGTGAGGGCAAGAATGCTGCAAATGCAACAGAGAAAGTGGGTTTCTGAACACGTGAGCAAAAACAAGCCTTTAGCATGAACACATGTCACGCTCATTTAAACAGCCTTTGTCTTTAGTTTATATTCCCATCATCTCAAACTGCTGGTTGTAATCAGTTTTCTGGCATTTTCAGTTACCGGAGGCTAAATTCTGAGGAAATTTATTCAGAGATCGACGTGCACAGGGTCAGTGTGGCTCTGCAAGAGCAGCCGAATAAAGAAACCATTCTGTCCACGAAGTCTCATAAAAGACTAATACGGGGTACGTTAGAGGTAATAAAACCAAAGTGAAGTGAAATCAATTGTATGCAAAAGCTTGAGATTTTTTTATATCAAAGTAAGAACTTCTGCAGACGGAGACCCTTGAAGCAAGTTTTATTTCTTAAAGCTTGTGTGAAAGTTTGATCCATCAGAATTGTTTTTTTCTGGATCCAACAAGCATTTGTCAAAATGGGAAGTTACTGACAGCAGGGCCCAAAGTCTCTGCTTCATCAGAAATGCACAGCTTGGACTTTGAGGGCCACTTTAAACAGTTCCCGTTGTTCAAATTTGGAGTCATGAACTTCATTTCACAGTGACAGCGGAGCCATTAAGCCTGCTCTGTGTCAGACTTGTTTATGTCACGAGTGAACTCTCCTGATGATCAGGCTGTTGATGATGATTATGCATACTCATTGCCTTGATTTTTCTGGGGTGCAATACCCACTGAAACATTTCATATTTTATTAACAATTTGTGGTAAATTAACGTTTTTAATTTTGCTTACACACAAAAGAAATGCAACTAAAATCAAATTATGATTTTTCTTATATTTCTGGTACAACACTTAATAGAAACACTGTGTGAGGAGGAAGGAGAGACAGGTAAGCGGAAGTGACGGACAAGGTAAGCGACTCATGTTGTAACTGACGTCAGACGCCGGAGATTTTGGCGGAAAATTAAAGCAAATGGTAGTTTAGATCTGAACAAATTCATTTAAGCTTCAATTTTACCAAATACACTTATCAATTGTCTCATAACTAACAATATTTGTCTAAATAATCTCCAACACCCTGGAGAACAACGGGGAGAGTTTAGAGGCTCTCCAAGATTACATTGATCAGTGCTTTCAGGCAGAGGTGTGGACTCGAGTCACATGACTTGGACTCGAGTCAGACTCGAGTCATTAATTTTATGACTTTAGACTTGACTTGAAAAAATGTTCTAAGACTTGTGACTTGACTTGGACTTTTACACCAATGACTTGGGACTTGAATTGGACTTGAACCGGTTTACTTGAAAAGACTTGATATTTCACCCCAAATATAAAATTTAACATGCATATTATATAGAGATTGAAAATGTGACGTCATTCACGGGTAGAACCGCAAAGGATTCTGGGAACTCGTGGCAAGCGGTACTAGCGCACGCAGGCTTTCAATTGAAATCAGTTATACAGCGATAAAAAGAAACACAAAAATGGCAAGAAGCTGTTGTATTATTAACTGCAATAGCCGGTCGCATGACAGCCACGGGAAGCCGACGGGTAAAGAGATCGGTTGTTTTCGGATTACGTCGTTGAAGAGAAATTGTTCAAGCCATGTTTCCGAAGTAACAAAGACGCGACGGATGGCCTGGATCGCAGCCATTCAAAGATCAAATATAACGTCCCAGAACACTCCAGCTCACAGGTTAGTCTGCTCCAAGCATTTACACGAAGGTCAGTGTTTTTTAGTAGTTAATGCGTCATTTTCATAACATAATTGGTGATATAGGTTACAAGCAAGTCTGGCGCTGAACAGAAATGGTCGCGCTATGCTCCTTTATTTATTGTGCATAAATAGTGAATTGTCCTGACACAATATTGCGTTTCGCTTCTGTTATTATGGTACATTGACAAAAACACATACTTTTATTCACAGGATAAAACAGTTGTTTTGTATCACTAATTGCCCAGTACGATTACAGCATACAGTATTATTGTCACTGCTACATTTCTGTGATGCTACCAGAAATTATTTCCACTACTAATTAATTACCGTTGAGCTCAAAGGTCCTATTAATAAACGGTTAATGAATGTGTATTTATGACGACAATTTGTGAGACTGGTAAACTTATGATACGTACGATGGTCTTTACTTTCTACACGGTGCATTTCAAGGTCCTGTACCCATCCGTCGGTAAACTGTACCTGGGCTTGTTGCAGTGACCTGAAGTTACTAAACTTCATGAGTGTGTGCACTCACTCCAAGAACCGTATGTTATAAATATGCATATAAATATGCTAAGATGAGATAGCTGACTTCATCTAACTAGCAAATGTTGTCCAGGCTACGTTGGTGATGCAGTTTTTTTAAAATATGTATGATATTTTTGTCATGCGATTTTAAAGCTGGTCCTACAACCGCATCCAAGAATAACATGCAGCTTATCTCAGAACTGTCGGTGAAAATTATTCTTGGAGCTAGGTTTAATTGAGCTGCATTTTAAAGAGGTGCAATTTCACAATTTGTGTATATTTTCTAAGTTCACTATTTTGTCATGTGTTGAGAAAAACACAGATTTAAAAATTACATGGTCTAATATTTACATTTAGCATAACTGCAACATTATTTTTTCTTCTTTTTTTTTTAAAGACTCGAAAGGACTTGAAATTCAAAGTTTCAGACTTGTGACTTGACTCGGACTTTTACACCAGTGACTTGAGACTCGACTCTGACTTGCCTGACATTACTTGAGACTTGACTTGAGACTTGACTTGAGACTTGAGGATAAAGACTTGAGACTTACTTGAGACTTGCAAAACAATGACTTGGTCCCACCTCTGCTTTCAGGATCTCGTGATGAAGAAGACCCCGTGTGCATCTTCCCCGGCCAAATCTGAGACGCCGTCGTCGAAAAGACAACGCCCGGCAGATTCCCCCGGCACAACATCGCCAGCCGGCAAAGATATTGCTGACATACTGGAGTCAATCGACAAGCGATTGTCCAGTTTCGATGCAAGGCTGTCCTTGGTGGAGATTCTTCACCGAGAATTTAAATGCTTGCGAGAATCCCTGGAGTTCAGCCAGCAGCAGGTGGAAACGCTCGCTGCTGAAAATGCCACGCTAAGGGAGTCGGTGAAATGTCTCACAGAAAATGTTACCCAGCTCAATAGAGAAAATAAAAAAATAAAAGAAACAGTTATCGATCTACAAGCTCGTAGCATGCGTGATAATCTGGTATTTTCTGGTATTCCAGAAGCCGCTGGAGAGGACGCGGAGACCACGGTAAAAAGCTTCATCAAAACCCACCTGAAGCTGCCGGAGGACACTGTGAAGTGTCTGTCTTCAGGAACTCTCTCTGCAGGAGGGGGAGATACAGGAGAGGTGGAGGAAGATCTCAGCCTGGGTGTCTATTGTCTCATGTAGTCTGGAAGATGAGTGGATGGTGGGGTGGGTGCAGTTTTCTCTGTGGTGGGGTTGGGTGGACTGTCCCGGGCTCTGTGGGGCCGGGGGGCGCTGCTGCACTGGGCCCCGGTCTGGATGGGCCTGGGCCCCCTTTCCCTGGCGGGTCGCGGAGTATGGGGGTGCCTACTGGGGTCAGCGGGGGAGCTGGCCCCAGGGAGGAGTCACTTGCTCCTCCCTTCCTTCCCTCCCCATCTCCAGCTGCCTCCCTCCTCCCGCTCCACCACAACCACCCACACATGCAGGACCTTGGAGTAGGGGTATGTCACCAGGGTGCAGAGGAGGCTACCCCCCCCCTTCTGGCTGCCTCTGCCTCAATTTTATCCCACAACTTAGACATTCACATTATTCACACTCTCATTACACATACATATAGGATCTTGGGGGTGGGCACGATACACGGAGTCCAAAGTACCATCAGGGTGTACACCCCACCCCTGGCATCGTTGCCCACCTCTCAATGTTAAATACACTTAGACATTGAGGGCTAGCAGGAGGGACTATGCGCTTACCTGCTGCTCTCTGGCAGGTAGCTCCATGCCCTCCTGGGTTTTAATTGCACCTTAGAACAAACATGCATCAACACTACAATGAGCGGGTGGAGGGAGGTTTGGAGTCTTCTCTCACCCCCATTCTCTGCGGCCTGCTGGAGCGGGGGGGCTAGGAGGAGGAGTTGGCCGTCCGACTGCGGTCTGGAGTGTGGAGCCTTCCTGCTGCTGCGGAGTCGGGGTGGTCTGCCTCCCCCCACCGCAGGGAAAAGGGAAACACCACCTGGGTCTGGGTGCAGTTCCCCCCTCCAGGGGCAAGGGTACCTAGACCCGGTTTGTAGAGTACGCTTGGGGAGTGTGATCGTGTGTACAGCGTCTCTTTATGTCTGTCTCCACGTTGGTTGAGTGTGGAGTAAGTGCATATGAGAGCATGAGGGTGGGAATGGATGTTTGTGTCTGTGTGTGCCTGTATGTCTGTGTCTATATGTCAGGTTGGGTGTCAGGCGCCACCTCTCTGGGGACATCTCAGGCCCTCCAAGGTTTGGAGGCCTATCTCCCCCTACCACCACTTCCCCTGCCAGTGGCGGACTCCCTCAGACATCGGTGCGTTGGTGGTTCTTTGTGTCCGGGGATGGGCGTCCAGGTACACACCGGCTCACTCCTTGGCGGCCGCTTGTCGGGGCCTGGAGCCTGGGGCTCGCTCGGGCCACTTCGGAGGTGGGGTGCCCCCGGCCTCTCGGCCTGGGGCTCGGTCACTCAGGCACAGCTGGCTGCCGGCGGAGCTCACGGGCGCTTCCCTGCAACTCCCCCTGGCTTCTGCTCCGCGGCTGCTGAGTGAGCCCTCATCTGGGACTCTCCTCAGCTCTTACTGGGACAGTGGCGCGGCTGCCCCTCTGTTGGTCTTCCTTGGTCTCTTGTGTTCTGGGGGCCTCTGGATGTCTGGAGTTTTGATCTCCTCCATACCTGCTTCATACCCTGGAGGACGGGGCTGTGGCCCCCCCACACCCTCTAGCAGATCATTACATGAAGGAACCTTTTAAAAACAAGCGCGTCCATGCTCACAGGTGTACACACGGGTGATCACACCCACAAACTACACCCTTTTTGGCTCCTACCTCAAAGCACACTGTGTTCTGTTGATCTTATGTGCTGCACAATAATGTTTAATATTTAGTATTTACTGTCATATTCACATATATCATTGTGATGTTGTTTATTGTATTGCTCTCGTTTTCTTCTGCTTGCTTTTTTCCCCTTTCTCAACAGGTGATCAATATATGTATTTTTTTTTCTCTGCTTATTCTGTTGGTTTTTGTTTTTTGCCCTTCTCCCCCGTCCCTCTTCTCAGCTGTTTTTCTTTTCCTCTCTTTCCCCCAGTCAAGTCTGTCCCGTATCTAGCAAGTGAAAATAATAAATAAAATAAACAATAAAAGGTGAATCAAATGGACCATTATGGCAAGGCTGGGATGGTCAATTTGGTAAAGTAAATCCATTGGGCATCTTTCTTTGCCTTTAGACAATAATTCTGATGGCAAAAGAGCCAAACGGGACAGGAAAAAAAACCCCCAAAACACTATGTATGTAGGTATGATTCAAACAGAATAATTAACAACAAATCCTGTAAATGAGTTAAAATCAGCCCAACTTTTATTTGCAAATGCAAAAAGTCTATCAGCCAACATACTGGACACTGTTCTGCTGAACAACAAACAAATATATTTCCACAGCAGCTTCTGAGATTCTTCACCAACACTTGGCCTCGTCCTGTGATATAGTCAATTGTTCTATCTGCATTTTTTTGTCCTACTCAACTGTCATCCTCTCTATCCAAATTTGAACTTCCTACAATAATTCAGCCATCTTCCATAATTACTAAGTTAAAGTCATTGTGTAAACTTGATCCACTAATCTTACTAAACTCTCACTCCCCTCTCTTGGTCCACTGATTGCCAATACATTCCTCTCTTATATCTGGTTCTGTTCCATCTTCTCTTAAAACTGCAATAATAACCCCAATACTGAAAAAGAATGTTTAGATTGGAAGGTTGTGAACCAATTTCAGGACAATTTCACATCTGCCTTTCTTAGCCAAAGTTCTGGAAAAAATAGTGGCTGCACAGGTTCATCATCATCATCATCATCATCTCACTGGAAATAACCTGTATGGACAGTTTTAGTTCAGCTTCCGTTTATTTCACGGTACAGAAACAACTCTAGTAAAAATCACTAATGATCCTCTGCTTGCAGCTGATTCTCCTTGACCTCACAGCTGCTCCCACCGCATCCTTCTCCACAGATAAGCATCTATTGGCATCAGTGGTACAGCACTCGCCTTGTTTACCTCTTATCTCCCAGGCTGCTTACAGTTTGTTCAGTTACTTGTACTGTTATTTTTAATCTCTCTCTCTCTCACACACACACACACACACGAGTATTTATTCCCATATGGAAAAGATTTATATAAATCTTATAAAGTTTTTATCCGTCTTGTGTGAAACTTGTATGAAAAGCATACAAGAGTGAAAACAGATATAAGACCCCTTGAAAAATTATATAAATGAAACTTGTATGTTTTGGATACTTCCTAAAACAATATATGAAAGTGATGAGAAAGTGGCCACTTTCATGAGTAGATCATAGAAGCCTTATATGATTCACTATATGAAGTAGGCCACATCTGACGAAAGTCTTTTATAAGTTTTTTTCCATATGGGTTGTCTCTAGAGTAAACTACACATTTGTTTTGCATTCAAACACAGGAGCTGGCATGCTGTAATATCTTAAGGATGGCTTGTTTCCAGTCCAGGAATTACTGCCTGAATGACTGTCATGGATTTTTGTGATCCAAAAGTAAGTGCAGAAGAAAGTCTTTAACTTCCCTTGAGTGGACGTGGGTTGGAGATGCAATGAGCTTGAACCTGCAGGTGACCATCTTCACTGAACTCCTGGTGTCCTCCAAGCAAACGATTTCCTTTCCACAACATATTTCTTCTGGATTTGCTACAGAAAAGACCTCAAGTTAGACAATCGAGCTGCATTATCGCACTATTACCAAAACAATACTGTAAATTTGATATAAACAATTATACCATCCATTTTCTCCCACTTATCTGCAGCTGGGTCGTGGAGGCTGCCAGCCTGAGCAGAAAACCTCAGACCTCGCTCTTCTAGCTTATCCAGGGGAATTCCAGTGTGTCCTGGTCCTGGGACATGCCCGCAACACCTCATCCAGGAGGCATCCTTCCGAGATGCCCGAACCAGCTCATCTGGCTCCTTTCGATGTGGACGAGTAGCAGTTCTACTCTGAGCCCCTCTTGAATGACTTCACCATGATGGACTGGTACAGCGGCTCATCACTGCAGCTCCAGTCCCAATCCATCCGTCGATCTCTCATTCCCCTCTTGCTCACTTGTGAACAAGACCTTCCTCAACGTAGGGCAGCAACTCATAACTTTTGGTCATTTCCAGCCAGCGTACTGGGACCCACAAACAAAACCAACAGCTGGTAAGGTAAAGATTAGTAATAGTTTCTTTTATTAGGCCCCAGTTGGGGACTGGTACTGGTCTGAACCCATTACTACTGACTATTAAAACTCAAAACCCATTCTTCAGCAGACCAAGCATCCTTTTATTTCATCATAGGAGTCGATCAGACAGGAACAGACAGTGGGTACAATAAAGGTCAAACTGCACCATGTGTCAACTTCAAACCACAAACCGAGGCCACTCCCACTTTCATTACACCTGAACAAATGCTCAAATTACCTAATGACCCTTTACTAAAGTACCTGAGTATTACCTCACCAGAAGAAACAGACAAGAATACTTGGCTGGATCGACAGCTTACACAGCCAGATCTAATAATATGTCCGAGTGTGTGGCCCGCTCCACAGCACACTGTTCACTGTGCCTACCGCATTGGTGTGGCTGTAGCTCAGGAGGTAGAGCAGGTCACCTACTGATAACTGGAAGGTTGGTGGTTCGATCATTGGCTCCTCCAGTCTGCATGTCAAGTATCCTTGGGCAAGACCTCAAGTTGCTCTCCGATGTATTTATCGGAGTATGAATGTGTGTGAATGTTCTTAGAAAGCACTAAGTATAGAGAAAGTGCTTGCGAGAATGGGTGTGAAGGTGGCATGTTGTATACAGTGCTTTGAGTACTCCGGGAGAGTAGAAAAGCGCTATATAAGAATCTTATCATTTTCCACGATGACAGGCCAGGCTTTGACTGCATTTTGCAGCTCCAGATGAAACTGAGCACTGAACAGAATTTCACTCGTCTCGGACGGCAGCCTGTCTGGCATGCTCTCTGCTTTTTAAAGCTACTTCACTCTTTTTTGTTCCTTTTATTTATTCTTTGTTTTCCACTACTTAGTTCATACTTCTTGCACAGTCAAGTAATCTTTTATTCACTTGGAAACGCAGTTCTCCTAAAACTACAACTCCTCTGTGATGACTGCGACGCCATTCTGCTCCTTTGGCTACAGCTGCTGGGACTCAGATGGCATAGCCGCGCTGGCGTTCAGCACGTCATCCCCACGATGATCAAGAGGAACTACCACGGCTGCAGAGCCGGGAAAGCAGGATGACTGGAGAGGAAAAGATTTCGTCCTGCTCTCCTGTCAGTAGTGACTGGTAACGTCAGATTGCTGGTGAATAAGATGGACGAGCTTGCGACGCCAACAAGGACATGAAACGCTGCATAAAAAAAGTTCCTGGACCAGGTGTGTGAGAGCAGACTGGGACCCCGGATGTGTGCAATACACACATTGAACTGTTAGCAGTGAGTCTTGAACTGTATTATTTACTGCGAGAGGTTCCCCTTGTCATAATTATCATTGTTTAAATCGCCCAAGGTGAATGACATCATGTTACAGGAAAAATGATTCTATGTTTCTTTACCTTCTTTTAAATGTACAAAGATGCCTTTTGTCTGCCCTCTGCCTATGGTTAGATTAGTTTAGAATTATCTTTTTAGACTTTCCCAGCAAACACATCTTGTTTCTGGGACATATTGTTTTAGATTGTTTTATCTTCCCTAGCTCTCTGCTGACGAGACTAGCACCATATATGGAGTTGTTTTATTTTATCTGTTTATTATTTGTTATCCTGTTCTCACTGTCTCTGTGCTCTGTGCCTATAAAAATTACCAAGCCACTGTGCATGGTGTGAGTTGTTCTTAGCAGCTCACCCGTGTACACGTTTGATAAAGAAAGTAACTTTGTCTCATTGTGTCTTTATTTCTCCTGGGTCTTTTACAGAGTTTTCCCCCAACATTTCTTGGTCCTTCGGAGCCGGAGCACCTCCATCGTGTCCCATCTCCGTGACCAGTCCACGTTGTTCGTCTGTCGACAGCCCACACACCAGGTGTGTGGAAAAAGACCAAGAGCGTTAAATTCGGGTCTTGGCCAACGTCTTAGAAAGCGACCCACGGTGGTGGGGCCCGATCGAGGTGGACCAGACCCGGCGACACCGACCAGGTAGATACAGACACACTGACACAATCTTGCGTAAAAGCGTATTTTAAATTCAGGGAATTTAAAATAGCGAAAGTAGCTCGTCGCGACTGGAAGCTCCCCACCTCTGTGGGTTTAAAGTAGCTCGTCGGCTGGTAGCTTGGAGCTCGTCGACTGGAAGCTCCCCACTTCTGTGGGTTAGGTTTGGAGCTCTGGGTAGCTCCCCCAGCTGGGTCTAGACAGGGTCTAGGGAATAAGTAGCTCGTCTACAGAAAGACTGGCAGCTCCCCTTATTATAAGGGTTCCGATCGCGCGAATAGGTGTGAATGTGAATGTGTGTGTGTATTGTTGTAACTAACGGAGCAAGCTGAATTTTCACGGTCCAATAAGAGACTGAGCTGCTCCTACTGTGTTTTTCTTTTACTGCTATTCACTGACGTGCTGGTGAGTTGAGAGAACGGTCGAGTTCCGTCTCGTAAAGTTCACACCGCTTTTGGAAATAGTCCGAAAGTAGAAGGGCGTGTGAGCAACCACTCTCGTCTCTAATACCAGCGAAGGTGATAGCAGCTGTATCGTGTATATATTACTTAAACAAAAATAAGTAAATACATAAATAAGATGGGTAATCAAGCAAGTGAAATTAAAACTCACTCCTGCTGACGAGCAGTGGTGAGAAAAGAAAAGTCCAGACGCCGGACAAAAACAGTGTCTGTAAACTGAGAGATTTAAGAAAACAAAATATAAACAGTCGGGAGAACAGAGTACGAAATAAAGATAAACAAAGGGAAAATTACAGTAGAAATGATCTTTAGAGTATTTGAAATTAATAATAGCAAGGATAACAACCTGTAAAGTGATATTAACAATGAAACACAGTTGGCATGATGACCATGCCCAGCATGTATAAAATGAATATAAAGCAGATAATTCACACGAAAATATTTTAATAACATAAATAAAGTATATTAAGGCTGTGTCACTGTTCAGCCAAGGACAGTGTGTGAAAAGGTAACTGTCTCCACCTTGGGAAAAGGATGATTCTGCAGGTCATCTGAAGCCCTTGATGGATACAAAATAAAATATAAATAATATATTATAATAGAACTGCCTGGTCCGCCATGCAACAGAGAGAACAAATGTGACCGCAGATTGGATGAATTCTAAATTATCTGTTTGCTGAATAAGATGATCCTAACTATCAAATTGGCTCAGGAGTAGTACACTGAAAAAAATATGTTGTTGGATTTACTTAATTCAATGGTGGACATTTGTTGCACACAGATGTTTTGCTTTGGCAGCAACTTAAACAATTGAGTTAAATTAACACAATTTATTCATGTTCAATAAATCTGTGCAATTTGTGTTGATAAAATGTGACTTAAACATGTTTTGATGAAGTAATTTGAGCTCTTGAAATATTTTAATCCTTCACAATTTTCTCACTTTATCCCAACACCATTCAATAACTTTTACCCAATACTACTTGGTCACTTAAATACTACATGTTATCTTCAAATTACATTTTGCTATTATATTCTAGTATCAAATACACAATTTTCAAATGGAGGCCTTATAACAGATTATATTGTCCTCTTCCAAGATGGTTGCTGGCATCCACCAGTAACCTTTCAAAACAACATGTCTAATTTCACTGCAGTAGGTAAAGAATTAAACTGACATTACTCCACTACTGAATCTACATAAATCAACAGTTAAATAATGTCAGTTCTTCCGTGTTCTCTGGAATCAATCACAGCAAAGAAATTAGACTGTTTCTTTTGAAAAATGTTGGGAAAGAACAATACAAAACATTCTATTTAAGGCCTCTAATGTCAAGATTCAGTTAAACAACAATTATAACTAAACAATTTGAGGTAATGTTAGTTTCCATTAACATTAAATTAGGTTACTGAATTGGCAAACACCTTCCTATTAACATTACCCATTTTACCCCAATAACTAAAGAAATTAGCACTTGCAGGTCAAAACCTTTATTCAAGAGATGCAAAAATAACATTGATACAGTGACTGTCAAAAATTACGGCACTGATCATACTGTGACATCTTGGTTCAAAACAGCACACTTAGAAATATTCAAAGTTCCTTACTTCAACTGAATGAAACTGAAAATACCATTTCACACGACCCATATGGGATATTTAGACTGCATAACTGTTCATGCTACATCTCTTCACTAGTAAAAGAAAGAAAAAATACAAAGAGAAATTTAAAAATGCTGCCAAACAGAGAACTTGTACAGAACAAAAGGAAAAACAAACAACAACAACAAAAAAACGGCTCGTCCTCATGGCAGTTGCAGAGTTTATAAAAATGAACCCTGCGATCTGTTCCTGGAATTGAGCTTCAAAAATGCAGCAGAACAAGTGTGAGATTTAAATGTCTTCTCACCTAGAGCTGGTCACCTCACATGCATAACAGTGAGCTTCGTTGCAGGAGCAGTTTTGTCTTAGTTGTGAGCTTTTCTTGAGAGCTGAGTTGCTTCCAACTCCATTACCACCCTTTGAATCACCTCAAAAGTGTAGCAGAGTTGTGATGGGTAACTCATATTGAAGGAATAAAAAAGGTCCAAACAGCATGGCTACTGCAAAGGTCACGTTATCCAGATCTTGAAGAACTACTATACCCTCGATGATGATGCCAACATCAGAAAAGTCATTGCCTGGTGCATCCTCTGGAGACAGATGTTCATTGTGGTTTTCTCAATCTGTGCAGTGGCCTCAGTCAAGTCCTGGTTAAACACAAAACATTTTTTTAAGATTCCCTTTTAAACTCATCTCTTTTGAATCTACCAGTTCTAATGTTAGAGTAATTTAAACCAATGCAAGCAACATAGTAAATAGCTATAGCCAAAGAGTGGCCTGCCATGCTGCCATTCATGGTCTAACAGAGTTTCTAAGAGAGGGTGAAAAACACAATTTTACATTAGTTTTTGTTAGAAAGTCACCGGCCCATCAGAAATCCAGGTTTTGTCACTCAGAAGATGTTAGAATTTAGACTTTCAGCCCCACAATTTGGTTAGCTGTTGGTCTTTTTTTTTTTTTTCCAAACAAAAGCTAATATAAATATTGGTGGGATTTTCCTTTGTTCACTAGAATGACAAATTTAACGTTTTTTCACACTGATGTGACCCCTAATACAGGGGTGGGGCCTCAAGGGCCGGTGGCCGAGTTCACTACCAGGCCTCATGTGAACTTCAAATTATTAAAGAGGACTACTGGTCCTAACCAGTCCAATGAGGATCAAGTGGATAACTAAATGCATTTTTAAATGTTGCAAAGCCACAATCTACTCATAAAACACTCACCATGAACTCCTGCACCAAGATGTTGCAATTGTCTTTCACACAGATGCGGAGCACTTTGATGAGGGACTCCGAGCATTAATGTCATCCTTGACTATTATAACAAAGAAAACAGAGATTTGTGAACTTTTCAGTAGCACAGAAGAAAATGATCCCAGACAAAAACTCTTGACTTTTTAAACCAGTCAACATGCAACACCAGCATCTACAAAGCAATATCAAAAGTTCCTGTTTGACATCAACTTTATGGATATATAGTTTCCAGAACATTTATTTTTAAAAAAAGATAATTTTTTCTCAGTGGGCCAGTAAATGCATGACGAAAATTATGGCATCCTTTTAGTGGAATCAGTACTCACAGGTAATAGTTGACTGTTTCAATGGATGTAGCATAAAAATCTTTTACTGACCTAATGCAATACATATACACTTTGTAGTTAAAGAATTTTAAAGTTCTTACTGTCATTATGGCAGCTACATCCTTTAGCTTTGTGCCCTGTTCCCCCGATCACTTTGCAAACACTTTCAGCAGACTGTCAGAGAAAAACTCAGCTCCGTCAGAAACCTTGACTGTAAAGGCATGGTTGGGATGCACTGGAATGCTGCATTTCATCTGAAATGACATAAAATTATTTTGAAATAACAGCAGGCACTGTGCTTGGTTAATCAGTAATGTTTTGTTGAATAAAAACTGTGTTTCCAGATCTTATGGGATTAAAAAAAAATCCAAAGATGTTTGTTTCTGATTTGCAACCCAAGAACCCACAAGTTACAACCTCATTTCAGTTCAAGTGTGCATTAATGTGAGTCCAGTAATCACCTTTCTGACAATACATACAGGTATAAGTTAAACCTATGGCAGATTTTGGATTTCTCAGTTGTTTTAATAGGGTGAGTATGCATGCACCTAATAATTATACAAAACCTATTATAATTAAGTTACAGAAACCTTAAGCGAAAATAGAATATACTTTCTTACCATAACACCTTGAACCCACAATCCATCAGCTGACTCCTGGTGAAATGCAGAATAGATGTGGTCTCTCAATGTGCATCAACAAAAACAAAAACAAAAACAAAAGGACAGCAGGTGAGGGCAGGAGGGGTAGGGATGTAAGCTAGCATAATACCGCTGATGATATTAGCTAAAGCTGTTCAATGTCCAAAATCTCACTAACACCACGGTGCAGTAAATACACAATGTAACTGAAGAGTCAGTTGACAAATCTATTCACACAGAAAACCAAATTATGTTATGAGTGCCTCGTAATTAGGTTTAATGTGATATTACGGCTCTTGTGCCAAAAACAAATTCAAATGAAAAAGCGCCAATTCTTTGACAACAGATAAAACAGCAAATAAGCTAACGGCTCTTTTTTAGCATGTTACATGGCGGCACTTTAGACGTTTAACTACATTTGGCTGAAATATGGTAAACATTAATTCAAAAAATCAAGACATACCAAAAAACGTAGAGTTGGCTTGACTTGACTGAGATGGATGCATTTTTTAAACCACGATCCAAAGCCCGCGAGATGAAATCACGCGTGGTTTCACGAGATTTAACGTTGCTATCTTATTGACTTACTTCACCTGAACATGATATGAACAATTTAATACACCCTTTCTGCATATCATGTAGTTTTTACACTATATAGTTACATTTAACTTTAAAACATGAGGCAATTGTGTTAAATACATGCAAGATGCTTACATAAATCCAAGAGATGGCCAGTCCCTTTTTTTCAGTGTATAGTGGTACACACTGATAAAATATTATAATATGCTATTGCTGTCATATAAGACAAAGAGGATAATATTAACAATGACATAATATTAATATGAAGAGGCACCTTAATCGGTTATGATGTGAGGTGGATAATTGTTAAGCAGTAGTCTGCATCAAGCTTAAGGTTTGCTGAAACTCAGTGTAATGACATGTGAGATGAAGACAATACGGAGAATAACTAAACTAATGAAGTGCATAGAGGCACTTGACCAGCTTGAAACCTATCATCCTAGAATGACACATTGCTGAGATATAGAGCACACCTATAATAACAACCAATAAGCAAAACCCTGTAGACAACAGCTACAACTACAGGATTGAGAAGCTGAATTAAATATGTAGACACTGCTAAGCTGATGAGCATGTTACACATTTTCTTTTCTTTTTATTTATTTGTTTCTTTTAGAGCAGAAGCTGCTGTAACACACCCAAAGAAAGACTGTAGGTCTGACCAACCGTCTCAGTCATGGGCAAAAAGATGTCAGTCAATAAAATTCTAAAAGATAATTTATTGATGAAAAATATATCAAGAGATAAAAGATAAAACAGTCCAGTGTCCCACTTATGAATTGTATAAAAACACACAGTCCCAAGGCCAGAGCCAGCTATGCCACACAGCCAAGTTGCACTCCACCTGTTGCCTTTAACAGGGTTAGAAGTTGTCCTTGGAGACCCACCACCCTGCAAGCATATAGCCAGTGGTCACTCAAGCCTCTGCAACCCTGCAGCCTTTAGGCTGTGGCATATAATAGGCCCTGGACTGCACAGAGAGACAAAACGACACACCTAATATAAAATTCATAGGGCAAAACCCGTCCATCCCAAACATATCTGATTTCATCACATTACATACCTGCACAGAGAGACAAAACAACACAGCAGTGTTTGTAGTGTGGGCTATAAGAAGACCGGTGTATCAGTGCAATCAAGTACACCTGCCTCTAATTACTCCAACCTCATTCCAGCCATTGGCTCACCAAAAATGTGACACACACAAAACCACTCCCAACCCAGTGCAACTTCACACAATAATATGGAGCTGAATTAACACAGGCACATTAGTCTACCATGTTACAAGCTGCATGCTATTACAAGCCAACATATGCAGACTTCTGCCTTGTTCGGGTGGCAGCATTTTTCTTTTTTCTTTTGTGTCCTGACACGTTTATGTTTTTTGGTTTTGTTTGATTATTTTGTTGGTTTTGGAAACGAATTTAAATGAACTTGTGACCATACTTGAGAATCACAGTGACACATAGTGATTAGGCATATGATTGAAAAATGCCTAGGTTTAGAGCTGTGAGCTATGAGCTGTGAGCAATGCAAAGTTAAATATATATATTTGTATAAATGGGAAACAACCCTAACTTGAAAGTTTGAAATGTGTGAGATCCATGCATTGTTTGAAGAACTAGAAATTATCTAAAACTGCCTTAAGTGAAAATGTAGAGTTGCATCTATTCTCCCAAACAAAAAAACAAAAAACAAAAAAAGGGAGAAGCATTCTGTAACTTAAAAATAAGGCTGACTGTTGACAACAGACTAAAACACTAATTCGCAGGTGGCTATCAGGAACAGAGAGGCGAGCAAAGTCACAAACACCAAGGCTGCAGACAGCCACGCAGAAACAGCAGATAACATAGAGACAACGCCTGCTAGAACCGTGGAGAGGAAGGTCACTTCACACGAGATTGTTGCGCATGTGAAATACACAAAGATAAACAAATAACCATTTATATAGACAGCCAGTATGTTTTCTCTGCTGTGCATCATTTTGCAAAAAATCTGGAAAACCAGAGGAATGATTACACCAACTGGCAAACCAGCATGCCAACCTCTTACAACGCCTACTGACTCTTTCATTACTACAGGCAACAATTTTGCTGACAGAGCAGCAAAATAGGCGGCACAACAGGCAAACATGACATTGATGGCAGTAAACACACATCAGATTCCACTGGATGTGTTGAAAAATGAACAAAAAGCAGCAAGCACAGCAGAGCAGGCAAAATGGCTAAAACACGGTGCAGTTCTGACAAACGACTTAATGATGTGTTATGGCAAGCCAGTGTTGCCAAAATTCCTCCACAAAATGGCGGCATTAGTGACTCATGGCTGTACGCATTTGTCAACGGGGGGACTGACCAGTATTGTCAACTCTCATTTCTACACTGTAAATTCTACACTGTAAATTTTGAAACCTCAGCAAAACAATTTGTCAGAACATGCATGACGTGTCAAAAATGTAATGCTCAGGGAAACCTGAGACCACACAATCCATATGGACTTTATTGAGCTAAATGAATGCCAAGGGTAAAAATACACCCTAGTGGTTATAGATGTATCCTCAAAGTGGCCAGAAATCTACCCAGTGAAAAAGGCAGATACAATTTCAGTAGCAAAATGTATGTCTAAGTTGTAGGAAAATAAAGAGATGATTGTAAATGACGAAGAATGTAATGATGTCTATCAAGTGTCTTGCAGATCACAGCCCGGTGACTGGGTTCTGATCAAAGTGCTCCAAAGGAAAAACTGGAGCTTGCAAAATAGCGGAACGACCATCTTGCATCCATCAGAGCCAGTAAGTGAAGCCATCTAAACACAGCTGACGGCAGGCTTGCCCACTTGTTGTGATCTCGCCCGGTGGAGGGGTCAGCTTTCCTGGCCGGGGGGTCTACTCGCGACAGGAGGGTGTGTCCCGTCGTCATGAGGTGGTGGCTCTTAACAACTGCAGCGGCCCTGACCATGGCCGGGCTCCTCACCTTTGCTTCCGTGAGGGACAACAAGTCACGTTATATGGAGAAAAGGCAGACACTGTATGACAAAGGAAAGTACACCAAGTTTCCCCATGGCTATGCCACTAATTTCTGGTGGCAGTTTATGAACACTACAGCTTACTTGAATAATAAAACTGACTGCTATGCAAATACATATACACTTTCTGCCCACCGAGGAACGAGAGGAAGTGTATGGACTGTTCACTCAACGAAACCTGTGCCAGTAACGCGACACTGATGAGCCTCAACTGTCGCTCCAACTACAGCTACCGAATGATACTACAAACAAAGACTCATTACCAGACAGGATGTGCACGGACGGCACCAAGCAGTAAAGGAACCAGAGTTTCGCATCTGAGGAGGAGTGAAATTCTTACAGAGCTTGATCCCCAGCATTGGAGTTGCCGAGGTGCGGGATCATGTGGAAATCAACCGATATGCTCTGCTACGACACATCAACTTGACTAAGACCCTGGGAACCGCCTTAGCAGGAGAACAGCAGGCCATCAGAACGATGGTGCTGCAGAACAGACTGACACTAGACCTGCTAACAGCATCACAAGGAGGAGTTTGCAAGCTGATCGGGGAAACATGTTGCACTTTTATCCCTGATGGATACGAAACTGGAGGAGACATTTATGAAGCTTTGCAGAATTTGTCCATTCTGCAAAAATATGTCACTGACCACACATCTGGAGCAGCTACACCGCCATGTCTAAGAGTAATGATTTCAAAGATGATAACAACTACAATGACTGCTTATGTTGCCGTGCCTAAAGAAGAACAGCATCCCGTTGCAATTCTGTTAGAGGAGAACTTGTAATAACTGCTAATGAATGACGTGGTGATTAAAAATGACTTCTGCCTTTTTCAAGTGATCATGCACTGATTAACACATTAGTAGTTTATGCAGGTACAATATAAGGTTTTCACCCTTTTATTTTTTGAAGTTCTCATTTTAAATATGAAGTTTTCATTATTTTACATATAAAGTTTTCAATTTAAGGTTTGCATCATTTTAAGTATAAGGTTTTCATCCTTGTATTTTTTTTTGAAGTTTTCATTTTACATATGAAGTTTTCATCATTTTTAAATACAAAGTTTTCATTTTAGTTTTCATCCTTTTATTTTTTGTAGTTTTAGTTTTATTATTTTTTCTTGTTTATTCCACTTGTTATTTCAATTACTATGATTTTCATTTACTATGTTTTTCTTTTTATTATTTTCTTTTGTTTTATTCTTTAGACCAGATGACTTCCATTTCTGCTATGCTGACATTTTGAAAATTAAAAAATTGCTTAAGATACTTAATAAATAACCTTCACAGACAATTGTTGTATACATTTAAAATAAGTTAAAACAGGAGGGAATGTTACAGGAAAAATGATTCTATGTTTCTTTACCTTCTTTTAAATGTATAAAGATGCCTTTTGTCTGCCCTCTGTCTATGGTTAGATTAGTTTAGAATTATCTTTTTAGACTTTCCCAGCAAACACATCTTGTTTCTGGGACATATTGTTTTAGATTGTTTTATCTTCCCTAGCTCTCTGCTGACGAGACTAGCACCATATATGGAGTTGTTTTATTTTATCTGTTTATTATTTGTTATCCTGTTCTCACTGTCTCTGTGCTCTGTGCCTATAAAAATTACCAAGCCACTGTGCATGGTGTGAGTTGTTCTTAGCAGCTCACCCGTGTACACGTTTGATAAAGAAAGTAACTTTGTCTCATTGTGTCTTTATTTCTCCTGGGTTTTTTACAGAGTTTTCCCCCAACACATCATCAGCTCGGTGACAGCAGACCTGAATCGAAGCCCGTTTATGTTTGTGGGTGTAATGTGCGATTTTAACCACACAAATCTACCGTTTTACCTACGTTCAAGCAATAAAACCAGAGACATTAAAACACTGGACGCGCGTCCAAATGGCTCTTTGGGTGTTAAAGGTTGCTGACCCCTGGTTTAGACGCTCTCCACGGTTTCATCAATCAGTGCTTCCAGGACAGAGTGATGATGACCCAGAGCGCATCTTCCACGGCCAAAATTGAGACGCAGTCATCGAAAAGATGTCGCCAGGCAAACTCCCTCGGCACATCATCACCTGCCACTTTACTGACATCCTGGAGTCAATCAACAAGCGATTGTCCAGTTTCAATTCGAGGCTGTCCCTGATGGCACCTTGGGAGAGGCTTACAGTTACAGGAGCTCTGACCAACTTCTGTTCTTTTAAATTATTTAATTTCTTTTCCTTGCTTTTTTCACTTTTTCCATGTAACCTGTCACAAGAATGCTAGCCAGA
Organism: Aulonocara stuartgranti; assembly: GCF_965226115.1. Lineage (NCBI taxonomy): Eukaryota > Metazoa > Chordata > Actinopteri > Cichliformes > Cichlidae > Aulonocara > Aulonocara stuartgranti. Next base: position 1,272,586 of record NC_138945.1, read on the forward strand.
AACAGCTTGAAGTTATTTCTGTGTTATTTGATCATATACAGACTGTTTAACCCCAGTATGTGGAGAGCAATCTCAAACATCGGCTCCATTGTTTACACCCGGGATCAGCTGTTAGCCCTTAGCAACCAGCTGATTCACCCCAGAGAAAGACCAGAGATCCCCAGGGAGTTACGGCGGAGGAGACGGGGCTGTAGAGCTGGAGCTAAGTGTCAAGAGTGGAAGACACGGTACAAACCATCTGTACCCATGACGCTGTCACCTACCTGCTGCATTGGGGGCTTCTCTCATCTGGAGAGCACCAGGTGCGCTGTTATTTCTCCAGTGCCTTGAATACAATCCAACCTTAAGTGCTAAGGGAGAAGATGCAGGGAGCAGGAGTGGACCATCAGCTGTCCTCGTTGATTATTGACTACCTCACCAGTAGACCCCAGTATGTGAGGCTGTGGGACTGTGTGTCTGAGGTGGTAGTCTGCAGCACGGGGGCCCCACAAGGAACAGTGCTCGCCCCTTTCCTCTTCACCCTGTACACTGCAGACAGACCGGTAACCATAGTCAATTCAATTCAATTCAATTCAATTTTATTTATATAGCGCCAAATCACAACAAAAGTCGCCTCAAGGCGCTTCATAGATACAGAGAAAAACCCAACAATCATATGACCCCCTATGAGCAAGCACTTTGGCGACAGTGGGAAGGAAAAACTCCCTTTTAACAGGAAGAAACCTCCGGCAGAACCAGGCTCAGGGAGGGGCGGCCATCTGCTGCGACCGGTTGGGGTGAGAGAAGGAAGACAGGATAAAGACATGCTGTGGAAGAGAGACAGAGGTTAATAACAGATATGATTCAATGCAGAGAGGTCTATTAATACATAGTGAGTGAGAAAGGTGACTGGAAAGGAAAAACTCAATGCATCATGGGAATCCCCCGGCAGCCTACATCTATTGCAGCATAACAAAGGGAGGATTCAGGGTCACCTGGTCCAGCCCTAACTATATGCTTTAGAAAAAAGGAAAGTTTTAAGCCTAATCTTGAAAGTAGAGATAGTGTCTGTCTCCCGAATCCAAACTGGAAGCTGGTTCCACAGAAGAGGGGCCTGAAAACTGAAGGCTCTCCCTCCCATTCTACTTTTAAATACTCTAGGAACAACAAGTAGGCCTGCAGAGCGAGAGCGGAGCGCTCTAATAGGGTGATATGGTACTACAAGGTCATTAAGATAAGATGGGGCCTGATTATTTAAGACCTTGTATGTGAGGAGCAGGATTTTGAATTCAATTCTGGATTTAACAGGAAGCCAATGAAGGGAAGCCAAAACAGGAGAAATATGCTCTCTCTTTCTAGTCCCTGTCAGGACTCTTGCTGCAGCATTTTGGATTAGCTGAAGGCTTTTCAGTGAGTTTTTTGGACATCCTGATAATAATGAATTACAGTCGTCCAGCCTGGAAGTAATAAATGCATGAACTAGTTTTTCAGCGTCACTCTGAGACAGGATATTTCTAATTTTAGAGATGTTGCGCAAATGGAAGAAAGCAGTCTTACATATTTGTTTAATATGTGCGTTGAAGGACATGTCCTGGTCAAAAATGACTCCAAGGTTCCTCACCGCGTTACTGGAGGCCAAGGTAATGCCATCCAGAGTAAGAATCTGATTAGATACCATATTTCTAAGATTTTCAGGGCCGAGTACAATAACCTCAGTTTTATCTGAATTAAGAAGCAGAAAGTTAGCGGCCATCCAGGTCTTTATGTCTTTAAGACATTCCTGCAGTTTAACTAATTGGTGTGTGTTATCTGGCTTCATGGACAGATAGAGCTGGGTGTCATCTGCATAGCAGTGAAAATGTATGCTATGTCTTCTAATGATACTGCCTAAGGGAAGCATGTATAATGTAAACAGAATTGGTCCTAGCACTGAACCCTGTGGAACTCCATAATTAACCTCAGTGTGTGAAGAGGACTCTCCATTTACATGCACGAATTGGAGTCTATTAGATAGATATGATACAAACCACTGCAGCGCAGTACTTGTAATACCTACAGCATGTTCTAATCGCTCTAATAGGATATTATGATCAACAGTATCGAACGCTGCACTGAGGTCTAGCAGGACAAGCACAGAGATGAGTCCACTGTCAGAGGCCATAAGAAGATCATTTGTAACCTTCACTAAAGCTGTTTCTGTGCTGTGATGAGCTCTGAAACCTGACTGAAACTCTTCAAATAAACCTCTGCAGATGATCTGTTAGCTGTTTGACAACTACTCTTTCAAGGATTTTTGATATGAAAGGAAGGTTGGAGATTGGCCTATAATTAGCTAAGACTGCTGGGTCTAGAGATGGCTTTTTGAGTAAAGGTTTAACTACAGCCAGCTTGAAGGCCTGTGGTACATAGCCGATTATTAGAGATAGGTTGATCATATTTAAGATCGAAGAATTAATTAATGGCAGGACTTCTTTGAGCAGTTTTGTAGGAATGGGGTCTAAAAGACACGTTGATGGTTTGGAGGAAGTAATTATTGAAGTTAACTCAGAAAGATCAATTGGAGAAAAAGAGTCTAACTTAATATCAATGGTACTAAGAGTAGCTGTAGATAATATTACATCTGTGGGATGATTACTGGTAATTTTTTCTCTAATGATAAAAATTTTATTTGTGAAGAAGTTCATGAAGTCATTACTAGTTAACGTTAAAGGGATGGTTGGCTCAAAAGAGCTCTGACTGTTTGTCAGCCTGGCTACAGAGCTGAAGAGAAACCTGGGGTTGTTCTTATTTTCTTCAATCAGTGATGAATAGTAAGATGTTCTGGCTTTGCGGAGGGCTTTCTTATAAAGCAGCAAACTATTTCTCCAGGCTAAATGATGATCCTCTAGATTTGTGACACGCCATTTCCTCTCCAGATTACGAGTCATCTGCTTTAGGGTACGTGTTTCAGAATTATACCACGGAGTCAGGTACTTCTGATTAGAGACCTTAGTTTTCACAGGAGCTACAGTATCCAGAGTCGTACGTAGTGAGGAGGTGAAATTATTAACAAGATAATCGACCTCTGTTGGGGTAGCGTTCAGATAGCTGCTTTGCTCTGTGTTGGTACAGGGCATTGGAGATGATAACAGTGGGTGGATTATATTCTTAAACTTAGTTACAGTGCTTTCAGAAAGACACCTACTTTGATAAAGTCTACTCTTCACCGCTGTGTAATCAATTATTGTAAAAGTAAATGTTATCAGGAAATGATCAGACAGGAGAGGGTTTTCAGGAAACACTGTTAAATGTTCAGGTTCGATGCCATATGTTAAAACAAGATCTAGAGTGTGATTAAAGTGGTGGGTGGGTTCTTTTACATTTTGAGAGAAACCAATTGAGTCTAATAACAGATTAAATGCCATGTTGAGGCTGTCATTTTTAGCATCTACATGGATGTTAAAATCACCCACAATAATTATTTTATCTGAGCTCAGAACTAAATTAGATATAAAGTCTGAGAAATCAGACAGAAACTCTGTGTAAGGCCCAGGTGGACGATAGATGATAACAAGTAAGACTGGTTTCTGAGTTTCACAGCTGGGGTGGACAATGTTAAGCATCAGGCTTTCAAATGAATTAAAAGTCTGTCTTGGTCTTTCATTAATTAATAGGCTGGTGTGAAAAATTGCTGCCACACCGCCCCCTCGGCCTGTGCTTCGAGGTTTCTGGTAGTTAGAATGGCTCGGGGGTGTTGATTCATTTAAACTAACATAATCATCCTGCTGCAACCAGGTTTCTGTAAGGCAGAGTAAATCAATTTGTTGATCAATTATTAAGTCATGTACTAACAGAGACTTGGAGGAGAGAGACCTAATATTTAATAATCCACATTTCACTGTTTTACTCTTTGGTTCAGATGTGGATACTGTATTGTTCTTTCTTTGTGATTGTTTATGTTTAAGTTGTTTGTTGCTGGTTTTTAGTTTGTTTTTTGTCTGTTTGGGAGCTGACACAGTCTCTATGGAGATGGGTTTTTGGGGGGGTAGCAGGAGGAGAGAAGCTGCAGAGAAGCGTGTAAGACTGCAACTCTGCTTCCTGGTCCCAACTCTGGATAGTCATATTTTGGGGGGTTTAATAAATTTGTCCATATTTCTAGAAATGAGAGCTGCTCCATCCAAAGTGGGATGGATGCCGTCTCTCCTAACAAGACCAGGTTTCCTCCAGAAGGTTTGCCAATTATCTATGAAGCCCACATCGTTTCTGGGACACCACTCAGACAGCCAGCAATTTAAGGAGAACATGCGGCTAAACATGTCACTCCTGGTCTGATTGGGGAGGGGACCAGAGAAAACTACAGAGTCCGACATTGTTTTGGCAAAGTTGCACACCGATTCAATATTGATTTTAGTGACCTCCGATTGGCGTAACCGGGTGTCATTACTGCCGACGTGAATTATGATTTTACTGAATTTACGTTTACCCTTAGCCAGCAGTTTTAAATTTCCTTCAATGTCGCCTGCTCTGGCCCCTGGAAGACAATTGACTATGGTTGCCGGTGTCTCTAGCTTCACATGTCTGAGAACAGAATCGCCAATTACCAGAGTTTGACCCCCGGCGGGTGTGTCGCCGAGTGGGGAAAAACGGTTAGACACATGAACGGGTTGGTGGTGTACCTGGGGCTTCTGTTTAGGACTATGCTTCCTCCTCACCGTGACCCAGCCGCCCTGATTCCCCAGCTGCTTGGGACCTGCCGGGGAACAGCTAGCGGGGCCTACGCTATTTTCGGCTGCACCAGCTACAGGGGCCTGGCTAGCTGCGGGTGAATGAAGGGTGCGAAGCCGAGTCTCCAATTCAGTAATCCTGGCCTCCAGAGCTGCAAATATGCTACATTTGTTACAGATATCATTACTGCTAAAGGAGGCCGAGGAGTAACTAAACATCAGTCAGTTTTCTTCACTCCAGAAAAGAATCCACTTCACTCCCCTTTTTCCTTTCTCTTGCTCTGACACTCTTGCATTAACATTTGCAATTGATTAACAATAGATTATGTCAAATTGCTAATGCAATGTGATGCCATAACAGCTAAAACACAGTCACTCTCTTCTAATACGTTAACTACAATATTCCCAGTTTATTTTTTACATTTTTATCCCCATCTCAGTTTTCTTTCATCCCTCCAGCACACCCTTGTCCTTGTCCCCGGCCCTTCTTTCACTGCATGGATCACCCGTTTCCCTATGCAACCACAAACACATCTCTCTGCAAATGGTAAATGGCCTGTATTTATATAGCGCTTTACTAGCCCCTAAGGACCCCAAAGCGCTTTACATATCCAGTCATCCACCCATTCACACACTGGTGATGGCAGCTACATTGTAGCCACAACCACCCTTGGAGCGCACTGACAGAGGCGAGCAGTAGAGTATTACTTCCTGTTCCAATACACAGTGCTGTTTTTGAGTAGCTTATCTGCATAGCAATTTAATTAAAAACTTCTGTTAACTATAACTTCTGTTTTCATAGTATAATCCTCACGTGTTTCATCCGAAGCACATTTCTGTGTATTCACTACCTAATTTATAGCCAAAGTATTCAGTTACTGTGTCTGTACGCTAGCTTAGCTCATAGCCAACTCGCTAGCAGCATGGCCTCTTCTCCTGTCCCTCCTGCACTTTCCTGCTCATTGTGTCAGATGTTTAGTTACTCCTCGGCCTCCTTTAGCAGTAATGATACTTGTAACAAATGTAGCATATTTGCAGCTCTGGAGGCCAGTGGTGGAGCTTAGACAGTTTAGGCCAACATTTTGCTGTGATCTTTAATTTGACTTTCTAGTTATAATATTCATTATTTTATGTTATAATGTAATATGCTGTGCTCCATAAATTGATCCTGCTTTGTTGTCTTTTGTGTTGTTGTAAAGTGTTGGTAGATGTCGTAAAGGGGGTGTGTATTTGCCCACATGTGGGGGCGATGAAAGCTTAGGCAAGTAAGCAGGACGTGGAGCAACAGTTTTCTGACCGTTGCCGTTTATTGTGAAGGAGCAGTATGCAAAAGTTCTCGAGGCAAATCTGGAGTTGTTCGGAGAATTAAACGAGAGATTCGCCACGATTGAGACGAAAAAGGGTGAACTGGCTGTCTATTTACGTGAAGATGCCAATCAGCTGTCACTGGAGGAACTCTTCGGTACCATCAGGACTTTCCGAGGACTCTTCATCAAGGCGCTGAAGGAAAACAAAACTCGGACAGAACAGGCGGCCAAGGCTGAGAAGAGAAAGAAGCAGCTGGCAGAGGAAGAGTCCAAGAGACAGAAAGGAGAGAATGGGAAAATAATCAAAGGTTTTGTGCCGCAGAACGACGGCTGCATCATAGAAAACCTCCTGGCGGACATCGGAAAAGGTTTCAGCCTCAGAAAGATGTCGTAAAGGGGGTGTGTATTTGCCCACATGTGGGGGCGATGAAAGCTTAGGCAAGTAAGCAGGACGTGGAGCAACAGTTTTCTGACCGTTGCCGTTTATTGTGGTTTCACTGTAACAAAAGGAACGGAAACGGAGCTCCCACCAGAGGCCTTTGTTTTGTATTTTTCGGTTTCTATGGAACAAATAAATTTTCTCTTTTGTTTTAAACATTTGCCTCATTTTTGCTACCAAAAGGCATACAAGCGATTCAAGAAGAGCACGAGTCAGAATCTTTACGTCCCACAGAAGCGGCGTGGAAGGACCGAGTTTGCCGCTACAGCCAGGATTACTGAATTAGAGACTCTGCTTCCCACCCTTCATTCGCCCGTAGCTAGCCATGTCCCTGTAGCTGGTGCAGCCGAAGATAGCGTAGGCCCCGCTAGCTGTTCCCCAGCAGACCCTAAGCAGCTGGGGAAAGAGGGCGGCTGGGTGACTGTGAGGAGGAAGCATAGTCCTAAACAGAAGCCCCAGGTACACCACCAACCTGTTCATGTGTCTAACCGTTTTTCCCCACTCGGCGACACACCCGCCGGGGGTCTAACTCTGGTAATTGGAACAATACAGTATCCACATCTGAACCAAAGAGTAAAACAGTGAAATGTGGATTATTAAATATTAGGTCTCTCTCCTCCAAGTCTGTTAGGACATGACTTAATAATTGATCAACAAATTGATTTACTCTGCCTTACAGAAACCTGGTTGCAGCAGGATGATTATGTTAGTTTAAATGAATCAACACCCCCGAGTCATTCTAACTACCAGGGGGGGTGGCAGCAATTTTTCACACCAGCCTATTAATCAACTTGAATTAATCTGATGCTTTTCCTGCAGAAGGAGAAGGAGAAGTGAGGCAGCAGGTGAGTAAGTGACGGAAGTGACGGACAAGGTAAGCGACTCATGTTGTAACTGACGTCAGACGCCGGAGATTTTGGCGGAAAATTAAAGCAAATGGTAGTTTAGATTTGAACAAATTCATTTAAGCTTCAGCATTACCAAATACACTTATCAATTGTCTTATAACTAACACTATTTGTCTAAATAATCTCCAACACCCTGGAGAACAACGGGGAGAGTTTAGAGACTCTCCAAGATTATATTGATCAGTGCTTTCAGGATCTCGTGATGAAGAAGACCCCGTGTGCAGCTTCCCCGGCCAAACCTGAGACGCCGTCGTCGAAAAGACAACGCCCGGCAGATTCCCCCGGCTCAACATCGCCAGCCGGCAAAGATATTGCCGACATATTGGAGTCAATCGACAAGCGATTGTCCAGTTTCGACGCAAGGCTGTCCTTGGTGGAGATTCTTCACCGAGAATTTAAATGCTTGCGAGAATCCCTGGAGTTCAGCCAGCAGCAGGTGGAAACGCTCGCTGCTGAAAATACCACGCTAAGGGAGTCGGTGAAATGTCTCACAGATAATGTTACCCAGCTCAATAGAGAAAATAAAAAAATAAAAGAAACAGTTATCGATCTACAAGCTCGTAGCATGCGTGATAATCTGGTATTTTCTGGTATTCCAGAAGCCGCTGGAGAGGACGCGGAGACCACGGTAAAAAGCTTCATCAAAACCCACCTGAAGCTGCCGGAGGACAATGTGAAGAACATCGTCTTCGATCGGGTACATCGCCTCGGCCCCATTCGGGCTACGGCCGGGAGACCACGTCCTATCGTGGCCAAATTCGGCCACTTCAAACAAAAGCAATATGTGAAAAGCCGCGGCAGGGAATTAAAAGGAACGGACTTCAGCGTGAACGACCAGTTCCCCAAAGAGATCTTGGAACGACGCATGGTCCTCTTCCCAATCCGACGCGGCTTCATCCAGAAGGGCTCCCGCGCTGTCATCGCTGTGGACCGGCTGTACGTGGACGGACAGCTCCACCGCGACCCCAACATCACTCCGTGGCTGTATTAACCTCACACCAGATAAGAATCAGCTACACCATTTCCCTATCCACTCACACTAACTTGCATTAACATCTGTTTAACTTACCAGTATCAAATCGCATCTTAAAGTGTGATTTCATAGCAGAATTAACACCGTCACTCTCCGTCAGTGATTTAATTGGAATGTTTACGTTTTGTTTCTGTTTTTTTTTCTTCTCATTTTTTTTTTTTTTTTTTTCCCCTCCTCTCTTTTCCCCCCTCTTGGTTTTATGCTGCTCACCCCTGTCCTTGGTTTCTTTCTTTATTCCTTTCACTGCCTCGATCACCTGCTTCGACACTCATCCACAAACATCCTTTATTTCGACACATACGCACCATGCGCTCAACGGCAGCACATTTACATCAGTCAGACAGCGCACACAGTCATATAAGATACACACACACACTTAAGCCAAGCCTACTCATATTAGTAACTATGCATACACAAAGTCAGACTCAGGGAGCATCTCGCCACACATTTTTTCTCTCTCTCCTTCTCTTTATTTATGAACAAGTGACGTATTCTCTCCACCTGGCTAAGCGACGCACACAGCATACATCCCTAGTTATACACAAACATCTATGGGTACACTGAGGTTCATTACATGGAATATAAATGGAGCTGGCTCCAGAGAAAAGAGGTTAAAAATATTTAACCAACTCAAAAAACTACAGGCGGATGTTGTCCTATTACAAGAGACCCACAGACCTCTTAGAGGTTCGAATGAACTTAAAACACCGGAGTTTCCTAATGTGTTCTCAGCTTGTTATAATTCTAGACAAAGGGGAGCAGCAATTTTAATACATAAAAATATTAATTTCACAGTACTCGATACAGTTATAGATCCAGAGGGCAGATTCTTAATCATTAAACTATCTATACGTGATAAAAAGCTATGTATTGCAAGTGTATATGGTCCAGATGTTGATGATCCCTCATTCTTTCACGGTTTTTTCAGTGCACTCTCTGAACACTTAGATGGCACACTTGTTCTTGGAGGCGACCTCAACCTTGGACTAAATGAAGACATGGATAGGCTCAATACAGCGGGAACTCAGCGTAATTGGCAGTCCACAAATATAATCAAACAGTATATGAGCGACTTTGGTCTTTGCGATGCATGGCGCTCCCTTCACCCCACCAGTAAGGAATATACTTTCTCACATGTCCATCACTCCTACTCTCGTCTGGATTATTTTTTGGTCAGCAGCTCACTGCTGAACGACATTTCAGACACTGAGATTCACCCTATAGCTGTCAGCGATCATGGTCCTGTATCTTTAACACTAATGCACAAGAATAATACTACGCCAAGTAAAAACTGGAGATTTAATATATCACTACTTAAAGATGAAGACTTTATTAAATATTTTAAAAAAGAGTGGACTTCATATTTGGACTATAATGACATTCCCGAAACATCAGCTTCTGTTCTATGGGAAGCAGGGAAAGCTGTGATGAGAGGTAAAATAATTTCTTTCTCATCACATAAAAAGAAAAAAGAAAACAAAAATATTCAGGAATTAGAAAAAAACATCAAATCACTAGAAGAAGCCTACGCGTCCCACCAAGATCAGGAAATAATGAACAAAATACGCAAAACAAAACTAGAATTAAATGAGATAATTGATAAAAAAAACAAAATTCTTAGTACAAAGACTACGCCTACAAAATTATGAACATGGTAATAAATCCGGTCAATTTCTAGCAAACCAGCTAAAAATAAATAAAGAAAAAACAACTATATGTGCTGTTCAAGATTTATCTGGGAACACAATATATGATCCGATACAAATAAACAACATTTTCAGGGATTTCTATAAAACGTTGTATTCACCACAAATAAACCCATCTAAAAAAGAAATTGATCAGTTTTTGGACAACATAACTCTTCCAAAATTATTGGACACTCAAGCAATGGCACTGGATTCACCACTGACACCAGGTGAATTCCAGGAAGCCCTGATAAGTATGCCCAATAATAAGGCTCCAAGTCCAGATGGCTTTCCTGCAGAATTCTACAATGAATTCTGGTCGATTCTAGCACCAGTTTTCTACAGAACGTTGTTGGAAATTAAAGAAAAGGGCAGACTTCCATCAAATATGAATTCTGCAAACATTAATCTCCTGCTAAAACCAGGCAAAGACCCTGTATATCCCTCAAGCTATCGTCCAATATCCCTTATAAATGTAGACCTTAAAATAATCTGCAAAGCTCTCTCAAAGAGACTGGAGAAAATAACCCCCCTCTTAATTCATCCTGACCAAACTGGTTTCATAAAAGGTCGGCACTCATCAACAAATACACATAGATTACTTAATTTGATAGACTACTCATACAGTAAAAACCTAGAAACTACAATATTCTCTTTAGACGCAGAAAAAGCATTCGACAGAGTTAACTGGAAATTTCTATTTGCAACTTTACACAAATTTGGTTTTGGATCCTCTTTCATAAACTGGTTAAAAATATTATATAATTCCCCAACAGCTTGTGTTAGAACAAATGACCAGACATCCTCCAGCTTCTGTCTCTTGAGGGGCACCAGGAAGGGATGCCCACTCTCCCCTTCACTGTTTGCAATTTTTATTGAACCACTAGCAGCAGCAATTAGACAGAATTCAGTAATTAAGGGCATAAAATGCAAGAACGTGGAACATAAAATCAGCCTTTATGCGGATGATGTGTTGCTTTTTCCCCAAAATTCACAAACCAATATCTCTGGGGTGATTGAATTGATAAACTCTTTTGCAAGAATATCAGATTACTCAATTAACTGGTCAAAATCTACAGTTCTACCGATTAATTGCTCCTTCCATAATTCCTCTTCTACACCACTGCAATCGGGAAATATAAAATATTTAGGTATTAATGTTTCTCCCAAGCTTGCAGATCTAACTAAATTAAACCATATCCCACTTTTAAAGAAGGTAGAAGATGATCTGGCTAGATGGAAATGTCTACCCATATCACTCATGGGAAGGGTTGCCGCTATAAAAATGATGGTCTTACCAAAAATAAATTATTTATTCTCAATGATCCCAACTAAACCGCCACAAGATTGGTTCAGATCTCTAGATTCATGTATGTCCAAATTCCTTTGGAAAAATAAACCCCCACGTATAAGCTTAAAAACACTACAAAAGACCAAGGATAAAGGAGGACTAGAACTGCCTAACTTTCAGCACTACTTCTTAGCCAACAGGCTTCAGTTTATCTCAGGATGGCTAAAACACACCCTCTTAGATGAACCTTGGCTAGATGTAGAACAAGCACTCTGCAATAATCTAGAGATCTGAGACCTACCATTTATCAGCTCAAACATCCAACGACATGAATGCTTTAAAAGCATCAACATCAGCTCTTCTCTGACAGCATGGTGGGAGTTTCTAAAATTGACGGCGTCTTCATTAATCCCATGCAAACGTACACCTATCTGGAACAACCCTGACATATTACAAAACAATAATATGATAAACTTTTCAGATTGGAGTGGTAAAGGAATCAAATATTTAGAACATATACTAGAAGGAACAGAATTTATTTCATTTGACGGACTAGTTACACAATATGGGATCAACAAGAAAAGATTTTTAGAATATCAACAAATTAAATCCATAGTAAAAAAGAAATTTAAACCGGGTCAAGTTGAATTACAAACACCACCAAGTGTGGTTCAATTTCTTACTCTTAAAACCCCCAAATTACTATCCAAAATATACAGAATGCTTTCTAAAACAGATGAATCAATATCCCTTCCTATTGCAAAATGGGAAGCGGATTTATCAGTTAACTTAGACCTAAACTTCTGGTCTCAGATTTGCTTAAAAACCTTTCATCTAATTAGAAATCCCAGTCTTCAATTAATTCAATACAAAATATTACATAGAGTGCACTGTACAGGTCATCGGATGTTCAAGATGGGCTTTACGTCTACCAACAACTGCTCACACTGCCAAACCAATTCACCGGACAATTACATCCACGCTCTTTGGTTCTGTCCACCAGTTCAGAAGTTTTGGCGCGAGATATGTGAAGACTTATCGAAGTGTCTGAAATGTAACATTCCAACTTCCCCCTTAGTGTGTTTGTTGGGCAGCTTAGATAATGTCACTTCAGAAAAGAATATCGCCCATACTGTTTTCACTGCCCTATGCATAGCCAAGAAAACAGTCCTCATGAACTGGAAAAATAAAAATAATCTTAATTCTAACCAATATAGAAATTATCTATTAGATTACATTAGTCTTGATACAGCCTCTGCCACCACATCAGATCAATTGCTCTGGGCTCCTTTGATCAGCTCCATCACCTAGTGGGGGTGGGGGGGTCATAGTTTGGTCCCGCCTTCACTGTTGTGATTGGTGTGGGGGTAGGGACAGGCTTAGGGCGTCGGGGGGTTCCCCGGAGGCATCTTCCTTGGGGGGCTCAACCCGGGGTAGCGGTCATGTCCGGTTGGGGGCTCTGTTGGCTCTCAGGTGACTGTTTCCTCGCGGCTGCGTGCAGCGGGGCTAGGGGAGGGTCTGTGCTGACGGACGTGGGTTACTGACCTGGTAGCCTGGCTGCCCCTGGATGGGTCCGGGATGGGCGTGAGGTTCTGGGGGCGCTCCGTCTCTGGGCTGGGGCCCTGGCCGGGCCTCGGGGGCTTGGATCCTGGTTGGTGTGTTGCCGGGGTTGTGGGCGGGTGGGTGCATGGGGGCCCAGCCCTGGGGCAGTGTGCCGCCGGTGCGTCGAGCCACCTGGGGGGCTCTTCAACTGGTGGGGGAGATTGTCACATCTTGCAGGAGCTTTCCTCTCTTCAGGAACTCTCTCTGCAGGAGGGGGAGATACAGGAGAGGTGGAGGAAGATCTCAGCCTGGGTGTTTATTGTCTCATGTAGTCTGGAAGATGAGTGGATGGTGGGGTGGGTGCAGTTTTCTCTGTGGTGGGGTTGGGTGGACTGTCCCGGGCTCTGTGGGGCCGGGGGGCGCTGCTGCACTGGGCCCCGGTCTGGATGGGCCTGGGCCCCCTTTCCCTGGCGGGTCGCGGAGTATGGGGGTGCCTACTGGGGTCAGCGGGGGAGCTGGCCCCAGGGAGGGGTCACTTGCCCCTCCCTTCCTTCCCTCCCCATCTCCAGCTGCCTCTCTCTTCCCGCTCCACCACAACCACCCACACATGCAGGACCTTGGAGTAGGGGTATGTCACCAGGGTGCAGAGGAGGCTACCCCCCCCTCCCCCTCCCCTCTGTCCCCTTCTGGCTGCCTCTGCCTCAATTTTATCCCACAACTTAGACATTCACATTACTCACACTCTCATTACACATACATATAGGATCTTGGGGGTGGGCACGATACACGGAGTCCAAAGTACCATCAGGGTGTACACCCCACCCCTGGCGTCGTTGCCCACCTCTCAATGTTAAATACACTTAGACATTGAGGGCTAGCAGGAGGGACTATGCGCTTACCTGCTGCTCTCTGGCAGGTAGCTCCATGCATATATGAAAAACAGTCGCCTTTGGGTCGCCAAAAAGAAAATCAGGCAAAGCAAAGGCTGTAAGACGCTGTATCTGTGGATAGTGCTGGACCTCCGAAATCTCAGCGAACTCCAGAGGGTATACAACAATCTTTCATGCACATCACGCAAACTGGCGCCCCCATCGTTTATCAGTGAGATGGTTCCTAACAGACCAATTGTCACTGAGAAGCTTCATTTGCTGCCAGTTCGGAGAGAAATGTTTCCTATGCCATGCTTCCAAGTTTCTTGTCTAGGTTTTTCTTATTGTTTGTTTAGATTTCCCAGTTTAGGTTTGTGTTAATTTTGCTTCAGTTTGCCTTGCCCTTTGTTTGTACCTTTTTTACCAGCCATATTAAACGGCTCGCTTTTTGTTAACATTCAAGTTTTGTTCCCTGTTCCTTGGAGTCTGCATTTTGGGTCCTTTTTCAATTCATACAGTCTGCCCTCGCCAGACTGTGACAAATTGTCACTGAGAAGCTGCATTTGCTGCCAGTTCGGAGAGAAATGCCAGCAAAGAAGAAAAGAAGAAAACCCCCTGCTGTCTGATCATTTCCTGATAACATTTACAAGTGACGGAAGTGACGGACAAGGTAAGCGACTCATGTTGTAACTGATGTCAGACGCCAGAGATTTTGGCGAAAAAATTAAAGCAAATGGTAGCTTAGAATTGAACAAATTCCTTTAAGCTTCAATTTTACCAAATACACTTATCAATTGTCTTATAACTAACAACATTTATCTAAATCATCTCCAACACCCTGGAGAACAACGGGGAGAGTTTAGAGGCTCTCCAAGATTATATTGATCAGTTCTTCCAGGATCTCATAATGAAGGCTCAGAGTGCATCTTCCCCGGCCAAATCTGAGACGCAGTCATCGAAAAGATGTTGCCCGGCAGATTCCCCTGGCACAACATCGCCATCCGGCAACGACATAGCTGACATCCTTGAGTCAATCGACAAACGATTGTCCAGTTTCGATGCAAGGCTGTACTTGGTGGAGATTCTACACCGGGAATTTAAATCCTTGCGAGAATCACTGGAGTTCAGCCAGCAGCAGGTGGAAACGCTCGCTGCTGAAAATGCCACGCTAAGGGAGTCAGTGAAATGTCTCACTTAAAATGTTACCCAGCTAAATAGAGAAAATCAAAATATGTGGGGTTTTTTTGTAAGACATTTCATGAAAAGCCGCTGATTTCTTGTTGTTTTACTCGGAGCTGTGTCATTTTGTGTTATTTTGCTTGCAGGGCTTCAGTTACTTGATGTTCTGCCAAAGCTGAGGGAGCAGGAGGATGAAGACTTGATTATTCAGTGCGAAGCTTTTGAAGAGGCGATGGCTGAAGATGAGGAAGAGCTCCTGCGAGTGTATGGGGGCATTGATATGAGTAATCACCTGGAGGTTTTTACTACACTTTTTAACAAGGTGAGCAGCTCCCCAGCCTCTCTCCAGCTGTTGTCCATCCTGCAGACGTTGCTGGTGCTGGGACCAGGGCGCCCTGACATCTGGCTGGCTCTGGAGGCCATCACTAACAGAGCCATACTGCTCGCCCAGGACTCTCAGATGGAGTCCTGTGAGAAGATCATGCAGCGGCTGATGGCTTTTAAAAGAAAAAGCTGCGACGATCGGCACGAGGTGGACGGACTGCGGGTCAAAGTGGATAAGGCTGTGCAGACGGAGCTGGATCACCCGTACACGGAGAAGCCAAACACCGTCCCCTAAAAGGCGCGACCCCAACATCACTCCGTGGCTGTATTAACCTCACACCAGATAAGAATCAGCTACACCATTTCCCTATCCACTCACACTAACTTGCATTAACATCTGTTTAACTTACCAGTATCAAATCGCATCTTAAAGTGTGATTTCATAGCAGAATTAACACCGTCACTCTCCGTCAGTGATTTAATTGGAATGTTTACGTTTTGTTTCTGTTTTTTTTTCTTCTCATTTTTTTTTTTTTTTTTTTTTCCCCTCCTCTCTTTTCCCCCCTCTTGGTTTTATGCTGCTCACCCCTGTCCTTGGTTTCTTTCTTTATTCCTTTCACTGCCTCGATCACCTGCTTCGACACTCATCCACAAACATCCTTTATTTCGACACATACGCACCATGCGCTCAACGGCAGCACATTTACATCAGTCAGACAGCGCACACAGTCATATAAGATACACACACACACTTAAGCCAAGCCTACTCATATTAGTAACTATGCATACACAAAGTCAGACTCAGGGAGCATCTCGCCACACATTTTTTCTCTCTCTCCTTCTCTTTATTTATGAACAAGTGACGTATTCTCTCCACCTGGCTAAGCGACGCACACAGCATACATCCCTAGTTATACACAAACATCTATGGGTACACTGAGGTTCATTACATGGAATATAAATGGAGCTGGCTCCAGAGAAAAGAGGTTAAAAATATTTAACCAACTCAAAAAACTACAGGCGGATGTTGTCCTATTACAAGAGACCCACAGACCTCTTAGAGGTTCGAATGAACTTAAAACACCGGAGTTTCCTAATGTGTTCTCAGCTTGTTATAATTCTAGACAAAGGGGAGCAGCAATTTTAATACATAAAAATATTAATTTCACAGTACTCGATACAGTTATAGATCCAGAGGGCAGATTCTTAATCATTAAACTATCTATACGTGATAAAAAGCTATGTATTGCAAGTGTATATGGTCCAGATGTTGATGATCCCTCATTCTTTCACGGTTTTTTCAGTGCACTCTCTGAACACTTAGATGGCACACTTGTTCTTGGAGGCGACCTCAACCTTGGACTAAATGAAGACATGGATAGGCTCAATACAGCGGGAACTCAGCGTAATTGGCAGTCCACAAATATAATCAAACAGTATATGAGCGACTTTGGTCTTTGCGATGCATGGCGCTCCCTTCACCCCACCAGTAAGGAATATACTTTCTCACATGTCCATCACTCCTACTCTCGTCTGGATTATTTTTTGGTCAGCAGCTCACTGCTGAACGACATTTCAGACACTGAGATTCACCCTATAGCTGTCAGCGATCATGGTCCTGTATCTTTAACACTAATGCACAAGAATAATACTACGCCAAGTAAAAACTGGAGATTTAATATATCACTACTTAAAGATGAAGACTTTATTAAATATTTTAAAAAAGAGTGGACTTCATATTTGGACTATAATGACATTCCCGAAACATCAGCTTCTGTTCTATGGGAAGCAGGGAAAGCTGTGATGAGAGGTAAAATAATTTCTTTCTCATCACATAAAAAGAAAAAAGAAAACAAAAATATTCAGGAATTAGAAAAAAACATCAAATCACTAGAAGAAGCCTACGCGTCCCACCAAGATCAGGAAATAATGAACAAAATACGCAAAACAAAACTAGAATTAAATGAGATAATTGATAAAAAAAACAAAATTCTTAGTACAAAGACTACGCCTACAAAATTATGAACATGGTAATAAATCCGGTCAATTTCTAGCAAACCAGCTAAAAATAAATAAAGAAAAAACAACTATATGTGCTGTTCAAGATTTATCTGGGAACACAATATATGATCCGATACAAATAAACAACATTTTCAGGGATTTCTATAAAACGTTGTATTCACCACAAATAAACCCATCTAAAAAAGAAATTGATCAGTTTTTGGACAACATAACTCTTCCAAAATTATTGGACACTCAAGCAATGGCACTGGATTCACCACTGACACCAGGTGAACTCCAGGAAGCCCTGATAAGTATGCCCAATAATAAGGCTCCAAGTCCAGATGGCTTTCCTGCAGAATTCTACAATGAATTCTGGTCGATTCTAGCACCAGTTTTCTACAGAACGTTGTTGGAAATTAAAGAAAAGGGCAGACTTCCATCAAATATGAATTCTGCAAACATTAATCTCCTGCTAAAACCAGGCAAAGACCCTGTATATCCCTCAAGCTATCGTCCAATATCCCTTATAAATGTAGACCTTAAAATAATCTGCAAAGCTCTCTCAAAGAGACTGGAGAAAATAACCCCCCTCTTAATTCATCCTGACCAAACTGGTTTCATAAAAGGTCGGCACTCATCAACAAATACACATAGATTACTTAATTTGATAGACTACTCATACAGTAAAAACCTAGAAACTACAATATTCTCTTTAGACGCAGAAAAAGCATTCGACAGAGTTAACTGGAAATTTCTATTTGCAACTTTACACAAATTTGGTTTTGGATCCTCTTTCATAAACTGGTTAAAAATATTATATAATTCCCCAACAGCTTGTGTTAGAACAAATGACCAGACATCCTCCAGCTTCTGTCTCTTGAGGGGCACCAGGAAGGGATGCCCACTCTCCCCTTCACTGTTTGCAATTTTTATTGAACCACTAGCAGCAGCAATTAGACAGAATTCAGTAATTAAGGGCATAAAATGCAAGAACGTGGAACATAAAATCAGCCTTTATGCGGATGATGTGTTGCTTTTTCCCCAAAATTCACAAACCAATATCTCTGGGGTGATTGAATTGATAAACTCTTTTGCAAGAATATCAGATTACTCAATTAACTGGTCAAAATCTACAGTTCTACCGATTAATTGCTCCTTCCATAATTCCTCTTCTACACCACTGCAATCGGGAAATATAAAATATTTAGGTATTAATGTTTCTCCCAAGCTTGCAGATCTAACTAAATTAAACCATATCCCACTTTTAAAGAAGGTAGAAGATGATCTGGCTAGATGGAAATGTCTACCCATATCACTCATGGGAAGGGTTGCCGCTATAAAAATGATGGTCTTACCAAAAATAAATTATTTATTCTCAATGATCCCAACTAAACCGCCACAAGATTGGTTCAGATCTCTAGATTCATGTATGTCCAAATTCCTTTGGAAAAATAAACCCCCACGTATAAGCTTAAAAACACTACAAAAGACCAAGGATAAAGGAGGACTAGAACTGCCTAACTTTCAGCACTACTTCTTAGCCAACAGGCTTCAGTTTATCTCAGGATGGCTAAAACACACCCTCTTAGATGAACCTTGGCTAGATGTAGAACAAGCACTCTGCAATAATCTAGAGATCTGAGACCTACCATTTATCAGCTCAAACATCCAACGACATGAATGCTTTAAAAGCATCAACATCAGCTCTTCTCTGACAGCATGGTGGGAGTTTCTAAAATTGACGGCGTCTTCATTAATCCCATGCAAACGTACACCTATCTGGAACAACCCTGACATATTACAAAACAATAATATGATAAACTTTTCAGATTGGAGTGGTAAAGGAATCAAATATTTAGAACATATACTAGAAGGAACAGAATTTATTTCATTTGACGGACTAGTTACACAATATGGGATCAACAAGAAAAGATTTTTAGAATATCAACAAATTAAATCCATAGTAAAAAAGAAATTTAAACCGGGTCAAGTTGAATTACAAACACCACCAAGTGTGGTTCAATTTCTTACTCTTAAAACCCCCAAATTACTATCCAAAATATACAGAATGCTTTCTAAAACAGATGAATCAATATCCCTTCCTATTGCAAAATGGGAAGCGGATTTATCAGTTAACTTAGACCTAAACTTCTGGTCTCAGATTTGCTTAAAAACCTTTCATCTAATTAGAAATCCCAGTCTTCAATTAATTCAATACAAAATATTACATAGAGTGCACTGTACAGGTCATCGGATGTTCAAGATGGGCTTTACGTCTACCAACAACTGCTCACACTGCCAAACCAATTCACCGGACAATTACATCCACGCTCTTTGGTTCTGTCCACCAGTTCAGAAGTTTTGGCGCGAGATATGTGAAGACTTATCGAAGTGTCTGAAATGTAACATTCCAACTTCCCCCTTAGTGTGTTTGTTGGGCAGCTTAGATAATGTCACTTCAGAAAAGAATATCGCCCATACTGTTTTCACTGCCCTATGCATAGCCAAGAAAACAGTCCTCATGAACTGGAAAAATAAAAATAATCTTAATTCTAACCAATATAGAAATTATCTATTAGATTACATTAGTCTTGATACAGCCTCTGCCACCACATCAGATCAATTGCTCTGGGCTCCTTTGATCAGCTCCATCACCTAGTGGGGGTGGGGGGGTCATAGTTTGGTCCCGCCTTCACTGTTGTGATTGGTGTGGGGGTAGGGACAGGCTTAGGGCGTCGGGGGGTTCCCCGGAGGCATCTTCCTTGGGGGGCTCAACCCGGGGTAGCGGTCATGTCCGGTTGGGGGCTCTGTTGGCTCTCAGGTGACTGTTTCCTCGCGGCTGCGTGCAGCGGGGCTAGGGGAGGGTCTGTGCTGACGGACGTGGGTTACTGACCTGGTAGCCTGGCTGCCCCTGGATGGGTCCGGGATGGGCGTGAGGTTCTGGGGGCGCTCCGTCTCTGGGCTGGGGCCCTGGCCGGGCCTCGGGGGCTTGGATCCTGGTTGGTGTGTTGCCGGGGTTGTGGGCGGGTGGGTGCATGGGGGCCCAGCCCTGGGGCAGTGTGCCGCCGGTGCGTCGAGCCACCTGGGGGGCTCTTCAACTGGTGGGGGAGATTGTCACATCTTGCAGGAGCTTTCCTCTCTTCAGGAACTCTCTCTGCAGGAGGGGGAGATACAGGAGAGGTGGAGGAAGATCTCAGCCTGGGTGTTTATTGTCTCATGTAGTCTGGAAGATGAGTGGATGGTGGGGTGGGTGCAGTTTTCTCTGTGGTGGGGTTGGGTGGACTGTCCCGGGCTCTGTGGGGCCGGGGGGCGCTGCTGCACTGGGCCCCGGTCTGGATGGGCCTGGGCCCCCTTTCCCTGGCGGGTCGCGGAGTATGGGGGTGCCTACTGGGGTCAGCGGGGGAGCTGGCCCCAGGGAGGGGTCACTTGCCCCTCCCTTCCTTCCCTCCCCATCTCCAGCTGCCTCTCTCTTCCCGCTCCACCACAACCACCCACACATGCAGGACCTTGGAGTAGGGGTATGTCACCAGGGTGCAGAGGAGGCTACCCCCCCCTCCCCCTCCCCTCTGTCCCCTTCTGGCTGCCTCTGCCTCAATTTTATCCCACAACTTAGACATTCACATTACTCACACTCTCATTACACATACATATAGGATCTTGGGGGTGGGCACGATACACGGAGTCCAAAGTACCATCAGGGTGTACACCCCACCCCTGGCGTCGTTGCCCACCTCTCAATGTTAAATACACTTAGACATTGAGGGCTAGCAGGAGGGACTATGCGCTTACCTGCTGCTCTCTGGCAGGTAGCTCCATGCATATATGAAAAACAGTCGCCTTTGGGTCGCCAAAAAGAAAATCAGGCAAAGCAAAGGCTGTAAGACGCTGTATCTGTGGATAGTGCTGGACCTCCGAAATCTCAGCGAACTCCAGAGGGTATACAACAATCTTTCATGCACATCACGCAAACTGGCGCCCCCATCGTTTATCAGTGAGATGGTTCCTAACAGACCAATTGTCACTGAGAAGCTTCATTTGCTGCCAGTTCGGAGAGAAATGTTTCCTATGCCATGCTTCCAAGTTTCTTGTCTAGGTTTTTCTTATTGTTTGTTTAGATTTCCCAGTTTAGGTTTGTGTTAATTTTGCTTCAGTTTGCCTTGCCCTTTGTTTGTACCTTTTTTACCAGCCATATTAAACGGCTCGCTTTTTGTTAACATTCAAGTTTTGTTCCCTGTTCCTTGGAGTCTGCATTTTGGGTCCTTTTTCAATTCATACAGTCTGCCCTCGCCAGACTGTGACAAATTGTCACTGAGAAGCTGCATTTGCTGCCAGTTCGGAGAGAAATGCCAGCAAAGAAGAAAAGAAGAAAACCCCCTGCTGTCTGATCATTTCCTGATAACATTTACAAGTGACGGAAGTGACGGACAAGGTAAGCGACTCATGTTGTAACTGATGTCAGACGCCAGAGATTTTGGCGAAAAAATTAAAGCAAATGGTAGCTTAGAATTGAACAAATTCCTTTAAGCTTCAATTTTACCAAATACACTTATCAATTGTCTTATAACTAACAACATTTATCTAAATCATCTCCAACACCCTGGAGAACAACGGGGAGAGTTTAGAGGCTCTCCAAGATTATATTGATCAGTTCTTCCAGGATCTCATAATGAAGGCTCAGAGTGCATCTTCCCCGGCCAAATCTGAGACGCAGTCATCGAAAAGATGTTGCCCGGCAGATTCCCCTGGCACAACATCGCCATCCGGCAACGACATAGCTGACATCCTTGAGTCAATCGACAAACGATTGTCCAGTTTCGATGCAAGGCTGTACTTGGTGGAGATTCTACACCGGGAATTTAAATCCTTGCGAGAATCACTGGAGTTCAGCCAGCAGCAGGTGGAAACGCTCGCTGCTGAAAATGCCACGCTAAGGGAGTCAGTGAAATGTCTCACTTAAAATGTTACCCAGCTAAATAGAGAAAATCAAAATATGTGGGGTTTTTTTGTAAGACATTTCATGAAAAGCCGCTGATTTCTTGTTGTTTTACTCGGAGCTGTGTCATTTTGTGTTATTTTGCTTGCAGGGCTTCAGTTACTTGATGTTCTGCCAAAGCTGAGGGAGCAGGAGGATGAAGACTTGATTATTCAGTGCGAAGCTTTTGAAGAGGCGATGGCTGAAGATGAGGAAGAGCTCCTGCGAGTGTATGGGGGCATTGATATGAGTAATCACCTGGAGGTTTTTACTACACTTTTTAACAAGGTGAGCAGCTCCCCAGCCTCTCTCCAGCTGTTGTCCATCCTGCAGACGTTGCTGGTGCTGGGACCAGGGCGCCCTGACATCTGGCTGGCTCTGGAGGCCATCACTAACAGAGCCATACTGCTCGCCCAGGACTCTCAGATGGAGTCCTGTGAGAAGATCATGCAGCGGCTGATGGCTTTTAAAAGAAAAAGCTGCGACGATCGGCACGAGGTGGACGGACTGCGGGTCAAAGTGGATAAGGCTGTGCAGACGGAGCTGGATCACCCGTACACGGAGAAGCCAAACACCGTCCCCTAAAAGGCGCGACCCCAACATCACTCCGTGGCTGTATTAACCTCACACCAGATAAGAATCAGCTACACCATTTCCCTATCCACTCACACTAACTTGCATTAACATCTGTTTAACTTACCAGTATCAAATCGCATCTTAAAGTGTGATTTCATAGCAGAATTAACACCGTCACTCTCCGTCAGTGATTTAATTGGAATGTTTACGTTTTGTTTCTGTTTTTTTTTCTTCTCATTTTTTTTTTTTTTTTTTTCCCCTCCTCTCTTTTCCCCCCTCTTGGTTTTATGCTGCTCACCCCTGTCCTTGGTTTCTTTCTTTATTCCTTTCACTGCCTCGATCACCTGCTTCGACACTCATCCACAAACATCCTTTATTTCGACACATACGCACCATGCGCTCAACGGCAGCACATTTACATCAGTCAGACAGCGCACACAGTCATATAAGATACACACACACACTTAAGCCAAGCCTACTCATATTAGTAACTATGCATACACAAAGTCAGACTCAGGGAGCATCTCGCCACACATTTTTTCTCTCTCTCCTTCTCTTTATTTATGAACAAGTGACGTATTCTCTCCACCTGGCTAAGCGACGCACACAGCATACATCCCTAGTTATACACAAACATCTATGGGTACACTGAGGTTCATTACATGGAATATAAATGGAGCTGGCTCCAGAGAAAAGAGGTTAAAAATATTTAACCAACTCAAAAAACTACAGGCGGATGTTGTCCTATTACAAGAGACCCACAGACCTCTTAGAGGTTCGAATGAACTTAAAACACCGGAGTTTCCTAATGTGTTCTCAGCTTGTTATAATTCTAGACAAAGGGGAGCAGCAATTTTAATACATAAAAATATTAATTTCACAGTACTCGATACAGTTATAGATCCAGAGGGCAGATTCTTAATCATTAAACTATCTATACGTGATAAAAAGCTATGTATTGCAAGTGTATATGGTCCAGATGTTGATGATCCCTCATTCTTTCACGGTTTTTTCAGTGCACTCTCTGAACACTTAGATGGCACACTTGTTCTTGGAGGCGACCTCAACCTTGGACTAAATGAAGACATGGATAGGCTCAATACAGCGGGAACTCAGCGTAATTGGCAGTCCACAAATATAATCAAACAGTATATGAGCGACTTTGGTCTTTGCGATGCATGGCGCTCCCTTCACCCCACCAGTAAGGAATATACTTTCTCACATGTCCATCACTCCTACTCTCGTCTGGATTATTTTTTGGTCAGCAGCTCACTGCTGAACGACATTTCAGACACTGAGATTCACCCTATAGCTGTCAGCGATCATGGTCCTGTATCTTTAACACTAATGCACAAGAATAATACTACGCCAAGTAAAAACTGGAGATTTAATATATCACTACTTAAAGATGAAGACTTTATTAAATATTTTAAAAAAGAGTGGACTTCATATTTGGACTATAATGACATTCCCGAAACATCAGCTTCTGTTCTATGGGAAGCAGGGAAAGCTGTGATGAGAGGTAAAATAATTTCTTTCTCATCACATAAAAAGAAAAAAGAAAACAAAAATATTCAGGAATTAGAAAAAAACATCAAATCACTAGAAGAAGCCTACGCGTCCCACCAAGATCAGGAAATAATGAACAAAATACGCAAAACAAAACTAGAATTAAATGAGATAATTGATAAAAAAAACAAAATTCTTAGTACAAAGACTACGCCTACAAAATTATGAACATGGTAATAAATCCGGTCAATTTCTAGCAAACCAGCTAAAAATAAATAAAGAAAAAACAACTATATGTGCTGTTCAAGATTTATCTGGGAACACAATATATGATCCGATACAAATAAACAACATTTTCAGGGATTTCTATAAAACGTTGTATTCACCACAAATAAACCCATCTAAAAAAGAAATTGATCAGTTTTTGGACAACATAACTCTTCCAAAATTATTGGACACTCAAGCAATGGCACTGGATTCACCACTGACACCAGGTGAATTCCAGGAAGCCCTGATAAGTATGCCCAATAATAAGGCTCCAAGTCCAGATGGCTTTCCTGCAGAATTCTACAATGAATTCTGGTCGATTCTAGCACCAGTTTTCTACAGAACGTTGTTGGAAATTAAAGAAAAGGGCAGACTTCCATCAAATATGAATTCTGCAAACATTAATCTCCTGCTAAAACCAGGCAAAGACCCTGTATATCCCTCAAGCTATCGTCCAATATCCCTTATAAATGTAGACCTTAAAATAATCTGCAAAGCTCTCTCAAAGAGACTGGAGAAAATAACCCCCCTCTTAATTCATCCTGACCAAACTGGTTTCATAAAAGGTCGGCACTCATCAACAAATACACATAGATTACTTAATTTGATAGACTACTCATACAGTAAAAACCTAGAAACTACAATATTCTCTTTAGACGCAGAAAAAGCATTCGACAGAGTTAACTGGAAATTTCTATTTGCAACTTTACACAAATTTGGTTTTGGATCCTCTTTCATAAACTGGTTAAAAATATTATATAATTCCCCAACAGCTTGTGTTAGAACAAATGACCAGACATCCTCCAGCTTCTGTCTCTTGAGGGGCACCAGGAAGGGATGCCCACTCTCCCCTTCACTGTTTGCAATTTTTATTGAACCACTAGCAGCAGCAATTAGACAGAATTCAGTAATTAAGGGCATAAAATGCAAGAACGTGGAACATAAAATCAGCCTTTATGCGGATGATGTGTTGCTTTTTCCCCAAAATTCACAAACCAATATCTCTGGGGTGATTGAATTGATAAACTCTTTTGCAAGAATATCAGATTACTCAATTAACTGGTCAAAATCTACAGTTCTACCGATTAATTGCTCCTTCCATAATTCCTCTTCTACACCACTGCAATCGGGAAATATAAAATATTTAGGTATTAATGTTTCTCCCAAGCTTGCAGATCTAACTAAATTAAACCATATCCCACTTTTAAAGAAGGTAGAAGATGATCTGGCTAGATGGAAATGTCTACCCATATCACTCATGGGAAGGGTTGCCGCTATAAAAATGATGGTCTTACCAAAAATAAATTATTTATTCTCAATGATCCCAACTAAACCGCCACAAGATTGGTTCAGATCTCTAGATTCATGTATGTCCAAATTCCTTTGGAAAAATAAACCCCCACGTATAAGCTTAAAAACACTACAAAAGACCAAGGATAAAGGAGGACTAGAACTGCCTAACTTTCAGCACTACTTCTTAGCCAACAGGCTTCAGTTTATCTCAGGATGGCTAAAACACACCCTCTTAGATGAACCTTGGCTAGATGTAGAACAAGCACTCTGCAATAATCTAGAGATCTGAGACCTACCATTTATCAGCTCAAACATCCAACGACATGAATGCTTTAAAAGCATCAACATCAGCTCTTCTCTGACAGCATGGTGGGAGTTTCTAAAATTGACGGCGTCTTCATTAATCCCATGCAAACGTACACCTATCTGGAACAACCCTGACATATTACAAAACAATAATATGATAAACTTTTCAGATTGGAGTGGTAAAGGAATCAAATATTTAGAACATATACTAGAAGGAACAGAATTTATTTCATTTGACGGACTAGTTACACAATATGGGATCAACAAGAAAAGATTTTTAGAATATCAACAAATTAAATCCATAGTAAAAAAGAAATTTAAACCGGGTCAAGTTGAATTACAAACACCACCAAGTGTGGTTCAATTTCTTACTCTTAAAACCCCCAAATTACTATCCAAAATATACAGAATGCTTTCTAAAACAGATGAATCAATATCCCTTCCTATTGCAAAATGGGAAGCGGATTTATCAGTTAACTTAGACCTAAACTTCTGGTCTCAGATTTGCTTAAAAACCTTTCATCTAATTAGAAATCCCAGTCTTCAATTAATTCAATACAAAATATTACATAGAGTGCACTGTACAGGTCATCGGATGTTCAAGATGGGCTTTACGTCTACCAACAACTGCTCACACTGCCAAACCAATTCACCGGACAATTACATCCACGCTCTTTGGTTCTGTCCACCAGTTCAGAAGTTTTGGCGCGAGATATGTGAAGACTTATCGAAGTGTCTGAAATGTAACATTCCAACTTCCCCCTTAGTGTGTTTGTTGGGCAGCTTAGATAATGTCACTTCAGAAAAGAATATCGCCCATACTGTTTTCACTGCCCTATGCATAGCCAAGAAAACAGTCCTCATGAACTGGAAAAATAAAAATAATCTTAATTCTAACCAATATAGAAATTATCTATTAGATTACATTAGTCTTGATACAGCCTCTGCCACCACATCAGATCAATTGCTCTGGGCTCCTTTGATCAGCTCCATCACCTAGTGGGGGTGGGGGGGTCATAGTTTGGTCCCGCCTTCACTGTTGTGATTGGTGTGGGGGTAGGGACAGGCTTAGGGCGTCGGGGGGTTCCCCGGAGGCATCTTCCTTGGGGGGCTCAACCCGGGGTAGCGGTCATGTCCGGTTGGGGGCTCTGTTGGCTCTCAGGTGACTGTTTCCTCGCGGCTGCGTGCAGCGGGGCTAGGGGAGGGTCTGTGCTGACGGACGTGGGTTACTGACCTGGTAGCCTGGCTGCCCCTGGATGGGTCCGGGATGGGCGTGAGGTTCTGGGGGCGCTCCGTCTCTGGGCTGGGGCCCTGGCCGGGCCTCGGGGGCTTGGATCCTGGTTGGTGTGTTGCCGGGGTTGTGGGCGGGTGGGTGCATGGGGGCCCAGCCCTGGGGCAGTGTGCCGCCGGTGCGTCGAGCCACCTGGGGGGCTCTTCAACTGGTGGGGGAGATTGTCACATCTTGCAGGAGCTTTCCTCTCTTCAGGAACTCTCTCTGCAGGAGGGGGAGATACAGGAGAGGTGGAGGAAGATCTCAGCCTGGGTGTTTATTGTCTCATGTAGTCTGGAAGATGAGTGGATGGTGGGGTGGGTGCAGTTTTCTCTGTGGTGGGGTTGGGTGGACTGTCCCGGGCTCTGTGGGGCCGGGGGGCGCTGCTGCACTGGGCCCCGGTCTGGATGGGCCTGGGCCCCCTTTCCCTGGCGGGTCGCGGAGTATGGGGGTGCCTACTGGGGTCAGCGGGGGAGCTGGCCCCAGGGAGGGGTCACTTGCCCCTCCCTTCCTTCCCTCCCCATCTCCAGCTGCCTCTCTCTTCCCGCTCCACCACAACCACCCACACATGCAGGACCTTGGAGTAGGGGTATGTCACCAGGGTGCAGAGGAGGCTACCCCCCCCTCCCCTCTGTCCCCTTCTGGCTGCCTCTGCCTCAATTTTATCCCACAACTTAGACATTCACATTACTCACACTCTCATTACACATACATATAGGATCTTGGGGGTGGGCACGATACACGGAGTCCAAAGTACCATCAGGGTGTACACCCCACCCCTGGCGTCGTTGCCCACCTCTCAATGTTAAATACACTTAGACATTGAGGGCTAGCAGGAGGGACTATGCGCTTACCTGCTGCTCTCTGGCAGGTAGCTCCATGCATATATGAAAAACAGTCGCCTTTGGGTCGCCAAAAAGAAAATCAGGCAAAGCAAAGGCTGTAAGACGCTGTATCTGTGGATAGTGCTGGACCTCCGAAATCTCAGCGAACTCCAGAGGGTATACAACAATCTTTCATGCACATCACGCAAACTGGCGCCCCCATCGTTTATCAGTGAGATGGTTCCTAACAGACCAATTGTCACTGAGAAGCTTCATTTGCTGCCAGTTCGGAGAGAAATGTTTCCTATGCCATGCTTCCAAGTTTCTTGTCTAGGTTTTTCTTATTGTTTGTTTAGATTTCCCAGTTTAGGTTTGTGTTAATTTTGCTTCAGTTTGCCTTGCCCTTTGTTTGTACCTTTTTTACCAGCCATATTAAACGGCTCGCTTTTTGTTAACATTCAAGTTTTGTTCCCTGTTCCTTGGAGTCTGCATTTTGGGTCCTTTTTCAATTCATACAGTCTGCCCTCGCCAGACTGTGACAAATTGTCACTGAGAAGCTGCATTTGCTGCCAGTTCGGAGAGAAATGCCAGCAAAGAAGAAAAGAAGAAAACCCCCTGCTGTCTGATCATTTCCTGATAACATTTACAAGTGACGGAAGTGACGGACAAGGTAAGCGACTCATGTTGTAACTGATGTCAGACGCCAGAGATTTTGGCGAAAAAATTAAAGCAAATGGTAGCTTAGAATTGAACAAATTCCTTTAAGCTTCAATTTTACCAAATACACTTATCAATTGTCTTATAACTAACAACATTTATCTAAATCATCTCCAACACCCTGGAGAACAACGGGGAGAGTTTAGAGGCTCTCCAAGATTATATTGATCAGTTCTTCCAGGATCTCATAATGAAGGCTCAGAGTGCATCTTCCCCGGCCAAATCTGAGACGCAGTCATCGAAAAGATGTTGCCCGGCAGATTCCCCTGGCACAACATCGCCATCCGGCAACGACATAGCTGACATCCTTGAGTCAATCGACAAACGATTGTCCAGTTTCGATGCAAGGCTGTACTTGGTGGAGATTCTACACCGGGAATTTAAATCCTTGCGAGAATCACTGGAGTTCAGCCAGCAGCAGGTGGAAACGCTCGCTGCTGAAAATGCCACGCTAAGGGAGTCAGTGAAATGTCTCACTTAAAATGTTACCCAGCTAAATAGAGAAAATCAAAATATGTGGGGTTTTTTTGTAAGACATTTCATGAAAAGCCGCTGATTTCTTGTTGTTTTACTCGGAGCTGTGTCATTTTGTGTTATTTTGCTTGCAGGGCTTCAGTTACTTGATGTTCTGCCAAAGCTGAGGGAGCAGGAGGATGAAGACTTGATTATTCAGTGCGAAGCTTTTGAAGAGGCGATGGCTGAAGATGAGGAAGAGCTCCTGCGAGTGTATGGGGGCATTGATATGAGTAATCACCTGGAGGTTTTTACTACACTTTTTAACAAGGTGAGCAGCTCCCCAGCCTCTCTCCAGCTGTTGTCCATCCTGCAGACGTTGCTGGTGCTGGGACCAGGGCGCCCTGACATCTGGCTGGCTCTGGAGGCCATCACTAACAGAGCCATACTGCTCGCCCAGGACTCAGATGGAGTCCTGTGAGAAGATCATGCAGCGGCTGATGGCTTTTAAAAGAAAAAGCTGCGACGATCGGCACGAGGTGGACGGACTGCGGGTCAAAGTGGATAAGGCTGTGCAGACGGAGCTGGATCACCCGTACACGGAGAAGCCAAACACCGTCCCCTAAAAGGCCACTGTGTACCTCTGTTCCACCGCCACCCCCACCACCCCCTCTACCGCCCTCTAACCAGTGCCCGCCCCCGCCGCCACCTCCTCCACCGCTATCTGGAGGGTTTGCTGGTCCCCCGCCACCTCCTCCATTGCCTGGAATGCCACCACCACCACCACCACCACCTCCTCTGCCCTTTGGACCAGGGGTCCCCCCTCCTCCCCCGCCCTCACCAGGGATGGGTGGTGGGCCACCACCGCCTCCACCTTTACCCGGCATGCCTCCTCCGCCTCCAACAGGCATGATTGTGGCCCAGAGTAGCCAGGCCCTGGGCTGCAGCGCGCCCTCAAAGACAAGCCGCTGTCCCACTCTGAGGATGAAGAAGCTCAACTGGCAGAAACTTCGGACTGTTACTGATGGTCACTCCATGTTTTTTGCCCAGTCCAGTTTATTGTCAATGTGTACTCCAAGGTATTTGTGGAGGACTATAAATACCTTGGAGTACACATTGACAATAAACTGGACTGGGCTAAAAACACCACAGCACTTTACAGGAAGGGCCAGAGTCGTCTCTATTTTTTGAGGCGACTGAGGTCCTTCAACATCTGCCAGAAAATGCTGAGGATTTTCTATGAGTCTGTGGTGGCCAGTGTGATCCTCTATGCTGTTGCATGCTGGGGGAGCAGGCTGAGGGTCGCAGATGCCAACAGACTTAATAAACTGATCCGTAAGGCCAGCAATGTTGTGGGGATGGAGCTGGACTCCCTCAAGGTGGTGTCAGAGAGGCGGATGCTGTCCAAGATAAAGACAATGTTGGATAACACCTCCCACCCACTCCATGACATGCTGGTCAGTCACAGGAGCTCGTTCAGTGAGAGACTGAGATTACCCATGATGCACCACTGAACGACACAGGAAATCATTCCTGCCTGTGGCCATCTCCCTGTACAACGCATCCACTTAACACACTGTTTGCTGCTACAACTACACATGTTTCTTTTCCAACTATTTATTTATAAGTGATGTATGTATGTATGTATGTATGTATGTATGTATGTATGTATGTATGTATGTATGTATGTATGTATGTATGTATGGTACTATTCTTAGTGTATTGTCTGTCTTGTCTTAATGTTGGTTTAAAATGGAGCACTGTAACAAAAAAAATAATTTCCCCCAGGGATCAATAAAGTATTCTGATTCTGATGTGGGCCTCGGTTCAGAAAGAGCCACCTCCTCACGAGCCCGACTACAGCAGCATCGAGCAGCTGTTCTGCCTCCCGGTGGCCGAACACAAAGACAAGGGGGCAGCTGCTCCTGTCAAGAAGGAGCCTAAAGAGATCACGTTCATCGACCCAAACAAAAGCTTGAACGTAAATATATTCCTCAAGCAGTTCAGAAAGTCTCCAACTCTGCGGCGGAGGTGAAGGAGCAGTATGCAAAAGTTCTTGAGTCAAATCTGGAGTTGTTTGGAGAACTGGCTGTCTATTTACGTGAAGATGCCAATCAGCTGTCACTGGAGGAACTCTTCGGTACCATCAGGACTTTCCAAGGACTCTTCATCAAGGCGCTGAAGGAAAACAAAACTCGGACAGAACAGGCGGCCAAGGCTGAGAAGAGAAAGAAGCAGCTGGCAGAGGAAGAGTCCAAGAGACAGAAAGGAGAGAATGGGAAAATAATATTTACGCGATATCGAACTCTCAGAAAAATCAACCTTTGTGCAACAATGGAGACTCGGAACCATTCTTCATCGCCAGTCCATGCATAACCGCGAGTGAGTGTCTGCCTAATGATTTCAGCGATGTTTTTGAGTACAGTCTATCAGATTTTTAATATAGTTGATATACCCACCACACCAGATTGTCTCAGAAACAACACTGATTCAGACATAGGTTTTGAACAAGGCTGCATAACAGACTCGCAAATATCACAGGCATACGACGCATACTTAAATACAGCAAACACATCTACTTTTGATCAGACCCATTCTGCATCAAAAAATGATATATACCATCTTTGATGCCAAACTCAGCCAACATCAACAAGCAGTACAGAGGGATGTGCAAGAAATAGCAGCTAAAGTCAACCAACGTCAAGAAGCAGCACCAGGGAACTTGCAAGAAATAGCAGGGGTTCTAACTAGTATCCAGCAGACAATAAACAATACCTCGGGTTTATTAGATCTCATTGATACCAGCTTTCTAAATAGTTGACTTTTAAAATCCACACCATGGATCCACCCCGTAAATTATTCAAACACAATGATGGTACCTCCACTCGAGCTAAATGGTTTGACTTTGAGGGTTTTAACCATGCGGCTGCACAATTAGTAAGAAAATGTCAAGTTTTGCATGCAAGACTTTGTAGTCTCGCAGCAGCACGCAGGGCAGTGTCTAATGCGCGTCCTTGTCCAACTCATTCTGAAGCCGTTACTGATGATGCTGTTGATCAACCAACCGAAACATCCGGATTTGCCTGTAGCCACAAATGTTACTGTTGCAGGGACTGTTGTTACTCAAGCTACCGTCGATTGTCTTATTACTGGGGCTTCTGTCATGCCTGAAAGGGTGTGTGCACCTAGCACACATGCTTATCTGGGTGCTACTGCTGCTACTGCAGATGCTGATGCTGATGCTGACGCACCACCACACAACCCCTCAAACAATGGAAATTCCTCAAGTGTTAACCACAAACAGGTGCTCCAGTAGTAGAGCCCATTGTTCAGTCTGGGTCTGGCAGTCAGTCATCATAGCATCAGAGAGATACCCAATTTCAACGCCCGAGAATTGCGCGAGCGCCTTGATTTTAGGGACATAAGTCTTGATGATCCAGAATAAGTGCCAGAAAGAGTTAGAAGCTGCTTAGCTAATGTGAGAGCAGTGGCTGGATCTCAGCAGGGCTTTGTTCTAAATGTGGTCCTGCGTGGGCCCTCGTTGGCTTCTGATGTTCAAGCTGTTTTAAATCCTGATGATCACTATGACCCTGACCTGTTTCTCAACCAAATAGCTCAAGTTATGCAAAGTAATGACGAATCCATCGGTGATGATGAATTAGAGTTTGTCACGGTTGCACAAAACAGTAGCGGCGGGGCTCGCTTAAAACTGGCAAACATCCCTTATGAGATTCTCTCAAAGAAGGGTAAACATTTGTACACACCAGACAATACGCACAACAATTTGTGCTACTCCCTTTGCATAGTACATTCATTAAACCCAACAGCCCCCCGAGCATGAAAAACATGCTACTGCTAAACAGTTACATGCTCGAGTAGGTCTATGCGACACACAGACAGTATCATTCTCTGATGTCTGCAAATTTGAGAAGCACCTAAACATTAAGATAGTAATCTATTATCACGCAGCAGGGCGTAAACGTCTGCTTAGTTTCTTCACACATGATGAGCCAAATCCAAACACTGTAATGCTGTACCTACACAACGAACACTATCACCTGATTGAAAAGCCAACAGCTTTTCTCGGGGCATCCTGTGTGTGTAATTTCTGTTACAATACATATGAAACACCGCTCTATCACAGCTGTAAACATAGATGCAACGTATGTTTCACACTCCATCACCACCACAGAG
Source organism: Aulonocara stuartgranti (assembly GCF_965226115.1). Taxonomy (NCBI): domain Eukaryota; kingdom Metazoa; phylum Chordata; class Actinopteri; order Cichliformes; family Cichlidae; genus Aulonocara; species Aulonocara stuartgranti. The sequence goes on from NC_138945.1 coordinate 1,306,230, forward strand.
GTCCCACCGTGAAATGCAGTGACTGTAACCGCATCTGCAAATCACAACACCGTTACCAACAACACAAATTACCAGAAATAAAACATAACATGGTCCCGTGCGACAATATGAAGCATTGCATGAGTTGCAGGGTCACACATAGAGAATCAGAGAAATCACCACACAAATGTGTCGAGCACTGCCGCGAGCCTAAATTAGCCGGGGACTCTGAGCATCAGTGTTTCATACAGCCTGTTGAACAACAGAACTCTTGTGATAAATATATTTTATATGATTTTGAGACACGGTATCACAACGGCAAACATGAGGCCAACTTTGTGTGTGCGTCTGATCTGAAGGGTAACAAGTTCACATTTAATACATTAAAATGTGTGGATGCGTTTGTGCAGCATTGCAGACGCCCAAGGTTTCGTGGGTACACATTCATAGCACATAATGCATCTGGCTTTGATAACTACATACTTCTGGAGTACTTTGTCAAGCAGTGTATAACACCTACCGTCACAATGAGAGGGAGCCGTGTGATTCTGATGCATGACAGGCACTATGACCAGCAGTGGATTGAGTCATTCAGCTTTTTGCCCATGGGTCTTGCCAAAATACCCTCTGCTTTAGGTTTTCAAGACCTGCAGAAGGGCCATTTCCCACACAGATTCAACACTAGGGATAATGAGTATTATGTTGGTCCATACCCAGACCCCTCCTTCTATGGCTATGAGCGCATGTCTGAAAGTGGCAAGGTGAGCTTCATGGAATGGTACCAGACTGATGTTTCCACTCTGCAGCATGTGCGCTGAAGACCAGTTCCAGTACTCTGCATGCGGGCACAGTGACAGTGAACGCGTGTTGAAAGGCACATGGGTCTCATTTGAGCTTGAAAAAGCTGCTGAGCAAGGATACAAGCTTGTTTCTATTGATGAGGTGTGGCATTTCCCCAACAAGACTGACACACTGTTTAAAGACTATGTGAAAGCCTTTCTAAAACTTAAACATGAGGCCTCGGGGTATCCTGAACATGTGAACACACCTGACGAACAGCAAGAGTACATAGACAAGTGTTATGAAAAGGAGGGAATAATGCTGGCTCCGTCCAAAATATGTGTAAATAAAGCTGTTCAAAACTGCAACAAGCTGCTGCTAAACTTGTTATGGGGTCGTTTCAGCATGAGGTCAAACATGGCGTCATCTGAGCTCATCACAGACCCATCCAGGTTTAGTCAGCTAATGTTCAGCGACCAGTACAACGTGCGGCAGTTTAGTTTCATCTCTGACAACGTCGCCATGGTGCAGTGGGCGCCACGCCGATGGTAGAGCATCCCGCGTGAAGGACGTTAATGTCTTTGTGGGTGCCATGACCACTGCACACGCCAGACTCATGCTGTATGGTTTGTTAGAAAACTTGCAGTAGCGTGTGCTGTATCGTGATACAGACAGCATCATTTTCACAGCACGCCCTGGCGACTGGATGCCTCCTCTGGGCCCTTTCTGGGGGATCTCACCAGCGAATTAGCTTCTGGACAGGGAGGTGTGGAAGATCACAGAATTTGTTTCCGGTGGGCCAAAATGCTACGCGTATCACACATCGCTGGGTAAGACCCAGGTCAAATGTGAAGGCGTAACACTGAATGCACTAAACTCCAAAGTTGTCACCCACGAATCCTTAAAAGGTTTAGTCCACAAGTTTGTAGCCAATCAGGCATGAGACGCACACCTAGTGGCTGTGTCTGATAATATCAAACGCGATAAAAGGAAGCTTCATTTGAAGAATGAAACAAAAAACCAAAAAAAGTCGTCTACAACAAGCGCCGTGTGCTCCCAGACTATACAACCCTGCCTTATGGATTTTAAATTAGATCAGGGGTTTGATGCCAGGTTGCAGCACCCGTTCAGCATGGTGGTCAGTGGTCCCAGTAACTGCGGCAAGACTTTTTTGTCAAAAATGTCATTGAAAATGCTTCCAGGATTATTTCTCTCTCACACTCTCACACACACACACTTTATATGACCAACTTCTTAAGATAAGAGACAAACTTTGTTAACGGTATACCCGAATCTCTGGCTGATGACACCCTTCTGCCTACAGACAAGAATAATTTGTTAATTATAGACGATGTAATGAACGATGCAGCTAACAATTTAGAAGTACAAAATGTGTTCACAAAGTATGTGCATCATAGGAATTTGAGTTGTATACATCTGGTTCAGAATTTGTTTATTCAAGGAAAATCCAGTAGAACTATTTCCTTGAACACTAACTAATACTGTTTAAAAATCCAAGAGATAAATATCAGGTTATGCTTTTAGGTAGACAAATGTTTCCTGGTAATACTAAATATTTTATAGAGGCGTTTAATGATGCCACATCCACAACATACGGGTATCTTTTAATAGACTATAAAGCCAAGACCCCGGACTATTCAAGACTCAGAACAAATTTACTGTCAGACCGTCCGGTTGTTTATATCCGAAAACATAAAAACAGTGAAGAGGTGAAAGGATGTGATCACGCATGCGGAGGAATCTGTCTCTGTTGGAGTTGATATACAAGTCTCCACCGGCTTTACGCAGAGTTATTATTAGCAATGCAGGCTTGGATTTCATCAATGCATTGTGTGAGATACCTTGCAATACCTTAAAGGCTAACATTCCACTGACCAATCAGCAGTACAAACAGTTAAAGAAAAAAAAAATCTCTAATCAGACTGATTGCTGACAAAAAGAAAAACTTTGAAAAAGAGAAAGACAATCAACCAATCTGGAGGGTTTTTACTACCCTTATTAGGGGCTGCAATCCCTTTCATAACCAGTCTGATAGAAAACAGGTGAAAATTAGTGATGTGCGGATTGATCCTGAAATATCGATTCCTCCGATACCAGTCATTTATGTTGTAGAATCGATTCTCACATTAAAATATCGATATTTTAGTAATTTAGGGTAAATTTGTAGTTTATCATTAACAGGAACACAGTGGAAAGAAACTATAACATTCGGATTGTCTACATTCAAAGGATCTACTTCCTCTTCCGCCTTTCATAGTCATGTGCGAAATACGGCTGTATAAATGTCTCGCAGCCCCTTGGCGCGCGCACTCACAACAATGGCTGAGCCTAATTGTGCAGACGTATTTTACCTCCACAAACAGCTGAGACGTGGTTTGGATACATGTGGCAAAAAAGTGCTCCACGAGTGAGGTGTTGTAGCTATACTTTCCCAACCTTGAGACCTCAGAATTAGGGAGACAATCAAAAGGGCACATTTTACAGTGTTTATTTATCGGATAAAATACGTTAAATGTCACCATCACCGAAACAGCGGGGGTGTCCAAATTCAGAGGCTGCTTCCACCTGAGGACCCGCCCTTCGCGGTCTAAAGAAAGCCAGGTAGTACGTCATGAGTTCCCTCGGTGGAGTGAAACTCAGCCGTCTGTTCCTTGCTATCTAAAATATAACCGGGCGCTGACGTAAACTCTCGACCGTCTCACACTTTCTTTAATTAGTTTTCTGTTTGATGTTTATTCAGCTGTGTGAAAACCCCGGAGGAACCCACCCGAGGGATTAATAAAGTTTAATTTAATCTAATCTAATAACTTTAATCTCAGCCAAACAGATTTACTCACGAACAAATAAAACACTGAAAAAGCCAAACAATAACATTTTTAAGTTATCAAAGTGACTTATATATCATGTTTAACCCGAGTAGTGAAAGACCGCGGGGGTTTGAAGACGATGTGTCGATCAGCTCAGATATTTGAAGTTTACACAGCTACATTCTCACCTGAAAATATGTCAAAAGTTGTTTTTTTCTTTTTGCGACCCAGAAAGAGAAATAAGAGTAATATTAAAACTAAGTAGCTGCCGCCATTGTTGGAAACTGGAATTGGCTCGGCGGCGCTATGAATTCTGCAATATGGTTTTTCAATTTTGTTGTCCAGGTGGAAATTCGGGAGAATGGTGGCTCCGGGATTCTCCCGGAAAAATCGAGAGGGTTGGCATGTATGGTTGTGGCAACATCACTAACCTTGTCAAACACCTCAGAGTAAATCATATCACAGAATATGACGAGTGTATGTTGATACGAACTGAAGAGGAGGACAGGACAGGTGCTGCTAGGGCGAGACAGACGTCTCTCATGGAGTCCTTTAGTGCTGCAGGCAGGCAAGGTGTTCAAATAGCGCACAACTTCAGTTTTTTTATTTCTATATGATGAGCTCTGCATTATTAAGTGATAAGAACAAGTAATCTGATGTCCTGTAATCATTATGACGCTATAATTTGAGATACAATAAATAAAATACGTTTTTGTACAAAGTATCGATATCGGATCAGTATCGTCGATACCACCCTGGATATTACTTGGTATCGGATCGGAAAGGAAATCGGTGGTATCGCACATCACTAGTGAAAATGGAACATGTGCAAAAGATGTTTTTGGTGCCTGAACATCAGCTGGACTTATTGAAACGACCACAACAGTACACAGGCAACATTAGACAACAGGCTCAGAATGACTTGGACAAGGAGATCGTGGGGCGATCGTGGCTCAAGAGTTGGGAGGTCGCCTTGTAATCGGAAGGTTGCCGGTTCGAGCCCCGGCTTGGACAGTCTCGGTCGTTGTGTCCTTGGGCAAGACACTTCACCCGTTGCCTACTGGTGGTGGTCAGAGGGCCCGGTGGCGCCAGTGTCCGGCAGCCTCGCCTCTGTCAGTGCGCCCCAGGGTGGCTGCGGCTACAATGTAGCTGCCATCACCAGTGTGTGAATGTGTGTGTGGATGGGTGGATGACTGGATATGTAAAAGCGCCTTGGGGTCCTTAGGGACTAGTAAAGCGCTATATAAATACAGGCCATTTACCAAGGAGATGCTTCATGTAATAGAATAGAAAACTTTATTTGTCAATTTCTTCAAATGTACTTGCCATACAAAGGAATTGAAATTACTATCACACTGTCCCATGCGTAGACATTGATAACAATAAAGTGCAGATGCACAACAAAAACAGCCCTAACAATAAGGTAATATTAAATAGGTAACAGGATAGACAAGACCTAAAAATAAATAAATAAAGTGTTCCAACAGTGTTCCCTGGAAAATAGTATACTAGTCTACTTGAGGTAGTCCCAGGTTGTTGTTGGTAGGGGTTTTTGTTTTAATGCAGCATAAGACTATAGCAGCAGTAATAGTAATATAATAATATAAATAGTGCTAAAAGAAATACTAAAAATATATAGCAGCAGGTGTGTGCAATTGCAATGCAGAAGTAGTTGTTTCCAGTCAGGAATGTTTTCCAGTTCTTAGTTCAGAGAGTGTGCGTGGGTGGGTGCGTGGATGGGGGGTGGGGGTAGAGTCCAGTCTGTCTTCCTATACTTCTGCCAATCTGGTGATTCTGCTTGCTGGGAGCCGGGAGGGAAGAGAGTTCAGCAGTCTCACAGCCTGGTGGATGAAGCTGTTGGTGAGCCTGGTAGTGCGGGAGTGGAGACTTCTGTATCTCTTTCCAGAGGGCAGGAGGCTGAACAGACAGTGCGCGGGGTGGGTTGCGTTGTTGACAATTGTGATGGCTTTGCGGGTGAGGCGAGTGGTGTAAATGTCTTGCAGGGAGGGGAGTGGTACACCAACTATCCTCTCAGCTGTTCTCACAATGCGTTGTAGAGCTTTCCTGTTATAGTCAGTGCAGCTACCGCCCCACACAGTGATGCAGCTGGAGAGGATACTTTCAATAGTTCCTCTGTAGAATGTAGTCAGGATGGGTGGTGGAGCACTTGCCCGCTTGAGTTTGCGCAGGAAGTAGAGGCGCTGTTGTGCTTTCTTGGCCAGTGATGCTGTGTTGGTGGTCCAAGAGAGGTCCTCACTGATGTGCACCCCCAGGAACTTGGTGCTACTCACCCTCTCCACCGCAGCGCCGTCGATGGTCAATGGGGGGGTGACAGGTGTGGCCTCTCTGGAAGTTGACAATAATCTCCTTGGTCTTACTAACATTTAGCAGGAGGTTGTTGTCTCTGCACCACATGGTCAGGAGCTCAACCTCTTTCCTGTAGTGGGTCTCATCGCCCTTGGTGATGAGCCCCACCAGCGTTGTGTCGTCCGCATACTTCACAAGGTGGTTGGAGCTGTAGGTTGGTGTGCAGTCATGTGTCAACAGGGTGAAGAGCAGAGGACTGAGCACACAGCCTTGTGGAGCCCCCGTGCTCAGGGTGATGCTGTTTGAGACCTTGTTGCCCACACGCACCGCTTGAGGCCTCTGGCTGAGGAAATCCAGCAGCCAGTTGCAGAGGGAGGTGCTGAGGCCCAGTCTGTCCAGTTTACAGATGAGTTGTTGTGGTATTATGGTGTTGAATGCTGAGCTAAAGTCTATGAACAGCATTCTCACATATGAGTCTTTCTTGTCCAGATGAGTTAGGGCTGGGTGGAGGGCAGAGCAGATTGCATCCTCTGTGGATCGTTTCGCTCTGTATGCGAACTGGTGTGGGTCCAGGGTGGGAGGTAGGGTGGATTTGATGTGTGACATGACTAGTCGTTCAAAGCACTTCATAATAATGGGTGTCAGTGCCACGGGGCGGTAGTCATTGAAACAGGCTGGGGATGGTTTCTTTGGCACAGGTATGATGGTGGCAGTCTTGAAGCATGATGGGACAGTGGCTTGCCTCAGGGAGGTGTTAAAGATGTCTGTGAAGACATTCTTCAGCTCCTCTGCACAGTCTTTCAGCACACTACAGGGATGTTATCTGGACCCGCTGCTTTCCGGGCGTTGATGGTGATGAGTGTCCTCTTCACGCTGGCAGCAGACAGGCACAGAGGCTGGTCGTGTGGAGGTGGTGGTGTTTTCTGTGGGCGTGTGTTGTTCTGTGCTTCAAATCGTGCAAAGAAGCTGTTCAGGTTGTTGAGCAGAGTGGTGTCGCTCTCACAGCTACGCGCTACAGGCTTGTAGTCTGTAATAGCCTGGATGCCTTGCCATAGGCTTCTTGCATCCTTGCTATCATTGAAGTGGGAGGTTATCTTGTGTGTGTAGTCCTGTTTCGCTTTCCTGATGCCACGTGACAGGTTGGCTCTCGCTCAGGCCTATTTCATCCCCAGCTCTGAAGGCCTTGTCTCTGGCCTTCAGCAGCCTGTGGACATCTCCTGTTAGCCATGGCTTCCGGTTGGCTCGAGTTGTGATACTTTTCACTTGTGTTACATCATCAATGCATTTGGTGATGTATGAGCTCACCGTGTCTGTGTACTCCTCGATGTCTGTGATGTTATTGGAGGTGGCTGCTTCCTTGAATATGTCCCAATCAGACAGATGTGTATGAGAAAGCTAAAAAATATGGCGATATTCTCCAAAGATACCTAACACTTGTGAGACAAGGGGCCCGTGAAAAGAGTGTATTGTCTTTATCCTTACCGGAACAGCTTAACACAGATGTGCAAACCCCTCCTGCGGACACCCCTCCTGTTTATGGATGCTGGGGTGAAGGATTTTATTGCAGAGAGTGTTTTGACACACATGCCTAAAAGGAGTAGGAGGAACGCAGAACTCATTCTAGCAGCTCTGAACCGTTCGCCAAACATGGTTTCTTACAATGACAAAGGAGAAACTGTTGTTGATAAACACCATACCGGGTTCACACATTTATGATCTGATTAAAGCCGTCACACCCACACACCTTCTGAAGGTTTCAGACCTATAGCTTGGACAGAGTTTTTAAAGGCTGTTTCAGATTTAAACATACCGTTATCAGCCATATCCAATACCGGTGTACATAAGACCATTGCCTTGTATAAAACAGATCATACACACACTGACTGAAGACTAGGGATGGGTACCGGTGTCCGGTGCCATGATGGCACCGGTTCTGACATAAACGGTAGTAACCAGACCGAAAAGCAGCGCACATTTCGGTGCTTTTTTTCCCCCTGAGCTGTGATAGACTTCTAGCCAATCATTTTATGTTTCCGAGGATAGTAGGCGGGCCCAGGTACGTATGTTCTTTTAGAGCAGAGCTACAGATTAAAAATGTCCAAGGCGAAGCGGTCAAAGTCTGGCTGTACTTCACAGCAAAATATGCAAACTCAGCAGCAACAAGTGCTTTAAGCTGATACTGTGATACTGTCAAAGGAGGTAACACCTCGAATCTGATGAAACACCTGGCGACGCATAGCGTTTTTTTAAAAAGCTGAGAAATGCACCGTATTTGATAGCTTGCTGCGAGACCTCACACCGTGCACGTCGGGTGGGTTGCCAGTTATCGGACCCGGAGCAACATCCCCCAAAAACCCGAAGAATGGAGTCCTGGCCCCTAGCCCTGCCAGTGTAGCAGGAATGATGAGGATGATGATGCAGCAGCAGCCGTTCTTCTCTGCGTGAGTAGCTTCATGTTGTTCGTGTGTAATTTACGTTGAGTAGGCTAACCACGTTATTACATTAATGCATGTAAGGTGAACTAGCAAACATCATCATAGCTACATGCGGCTGTCTTCTTGTTTGATGGCAGATACTCCCTTCACCATGGCCAAAAAGGCTAAAATGACCAAAGAAAAAGTGGGAAACAGCTGAACATGAGAGGTTTTTGGACAAAGTTTGTGTTTTTTCCATTGTTTAAGCACTGCTTCCAGCCAAGAGTGATACCATATATGCCCCATAGCTGCAGAAAAGGCTAACATTGTTATCTTTTTACAAAAAAAACAGCTGAACGTGAGAGGTTTTTGGACAAAGTTTGTGTTCTCCATTCTTTGAGCACCGTTTAAGCATCGGCACAGTTTCAAAAGTACCGATTTGGCACCGGTATCGGATAAAACCTAAACGATACCCATCCCTACTGAAGACTCTGGTTTTTTTAAAACACACCTAAAAAGAACACCGGGCGTCTCACTGCGTGATAGTACATTAAAGAAAATAAAGAATAAAAAAATAAAATAAAAGGGTGGTCCTGTCGAGTGGTTGGATTTTTGAATTCAGACTATTTCTTATCATAGCTGTAATGTTGTTGTTTTCTGCCTGAAATATTGACTGTTTGTTTTCAGTTTTTCTATTATCATCATTGTATAATGTTTGATTTCTTTATTACTCTTGAAGCATGTGTGATGTGACTGTATAATAATATATGCAACAATTTTTGATAATAAATACCACTGACTCGATTAAATCATGCTCTCATATCGTCTTTTATTATAACCAGTAGTACACATCAGTATCCTTGTTGCACACACATAATCACTACACACTGCCACGGGTTGTATGTTGTTGACAAAGTGACACACCATAGCATCGTTACAAGTTAAATTAGCAGAATACACGTTAAGCACATGTGAATAAGATGCACCATTTTGTATACGTATGAAATAAAAAATACACAATGTTGACAGCATGTGATGGAGGAGTCGTTCTGCTGAATATAAAATAGTGGAACAGTTTAGAAAAAACACCTTTATTGCTGGTGGAAAACTGTCTAGCGAGTTTCCAAAACTATCAAAAAAATAACCGCGTCTGTCTCTCAAAATAAACAGCCAGCCAGTGTTCCCCGGGCACTGTAGAAGGGTGAGTGTTTACAATAGCCATAGCTGGGAGTCTTTGAAGCTGCGCATTGGGTACCTGATCGCAGGCTAACACGCCAAGAAAATGTGTTTTTATTGATAATCATGCCCATCACAGATGTTGGTTCTATAGTGTTCATGACCGTCTTTGTCGTCTCAATAGTAATCCAAGAGCACCTGTCTCATGTTAGATATTTCAATGACTGAATCAAACACAGAATAACACAACACAAGCTCTTGGCCAACGCCCTCAGCGACTTTAACTGCCGTTTTGATGAGCCATCAAGAAGCCTTCACACAATAGAGACACTTTGGACACTCACCCCCCCAGAGCCATCACCTTCACCCTGCACCCCCCTTCTTCACCCTAGACCACCTTCTCCCACTACAACCCTTCATATTCATGAAGCAGATGTGAGGAAGCAGTGTAGCAACTCTTTACCCTATTCAGGATACATCTCACTGTCAATCTGATGTCGGGGATTGTGACGACAGACAAAAGTACATGCTTGTGGAAGAGCGCGTGTCATAGATGCCTAAAAGGAGCAGATAGAAATTTGTCAGGTGAGATGCCAAAACCTTTTTAAAAATCTACAGCAGCATAACAAAGATGTGAAACTTAAAGGTTTGTTATGCATCAGTTTGCTTATATGCAACTTCATTTGTTCAAGATTTGTAAATTCCAGAGGATACATTTCAGGCCAGTCTTAACCTTGTAACAAATCAAAGCCAACCAACCACACGGATTTAATATTTACGTTGTTGCACCTCCTGAGTTGGTACTGATCAGCCTGGCCATGCCCACACTGTAAACTATTCCCCTGCTAAGATAATTTTTCAAACCAGACTGGCTGCATAGATTTCCTTGTTGTTCTTGCAGGTTTCAAAACTACATTCTCTGGGCTGCCAGCCTATTCTCTTTCTTGGCCAGAATAACCATAAGGGTCATATTGTATGAGACCTGATCACCCACATCGAGCCAGTGGAAGATGCTGCGCATGAGATCCTCATGAAGATGAGGAAACTTTATGAACACCTGCTGAGGAGATGTCCTCTGTCCATCATTTCCTTATCAGGTAGCCTATCCTAGCGGACTCAGGGTACACCCTAGATAAGTTGGCAGTTCATCATGGGTTACCAACCACCATTTTCAACACTGCAGTGACTGCTCACACCCTCACCAGAGTCCTGACACCCCTCCCCACCCATCACTTTCACTCAAGACCAGGTACAGTTGCAGATTAGGAGACTCCAATCAGGCGAGTCTGCTGGATCAGACGAGTGGGTCCCTGTGTCCTCAAGTCCTGTGCCCCCAGCTTTTTTTGAGTCTTCCATAAACTGTTCATGCCGAGTCTGCAGAGGGTCCCAGTGCTGTGGAAGACATCACATCCCAGTGGCCCCCAGGATTACAGGCCTGTGGCACTGACCTCCCACATCATGAAGACCCTGGAGAGACTCATCCTGGACCAGCTCCGACTCATAGTCAGACCACATCAGGATCCCCTTCAATTTGCTTACCAGCCATGTCTTGGAGCTGAGGACGCCATCATCCATCTGCTCAATCATGACTACGCCCATCTGGACCAGCCGGCGAGCACTGTGAGGGTCATGCTCTTTGACTTTTCCAGTGCTTTCAACAACATCAGGCCGACTCTCCTGGGTGATAAGCTAACAGCGATGCAGGTGGATGCTTCTTTAGTGTCCTGGATTATTGATTACCTGACAGGAAGACCACAATGTACGTCTTCACCTTGTCAGACAATGTTGATCAGCAACACAGGAGCACCACAGGGGACTGTCCCCTCGCCCCCCTACACCAGACTTCAGCCACTGAACAGAGACCTCCATCTGCAGAAGTTTTCTGATGACTCTGCGGTGGTTGGATGCATCAGCAGGGGCGATGAGTCGACTCCTTTGCCACGTTGAGTTGCAAAGGAGACTTGACCCCTGTTTCAATCCACGGGGTCAACGTGGACCTTTGAGTACACAGACAAACTGGACTGGGTTAAAAAACACCACTGCACTTTACAGGAAGGGCCAGAGTCGTCCCCGAGGTCCTTCAACATCTGTCAGACAATCTCAAAGTGAGACAGGTATGTGCCAACTCCACGTGAGCTGATTGTTCAGAGTGAGTATCACAATAGTTTGAGCAAAATGACAAAAAAAAAAAAAAAAAAAGTTTAAAAATCGAGGTAGCGCTACTCTTTACTGGACAAAAAGTGTCCTCAATGGTAGAGGCAAGAGCACAAATAATGAAATAGCTGACTTTAGATACATTTTTAAGTCTGTGTATATAGTCCTTCCCCGGCCTTGTTAGCCTTTGTCAGTTATGCAGATGGTAGTTTTTAAAACAGTTAATGAACAAGAACTGCTTTAGACAAGTTCCTTTGATCCTTTACCCCGAGTCCTAAAGTGTACATTTATTTTCTTACTCATTTTATATTTATTGTTTGTTTACTTGCACTGCTGTAGCTGGAGCCTCGTCGTCTCGTCTCTATATACTGGACTGTCTGTAGCGGAGATGACAATAAAGTTTACTTTGACTTCAGCAGCGAGCACGCGCACCGAGGGCTCTCGCTCACTTTTCGTGTACAGAATTTCAAAAAAAAACATCGATGCAAATTATAAGTCTGTATCATGATGTCTGGTGTTTTAGTGTTTGTTTTTATTTTGTTTTATTTTGCGAGTTGGTTATTAGATGCTGCTCCAGCCACCAGAGAATCCCCCGCCGCCCCGCCCTCTCCTCCCTGCCGCAAGCAGCAGGCGCAGGGCGCCCTTACTCCCAGCAAATGGGCGATAGAAAACCGATCGGTGCCTGTGACATTCCCACTATGCGCTGGCATGACGTCGGGGCAGCATGAGTAGGAGGATTTTTTTTTTGCAGATGCCCATGATGCCGCCCCGGGCAACTGCCCGTATGAAAATCCGCTACTGCATGTCGCACATGGGGCGATTAGGAACCAGTGACACCAACGAGATGAGGCCTTCTGGCACGCCTTAGATTTGCCACCTCAACATGCAGTTAAGGTCTAGAGTCTGGCTTATGAGCTACTAAAGTTTAAATTCAGGTGTGTTGCAGCAGGGACACGTAAGGGTTTCAGGAAACTGGCCCTCGAAGTAGAGGGAAGGGTCTACCATTGCACTGGCTTTGAAATGCTTGTATTTGAGGGGAAAGCACCAGAGTTTGTGGCCCTGCATGGAGCGCAGACGCAAAGTTAACAATGTTTGATGGGAAGATCTGGAGTAGATGCTATCAGCTTTAAATTTTATCAAAAATGGGAGTCCCTAATAAAACATGCAACTTGTTTTAATGTTGTGAAGTGGCTGAGTTAGCGTTGGATTATTTTTATCTTTACGGCTAATATCTCAGCACCTCACATTTGTGTTTTGTCTTTTACTGCATGGTGTATTGTAAAACAGTCTTGATTCACTCTGATGCTGGAAGACAAACTTTAGGACGCAGTATGAGTCTTTATGTCCCTGCTAATGATGGACGGGCAGATTTATTTTGTTTGGGAGAAACACAGCTGTCAGCTTGCAGATGGGCCGTGAGTAAGCCTTTAGAAATTAAAACCTCTATATAAACACTGCAGAACACAAACTTATATACTGCCTAAAAGGCCCAAAGCAACAGCAAGACCCAACAGACACAACAACCTGCTGAAGACTGACAGAGAGAGAAGCCACACTAAATACACCGGCTCCAGGAGGCGGGATAACAACGCGCAGGTGAACCCAACCAAGACAATAACGAGGGTCTTCCTGCAAAAGAGGGAAGGAAAAATCACAGAAAGCCACACGAGAAACTCACTTTGGAAAAAAACCAACAAAACTAAACAGAAAGGAAATCTGAAAGAAACGAACAAAGAAGAGGAAGCTGCTGCGAGGGGAAACACTGGTTACCTGGTGTAGATACATCACAGCAAGTTACAACACAGATGCAAAAACATCCACAAGTCTTTATCCTTGCTATCATAAGCTTATGTTTTTGACTCACACTGAGGATAACAAGGCTCAGGTGCTCCGACGAGACAGTAACGAGGAGGGAAAAGGAACAAAGGAGGGAAAGTCCAAAAAGCCACTTCAGGATAAAAAAGAGGGAAAACATGCAAGGTTCAGAATCAATTCATAAAAATGTATTAATAAATGATTTCTGCTGCTTTTTCATTGTGTGTACATGAAAACTGGGTGTTGGAGTTTGTTTGTCTTCACATCTTTTTTTAGTGGGTTCAAATCTGAGAGCCTGAAGTGATCGGTGGGCAGATTTTCAGGGAGCTTCAATACTTTAGTTTCTGTTGAATATTCTTAATGCTCTGCTGGACAATAAAATGTCCTTTTAATATTTATGTATTTATTAATTTTTCCTTTTGTTTCTACTTATTTTTTTTCTATTGTGGCTACTTCACATCTTATTTTGAAGGTTAGTGCTGGCCCCACCCTCATTAGCATCACATGTGTGATTGCCTTCACCTGTTCCCGGCTGGTTCACTGATGGTTTATAGGTCTGTCCTTTGGGAGTGCTTCAGTTTGCCCTTCTCACGCTCATGGTTATGTCTGACTCTGCTCTAGGGCCTTGTCCCTCATTTCAATACTCAGTCTTTGTCTCCCATCACAGGCCTAGCTAGGGGTGAATATTATGAATATGCATGCTGCAGTGTTTTGCATGGTAACCTGCTTTTCAAGGTCCGTCAAGAAGGGTTTACTAGAACTTTAGCTATTACAGGAAAACCATCAAGACTGCAGCAAAACCATGCAATGAGCTCTTGATCTTGAATGATCGCTCTAAAGACAAAACGGCAACACTGCAATCAGTTTGCAACTGAATTGGTTTAATTTGCAATTCTAGGCAATTTGTTTGTCTAATAAAATAAACCGATAAATAAGTGGAATACAATTTGTGCATGCAGATGGAAGAAAAACAAACCCACTTCACACTAGCTTATATTCAGAGTTTGTCTAGAACCTCAAAGATGAAATTCATGATCCGACAGGCTGGAAATGCTTCCTGTTGCACGTTTAGAGGAAATGTGAAAGTGAAACCTTAATGCTGAGAAAGCAGATCATGTTCCTCCGAGCTAAAGAAAACTCTGCACAAACTTTGCAATTTGCTCCCATAAACTGAAAGGGGCCTTATTTTGTCACATGGCGTCTTCCAGTGGCAGATGTCAGAATCGGCATATGTCCCTGTGACCCTGAAGCTCAGGCTGCACACGGCTCTAAATGCAGTTCATTATGTTCCCACACCCACCTTTGGATCTGATGTCAGAACATTCATAAAAACTAATAGATCTGCTGCTCTAACCTTCAGTTTGAGTTGGTCAAAATCTTGAAGGAAGAGGAGCTCAAACATTTATGTTAAACTGTCAGTCATGCAAACCTGCTCTGAAGTCAAAGCACAAATGGGGAGCCAGAGAAACGAGTCCAAAATGAGGAATTGGATGATAAACATTGGTCTAATACCTGGAGAAGCAATTTAAGCAAGGCAGGCCTCTCACCACACTACTTTTTCTCTTTCTATTTACAAACAAGGGATGTTTCCATATTCTCTCCACCTGTCTAAACGAAACACCCAGCGTACATCATTAGACATACACACACAATTATGGGCATGCTGAGGTTTGTCACATGGAATGTAAATGGAGCTGGCACCAGAGGAAAGAGGTTAAAGATATTGAACCAGCTTAAAAAACTACAGGCAGATGTTGTTTTATTACAAGAAACTCACAGACCTGTCACAGGTTTAAACGAACTTAAAACACCTGAGTTTCCTAACGTGTTTGCAGCCTGTTATAATTCTAGACAACGGGGAGTAGCAATTTTAATACATAAAAATGTTAATTTTACAGTACTCGATACAGTTATAGATCCAGAGGGTAGATTTCTAATTATTAAACTATCAACATTGAACAAAAAACTATGTATTGTAAGTATATACAGTCCAAATGTTGATGAACCCTCATTCTTCCACGGATTTTTTAGTGCACTCTCTGAACACCTTGATTGCACACTCATTCTTGGCGGTGACCTCAACCTTGGACTAAATGAAGACATGGATAGGCTCAACACAACAGGAACTCAGCGCAATTGGCAGTCCACAAATATAATCAAACAGTATATGAACGACTTTGGTCTTTGCGATGCATGGCGCTCCCTTCACCCCACCAGTAAGGAATATACTTTTCTCTCGCATGTTCATCACTCTTACTCTCGTCTGGATTATTTTTTGGTCAGCAGCTCACTGCTGAACGACATTTCAGACACTGAGATTCACCCTATAGCTGTCAGCGATCATGGTCCTGTATCTTTAACACTAATGCACAAGAATAATACTATGCCAAGAAAAAACTGGAGATTTAATATATCACTACTTAAAGATGAAGACTTTATTAAATATTTTAAAAAGGAATGGACTTCATATTTAGACTTTAATGACACTCCCGGAATATCTGCTTCTGTTCTATGGGAAGCAGGGAAAGCTGTGATGAGAGGTAAAATAATTTCTTTCTCATCACATAAAAAGAAAGAAAAAAACAAATATTCAGGAATTAGAAAAAAACATCAAATCACTAGAAGAAGCCTACGCGTCCCACCAAGATCAGGAAACATTGAACAAAATATGCAAAACAAAACTAGAATTAAATGAAACTATTAATAAAAAAACACAATTCCTCATACAAAGACTTCGCTTGCAGAATTTTGAACACAGTAACAAATCAGGTCGATTTCTAGCTAACCAGCTAAAAATAAAGAAAAAACAACTATATGTGCTGCTAAAGATTTATCGGGGAACATAATATATGATCCTGGAAGAATAAACAACATTTTTAGGGATTTCTATGAAACTTTATACTCACCACAAATAAACCCATCTAAAAATGAAATTGATCTGTTTCTTGACAACGTAACTCTTCCAAAATTACTAGATAGTCAAGCAATGGCACTGGATTCGCCACTGACGCCAAGTGAACTCCAGGAAGCCCTGATAAGTATGCCCAATAATAAGGCTCCAGGTCCAGATGGCTTTCCTGCAGAATTCTACAAAGAATTCTGGATAATTTTGGCACCAGTATTCCACAGCATGTTGCAGGAAATCGAGGAAAAGGGCAGACTACCACCAAATATGAATTCTGCCAACATTAGTCTCCTGCTAAAACCAGGCAAAGACCCTTTATTTCCCTCAAGCTATCGTCCAATTTCTCTTTTAAATGTAGACCTTAAAATAATCTGCAAAGCTCTCTCAAAGAGATTAGAGAAAATGACCCCCCTCTTAATTCATCCTGACCAAACTGGTTTCATAAAAGGTAGGCACTCCTCAACAAACACTCGTAGATTACTTAATTTAATAGACTACTCATACGATAAAAACATCGAAACCATAATATTATCTCTAGATGCAGAAAAAGCATTTGACAGAGTTAACTGGAAATTTTTATTCGCAACTTTACACAAATTTGGTTTTGGAAACTCTTTCATAAACTGGATAAGAATATTATACAATTCCCCAACAGCTCGTATCAGAACAAATGACCAGACATCCCCCAGCTTCTGTCTCCTGAGGGGCACCAGGCAGGGATGCCCACTCTCCCCTTCACTGTTTGCAATTTTTATCAAATCTCTAGCAGCAGCATTTAGACAGGCTACAACAATCAAGGGCATAAAATGTAAGAACATAGAACATAAAATCAGTCTCTATGTGGATGATGTGTTGCTTTTTCTGCAAAACACACAAACCAACCTCTCTGAGGTAATTACTTTAATAAACTGGTTTTCAAGAGTTTCAGATTATTCAATTAACTGGCCAAAATCTACAGTTCTCCCCATTAACTGCTCCTTCCATAACTCTTCCTCTGCCCCACTGCAATCCGGAAATATTAAATATTTAGGTATTAATGTCTCTCCTAAGCTTTCAGACTTAACTAAATTAAACCACATCCCACTTCTAAAGAAAGTAGAAGGCGATCTGACTAGATGGAAATCTTTACCCATATCACTCATGGGAAGGGTCGCCACTATAAAAATGATGATCTTGCCAAAAATAAATTACTTATTTTTGATGATCCCTAACAAACCATCACAAGATTGGTTCAGATCTCTGGATTCATATATTTCCAAATTCCTTTGGAAAGATAAACCCCCGCGTATCAGCTTAAAAACGCTACAAAGAACCAAGGATAGAGGAGGATTAGATCTGCCTAATTTTCACCAATACTTCTTAGCCAACAGGCTTCAGTTCATCTCAGAATGGTTAAAACATACCTTCTTAGTTGAGCCCTGGCTAGATGTTGAACAGGCACTATGCAAGGATCTAGAGATTTCAGACCTACCATTTATTAGCTCAAACATCAAAAGACATGAATGCTTTAAAAGCATCAACATCAGCTTTTCTCTGACAGCATGGTGGGAGTTTCTAAAAATAACGGAGTCTTCATTAATCCCATGCAAACGTACACCTATCTGGAACAACCCTGACATATTACAAAACAATAATATGATTAATTTCCCAGAATGGAGTTGTAAAGGAATTAAATACTTAGAACATATATTAGAGGGAACAGAATTTATTCCATTTGACAGACTAGTTGCACAATATGGGATCAACAAGACAAGATTTTTAGAATATCAACAAATTAAATCCATAGTAAAAAAGAAATTTAACCTCAGTCAAGTTGAATTACAAACACCACTAAGTGCGGCACATTTTCTTACTCTTAAATCCCCCAAATTATCTAAAATATACAGAACACTTTCTAAAACAGATGAATCAATATCCCTTCCTATTGCAAAGTGGGAAGCAGATTTATCAGTCAGCTTAGACCAAAACTTCTGGTCTCAGATTTGCTTAAAAACCTTTCATCTAATTAAAAATCCCAGTCTGCAATTAATACAATACAAAATACTACATAGAGTGCACTATACAGGTCATCGGATGTTCAAGATGGGCTTTACATCTTCCAACAACTGCTCACACTGTCAAGGCAATACACCAGACAATTACATCCACGCTCTTTGGTTCTGTCCACCAGTGCAGAAGTTTTGGCGCGAGATATGTGAAGACTTATCAAAATGTCTGAAATGTAACATTCCAACCTCCCCCTTAGTGTGTTTGTTGGGCAGCTTAGATAATGTCACTTCAGAAAAGAATATGGCCCATATGGTTTTCACTGCCCTATGCATCGCCAAGAAAACAGTCCTCATGAACTGGAAAAATAAAAATAATCTTAATTCTAACCAATATAGAAATTATCTATTAGATTACATTAGTCTTGATACAGCCTCTGCCACCACATCAGATCAATTGCTCTGGGCTCCTTTGATCACCTAGTGGGGGTGGGGGGTCATAATTTGGTCCCGCCTTCACTGTTGTGATTGGTGTGGGGGTAGGGACAGGCTTAGGGCGTCGGGGGGTTCCCCGGAGGCATCTTCCTTGGGGGGCTCAACCCGGGGTAGCGGTCATGTCCGGTTGGGGGCTCTGTTGGCTCTCAGGTGACTGTTTCCTCGCGGCTGTGTGCAGCGGGGCTAGGGGAGGGTCTGTGCTGACGGACGTGGGTTACTGACCTGGTAGCCTGGCTGGCCCTGGGTGGGTCCGGGATGGGCGTGAGGTTCTGGGGGCGCTCCGTCTCTGGGCTGGGACCCGGGCCGGGCCTCGGGGGCTTGGATCCTGGTTGGTGTGTTGCCGGGGTTGTGGGCGGGTGGGTGCATGGGGGCCCGGCCCTGGAGCAGGGTGCCGCCGGGGGGCTCTTCAACTGGTGGGGGAGATTGTCACATCTTGCAGGAGCTTTCCTCTCTTCAGGAACTCTCTGCAGGAGGGGGAGATACAGGAGAGGTGGAGGAAGATCTCAGCCTGGGTGTTTATTGTCTCATGTAGTCTGGAAGATGAGTGGATGGTGGGGTGGGTGCAGTTTTCTCTGTGGTGGGGTTGGGTGGACTGTCCCGGGCTCTGTGGGGCCGGGGGGCGCTGCTGCACTGGGCCCCGGTCTGGATGGGCCTGGGCCCCCTTTCCCTGGCGGGTCGCGGAGTATGGGGGTGCCTACTGGGGTCAGCGGGGGAGCTGGCCCCAGGGAGGAGTCACTTGCTCCTCCCTTCCTTCCCTCCCCATCTCCAGCTGCCTCTCTCTTCCTGCTCCACCACAACCACCCACACATGCAGGGCCTTAGAGTAGGGGTATGTCACCAGGGTGCAGAGGAGGCTACCCCCCCCTCTGTCCCCTTCTGGCTGCCTCTGCCTCAATTTTATCCCACAACTTAGACATTCACATTACTCACACTCTCATTACACATACATATAGGATCTTGGGGGTGGGCACAATCACGGAGTCCAAATTACCATCAGGGTGTACACCCCACCCCTGGCGTCGTTGCCCACCTCTCAATTTTAAACACACTTAGACATTGAGGGCTAGCAGGAGGGACTATGCGCTTACCTGCTGCTCTCTGGCAGGTAGCTCCATGCATATATGAAAAACAGTCGCAGGGAGTGTGTGCCTTTGGGTCGCCAAAAAGAAAATCAGGCAAAGCAAAGGCTGTCAGACGCTGTATCTGTGGATAGTGCTGGACCTCCGAGGCTGTCAGACTCCTGGGTTTTAAATGCACCTTAGAACACACATGCATCAACACTACAATGAGCGGGTGGAGGGAGGTTTGGAGTCTTCTCCCACCCCCATTCTCTGCGGCCTGCTGGAGCGGGGGGGCTAGGTGGAGTTGGCCGTCCGACTGCGGTCTGGAGTGTGGGGCCTCCCTGCTGCTGCGGAGTCGGGGTGGTCTGCCTCTCCCCACCGCAGGGAAAAGGGTAACACCACCTGGGTCTGGGTGCAGTTCCCCCCTCCAGGGGCAAGGGTACCTAGACCCGGTTTGTAGAGTACGCTTGGGGAGTGTGATCGTGTGTACAACGTCTCTTTATGTCTGTCTCCACGTTGGTTGAGTGTGGAGTAAGTGCATATGAGAGCATGAGGGGGGGAATGGATGTTTGTGTCTGTGTGTTCCTGTATGTCTGTGTCTATATGTCAGGTTGGGTATCAGACGCCACCTCTCTGGGGACACCTCAGGCCCTCCAAGGTTTGGAGGCCTATCTCCACCCACCACCACTTCCCCTGCCAGTGGCGGACTCCCTCAGGTGTCGGTGCGTTGGTGGTTCTTTGTGTCTGGGGGTGGGCGTCCAGGTACACACCGGCTCACTCCTTGGCGGCCGCTTATCGGGGCCTGGGGCTCGCTCGGGCCCCTTCGGGGGTGGGGTGCCTCGGTCACTCAGGCACAGCTGGCTGCCGGCGGAGCTCACGGGCGCGTCACTGCAACTCCCCCTGGCTTCTGCTCCGAGGCTGCTGAGTGAACCCTCATCTGGGACTCTCCTCAGCTCTTTCTGGGACAGTGGCGCGGCTGCCCCTCTGTTGGTCTTCCTTGGTCTCGTGTGTTCTGGGGGCCTCTGGATGTCTGGAGTTTTGATCTCCTCCATACCTGCTTCACACCCTGGAGGACGGGGCTGTGGCCCCCCCCACACTCCCTAGCAGATCGTTACATGGAGAAACCTTTGGAATACAAGCGCGCTGATCCACACAGGTATGCACACAGGTGTTCACTGCTCGTAGACCCAAATTACACCTTTCTTGGCTGCTACTTCGAAGCACATCTGTCCTGCGTGCTGCACAACAACATTGAATATTTAGTATTTACTGCTGTTTACACTTAGCTAGATTAATGCGATGGTGTTGTGTTTAGTATGTTGCTTTGTTTTTTGTTTTTGTTTTTTGTCTTTTTTTGCTTGTTTTCTATTCTTCTCTCAACAGGTGATCCAGGAGATTTTTATTTTTTTTCTCCCCCCCTTTCTCACTGTCCCTCTCCCCTTCTGTTTTTCCTTTCCTTCCTCTTTCTTTCTCCCTTTCCTATCTCTCACTCATGTCTGTCCCGTCTGTAACATCTGAAATTAAAATATAATAAATAATAAAAACAAAGATCGACCAAATGGACCAATAAGGCAATGCCACGATGATCCATTTGGCAAAGTAAATCCATTGGGTATCCTTGTTGGTCTTCAGACAACAATTCTGATGGCTAAAGAACCAAATGGGACAGGCGGAAAAAAAAGGAGAAAAAAAAAAAAAGATTATATTTATGGAGACTCCTGACAGACTGCTACGTGTCCACAGAGCTGCTGCTTTTCAGCTCGTCTTAATTTTAGGAACGAGTGGATTTCAGGAAGGACGATAACCTGAGCCATCAAACCCAGAGTCGAGTTGATTCGTTTAGTTTTTGTTAATGGTGTTTTTGTGATTATACTAAAAGTTTTAACGAGGCTGTGGATTTTCAGAGGGGCCGTGGGAGGTGGCCCTGAGAAACATAACCCTTGTGGTTTCCTCTGGAATCTGTTTGCAGGTTTTCCCCTCCAGCTGTAACACAGCACAAAGCATCAGAATCAGAATACTTTATTCATCCCGAGGGAAATTAGGGTTACAGCAGGCAGCACGCTAATGGCGCATGCGCACTTACAAACCTTCTGACCAACTTTACACAAACATCACATTGGGCAGACATGTCAGAAAGGTAGGCTGATAGGAAAAAACAACGAAAATACACTACATGAGGTAAGAGGAGGAGAAAAAAAAACTCCACTCAGACTGAGCTCCTAGTGGGAGAACAGTTTGATAACAGAAAAAACACCTCAGCACAAAAGCACATGACTATCAATACACCATAGAAACACAAGACAAGCAACAGGGGCGGGTAAAGGGTAAGAGAGAGCCGGTGTAGACAGCGCATCCGGTCCTGCAGCATCTGTGCTGGTCCAGTCGACTGCCATCTTCCCCGGTAGGGCACAAGCATCGAAGGCGTTGAAAAGGGAGGGGGAATGAGTGAGTGCTTATCAGTGTAAGTGTGTGTGTGTGCGTGTCCATAGTTTAGCTGAGACAGTGTCCTTCGGCCTATCAGGCTAAGTAAACAGTCCTCCAGCCAATCCAGGTGTCCTTGCATGGGATGGGAAGAATAGCCGTAACACAGTCGTTATCAGGGAGTGATTGTTCGGCTCCAGCCTTGGGCCTGCAGCTGGCGCCGTTATGGGGGTCCGCAATCTCAATGTTGATTTTGTAAATTTCCACGCGAGCAGCCCAGGAGAATTTTCAGGCTGCCCTAACACTCCGACACTGTTAGATGGATGTTTCGAGGTTACAGATTTGATTTAAATCAGCTGAGGGTTTCAGCTGGAGAGGTTTCTTCAAATATTCTTCAATCTTAGTGAACATCAGTCATCAGCTGGCAGGGGATACTTTGCACAACCAACTAGAAAATACTTTTATTGAACTGAAATGACCAGAAACAGACTATAAATCCTAAAACTCTGTTGTACAGAGTGGTTTCAGCCTTATCAGCTGCGATGGGCTGTGACTAAGCTCAGCCTGAAAGCAGGTCTGCTGGTCAGAAAGGTCCTGGAATTATTGTTTAGCAAAAACGTGTCCACCAGATTAGTGAATAATAAAAACTAAATGAGAACGGTCCATAGAAGCATTACACAGAAATATTCCTATGGAACCTAAGAGTCCAAGTATATGCTTCTGCTATTTATTTTTGACTAGTTCAGTCATAAACTGACGTGAGTGAAGAAGCAGAAACGCCTCGCGCTGTGACAGGAGTTAGCTGTGCCTCAGCTGTTCATACTGCAAAGCTCCGCTAAAGATTACTCGCTCATTCTCTAGTCGTTCGACTAAAAGTTTTTCACAGTTTTTATCTGAGACGACCAATAAAACACTTCAGTTAAATGCCATGGTTTTCCCATGAGTATGAAAGGAAACTCCACTGGTGACTTACCATTCTGATGCTTTGATCACTGGCGAGCAATAATTCAAATGTGTTTGAGTCTTGCAGTTTTTATTAAATAACAAAGACGGCCTTCAGCCAGCTTTTCCTTTCACACTGGGACTCTGACTTAAGTCTGTAGTATGATTCCCAGTCGCCATCATTGTGTCATTTACTCCATTACCTGATCAGTTACATAAAGTAACAGGTCTGACATGGCATCATTTACAGTCTTTTTGAACATTTCCAGAAATGAAGTAACCAAGGACCAAAATACTCAAAATATCAGCACCAAGATGAAACTGAAATGTCAGTATTAGTCTTTTGGTCTGTTAGGAGTTTTGATCTTGATACTTTTTACTTGAAGGACTACTTTTCTTGGCACAGCAGTAGAAGTGTTTGTGAAAAGTACTGCGTTTGTGTTGTATAAGCTGCTTTTGTTTATTGGCACAAATAAAGAGAAGTTGGTTACACGAGTATTTGACTTGATCCACTGCTACTTTTCTGGCTCTGTCACGTTTTTACAAAAGTCTTCCCACTGCCACTCGGACCCACAGCCTGAGGTGAACATGACAGCTGAAGTTGGGTCAAATATTTCAATATTCAAAATGACCTTTGAGCAGCCGCCTCTTATACACAACCCTAAACTTCTTCTGGAAAGAGATATTCAAGAGAAAGCATTTTTAAGTCACACAGGGTTATACTGAGGAGGTTCAACCCTCAGAGTTCTGAACGTAACTCTCAGCGAGAGCTTTGAAAATTCACTTTCTGAACACGATGAACACTGTCGGCTTTTGAAGTGAAATGCAGAGCTTTCTTTGAGGCCGCTGAACGACGACTACTGATCACTGACAAAGAAGAAATATCTGACTTTTTACCTGAAAACATAAAATTTAAAAATTCCTCAGGCTTGCATTAAATTATTTCTCTGACCAAAAGTCCCTAAAATTGATTTAAACAGATCTTGGGAACTTTACATTTAAACTCTGCTTTAAAGACATTACTTCTGCACAGTGGCGGTCCTGGCCTGTTTGGTGCCCTGGGCGAACACTCCCTCTGGGCACCCCCAACACACACACACACACACACACACACACACACACACACACACACACACACACACACACACACACACACACACACACACACACCCCATATTAAGAGAAGATCACCTGTTGAAAGGAGGGAAAAAAGAAATGAAGCAAAATGAGCCAGGTGGCCAACTCCTCCTCCCCAGCCCTCCGCCGCCCACCCCGATGGGGTGTGAAGACACCACACCTCTTGCCCACTCATATGTGGTGTTGCTGCGTGTTGTTCTAAAGTGCATCATTTAACCCTTTAAAGCCGGTCGGAGCGGGCACGCTCCGTTTTGCGTAACTATTTTTAAATCCCAGTAGCTCTGCAACCACATAAGCTAGCGCAATAATTTATTTTGCTTATGAAACCGGAGGAGTTGTACTTACATCTTATGCCATCAGCTTGTCCTCGGTCACGGTTTCCTTCCACATAAAGCTTTGCAAAAATTGCATAAAAAGCACTTGCAGCAACAAAAACATAATATTCCAGAAACAGGCTTTGCCGATCTGATCAGCTGTTCGTAACACTTCCCACAGTGAAACAGACGTCAGTGCAAACGATCGCATGTCCGCCATTTCCTGCCCTTAACCGGAAGTGACGTCATTTTCGCGGAAAATGTCGTTTTTTTTTTTGTTTTTTTTTTTTTTTTTACTTGTAGGCTTCAAAAGCCTATACTGGTGTTTTTATAAGTCATGTTTGACTTTATGCTTTTCTGAATAGTTTCTGGGATGCTGAGAACTTGAATTGCACTGCTGGAAATAGTTTATTTTGATGCACCTGCTGCTTTCTTTGCAAATTTGCATCATAGGATTGTTTTTCCTTTTTCCTGCAGTATATAAAAATTGGTGTGGCTTTAAATGTGAATGAAGTTGGCCCCCCCACCTTCTTCAAATCCAACAAAAGTGGTATCAAACGTTTGTGCTATGTTTTTGCTGGTTTGTGCTGCAAAAATTTTCGTTTGTGCTGCTATCATTTTAAAGATATTAATAGAAATTTCTAGAGGTCATCAGAGGTCAACCAGCCCCCCCACATTACCCAAATCAAACAAAATTGATGTCAAACGTTTGTGCTGCAAAAATGTTTGTTTGTGCTGCTAACATTTTAAAAATTTTTAATAAAATAACGTCTTGATGCGTGCTTAATCATCCAGGTAAGTAAATCCCAAAAGGTTGATTCTGTTCATCTGGACATTTTCAGTTGGAGAAACGTTTCGTCACTCATCCAAGTGACTTCTTCAGTCTCAGCTGTAAAGTGTAAAGTGTGTAAAGTGTGCGTGTTAGTCCCCATAGGGAAATAGTTCCTCTGCATTTAACCCATTCACTCAGTGAAGCAGTGGGCAGCCGCCAGTGCAGCGCCCGGGGAGCAGTGTGTAGGGACGGTACCTTGCTCAGGGGTACCTCAGGGTAGCCGTTCAGTGGAGTCGAACCCCCGACCTTCCGATCATGGGGCCACCACTCTACCTACTGAGCTATCCCTGACTGCAGGTTTCTCCAACCTTATAAACAGTACATTTGCATAGTGAAGGAAACTAGCGCCACTGAATGAACAATGTGCCGGGGGGTTAGTTCCATGATTGTTAGTATGCAAATTCTTATGACCATTGATCAATGACAACTAATCAAAGCCTACTGATTAATGGCCATGAGTACCATTCACAGAAAGTGGGGAATGGCTACAATCACAGCATTGTAGGATGGCGAAAGATGTACCCTTGGGCCCCCCTTCTCGATTCAGAGATGGTCGGCATCCTGACAGCCCGATGGACGAAGCTGTCTCTCAGTCTGCTGGTTCTGGTCCGGAGGCTCTTCAGTATCCTTCCTGATGGCAGCAAACTGAAGACGCTGTTGAAGGTATGAGTGGAGTCACCTGTAATGGAGAGGACCTTTCAGATAGGCAGGTGCAGTAGATCTCCTGGGGAGGGAGGCAAGAGAGGTCCCCACAATGCTCTCGGCTGCTCTCACTACCCGTTGTCATTTTTTCCTGCAGAACCCAGTGCAGGAGTCATACCACACAGTGAGGCAGCTGGTGAGGATACTCTCAACTGTGCCTCTGTAGAAGGTGCTCATAATGGGGGTTGAATCTCTTGTGCTTCTCAGTTTGCAGAGGAAGTAGAGTCACTGTTGGTCTTCTCCACATTCAGGGACAGGTTGTTGTTGCTGTACCACTCTGGCAGATGGTTAACTTCACCCCTGTAGTAGATCTCGTCGTGGGTCAGCAGAGTGAAGAGAAGGGGGATCAACACACATCCTTGGGGAGCCCCCGTATTCCGTGTTCTTGGGCTGGAGGTGTTGCTGTTGACCCGTACTGTCTGCTGTCTTCCTGTCAAGAAATCTAGCAGCCCGTTATACAGCAAGGTGCTGATCCCCAGCAGATCCAGTTTGTGAATGAGTTCCTGGGGAATGATGGTGTTGAATGCTGAACTGAAGTCTATGAACAGCACTCTGACATATGAGTCTCTAGTGTTCAGATGTGTGAGGGCTGAGTGAGGGGCAGTTGAAATTCCATCATCGGTTGAGCGTTTTGACCGGTATGCGAACTGAAATGGATCCAGGTTGGGGGAAAGCAATAATTTGATTTGATGCATGACTAACCGTTCAAAGCACTTAACTTAATAATGATGGAGGTGAGTTTGACAGGACGGTAGTCCTTAAAGCAGGAGATAGATGACTTCTTGGGTTCAGTAATGATGGTGGAGGGATCTCCACACACTGTCTGGGGATTGTGTCACCACGGTCTGTAGAGTGGGCTTGTAGTCTGTGATGGTTTGTATTCCTTGCCACTGCCTCCAAGTATCTCTGCTGTCGCTGAAGCTTTGCTGTAGCTGATGCCACGTGACAGGTTTGCCCTTGCTGTTCTTAGACTCACCTAATTCCCGGCTCTGAAGGCTTGCATTTTTCAACCTTAGGAGCATTTAAACCTGACCTGTGAGCCATGGTTTCTGATTGGCCCGGACAGTGATAGTCCTGGTCTCTGTGACATCATCGATGCATTTTGGGATGTAGGCAGTGACAGTTTCTGTATATTCCTGAAAGTCTGTGGTGTTGTCGTGTGTGGCGGCCTGTGGTGGAAAAGCAGTGCCTCTGAGGACCCTTCTGGCCACACCTGTACCTGCTTACGAACTGGTTTGGTGACTTTGGTTTGGTTTACCTGTGGGAACCCATGGCACACCTAGATTTCTGCCTGTACTGACCCTTATGCAAAATAGGTGGAATTAAGACACAGTTCCAAAAGCAAACACAACTGATCAGTGCTGAGAGTGGTCCTGTTGCTGAGGTTGGGATGATCCTGTAATCTCTTATGAACGACCTCCAACGCTTCTATGACTGGGATGCAAGTGAAGACAGATGTAACATCTCTCTCACTGTACATGTACTGTTTACAAAATTAGGGAAACATAACCTGCACAAACAAAATAATTTGCAGGACAAATGTTTGACATGAATTCTGTTTGATTTGAAGAAGGTAGGGGGGCCAATTTCACTCACATGTGTTTATAAGGTTGGGGAAACCTGCAGTCAGCTGAGACTGAAGAAGTCACCTGGATGAGTGACGAAACGTTTCTCCAACTGAAAATGTCCAGATGAACAGAATCAACCTTTTGGGATTTACTTACCTGGATGATTAAGCACGCATCAAGACGTTATTTTATTAAACATTTTAAAATGTTAGCAGCACAAACGTTTGACATCAATTTTGTTTGATTCCATTAATATGGGGGGGCTGGTTGACCTTTTGACCTTTACATTTTCATTAATATCTTTAAAACAGAAGCAGCACAAATGAAAATTTTAGCAGCACAAACCAGCACAAACGTAGCACAGTTGATTGACACCCATTTTGTTTGATTTAATTAATGTGGGGGGGCTGGTTGACCTCTGACCTCTAGAAATCTTTAATATCTTTAAAATGTTAGTAGCACAAACGAAAATTTTTGCAGCACAAACTTTTGTTGGATTTGAAGAAGGTGGGGGGGCCAACTTCACTCACATTGGCTTTAATACCTGGTGGGTCGGTCTGTAGTGAAAATGCCCGATTTTCTGTCCCAGTCCAGCCCTGCAGGTTAATACTGGCAGCGTCACCATGCCAGCTGACTGGATTTCATCATCAGCCAGTGTTGCTCTTTATCAATATTACCAAAGTTTACCATAAGGCAGCATAGAAAGTATTTACTTGCTTTCAGGTTTTATTCAAATGTTAGTCTTTTCAGTTGTTTCCCCACTTTTTTCCTGTTTCAAAATCAAACACCAGTTTGTGAGAAGATTATCTTCTTTGTTTAATCTGCCTTTTTTAAATAGGCAGATAAAGTTAACATAATAATAATAAACACTGACAGAGCACTGATTGTATCTCTTGTACTTTATCAACGCAGTATCTAAAAACTTTGCACCGTGGTGGTTAAAATCTCATTCTAATAAGAGTTAAAAGTGCATTTGGTTGTTAGGTTTACAGGATTATTGAATTATGGTTAACGGTTGGTAGATTTTTTTTTAACATTATCTGCCAATTACATCTGCCACCCTTCTCCAAATCTGTGCCCCTACCTGGCCCCCCCAACAAACATTTTCTAGACACGCCACTGCTCCTATATAATCACCACTAATTACTTACCCACTGCCAACCATTAAATTCATGCTGGTTTTAGACAGTTGATCACTGGCTTCAGTTTCTGTTTCATTATCGGTGCTGACGCAGCAGAAATACAGAAAACATTTGTATTGAAAAGAACAGAAAATAAGGTTTAAACAGATTTTCATTTTAGCTGGGCTTTAAGCCATCTGATCTTCTCCCCCCTCAAAAAGGAAGTTAATACGTGTTTAATGTGCAATATCAGTAAGTAGCTCCACAGTCATTCCTGTCACTGCAGCGTTGCCACCTGCACAAACTACAGATTTAACCACACAGCCAAATACAAGTAGAGAGGCTGATTATTTTATGGCCTGAAGCACTAAATGTCTTATTATGAAAGAGCTTTCCTTTTTTAGCAGGAACACATTCAACATGACCTCTTCAGGACATGAAACATTCATCTTAGGTTCTCATCATTTATTTACTTCCCAATTACTGACCGTTATTCGATGTTCTTTGAACTTTAGATTATTATGCACCAGGAACCTTAACTGGAAATTATTTCCACTGTCCTCAAGTTCACTTTGGGAAAACCTTTCTTCACGTCAGCAACATGCCACACAAACCATCCCATGATAAATGGGAACACGTAAAATGCGTTTTGTAGATGGATATCAGCTCACATTTCCAAAGTGCTTTCATTAGGGGACATTCTGCATAAGACTGGATGGAGGGGACTGAACAAACTGCATGAAGAGAAGAAATTAAGGCTCCTTGTTTCTAGAATCTCTCTGGACCACAGAATCTGTCGCGTGTTTGATGCTCGCTACTTTTATTTTGGCATTTCAGCATTATCATCTTTATTTTTTACCCAAGGTAGTTAATGCCTGTGGCAGCAGTCTGCAGGTTATGTGGGGATAAACAGAAAAGCAAGGCGCTGATATGGTACATGCAAACTTTGGGACCAGTGCTACCATCACACTGACATGTAGCTGCTCTGTGGCAGACTGCAGTTTTCTCTGCTCTCCTACGACCAGGGGTGACATGTTTAACCGCATGTTCTGGGATGGATGTCATCTGTCCTAACAACACTAGGTTTTCCCCAGAGAGTTCCCCTATTATCCGCTCACTTTGGATGGAGCAGCTGTCATTTTTAGAGATGGCCTGATTGAATAGACAATGGTCAATGATAACTTTATTGTCCCTAACGGGAAATTGATTTGCAGTATGTCCGTACTAACAAACAAACCAACACATCACATACACTCACCAAAATAATATAATACCGAGCTGCAGCTGGATGTGCACAGGGATATCTCAAAAACAAGCAGGATGCTGGCCCTCGAGGACTGAGGTTTGACACTCCTGGTGTAGTGGTAAGACTACACACCTTTGCAGCACGAGTCACAAGTTTGATTCCCACCCAGTATCCAGTAAGGGTCCTGCGGCTACATCTGCAGCCTGTCTGTCGCTCAGACACAAGACATTTCACTGCATGTTGTACTCTGTATGATTGTGTACGTCTTCCCCATGTGATGTTTTGTGTAATGTACGTATGGTCGGAGGGTAAGATGGCACCGCCATTGCGTGCAATAGGTCGGCAGCCTTATGAAATTTCCCCTTGTGGGACTAATAAAGGTAAATCAAATCAAATAGTTTGTTTGTTTCTTAAACCCACCAAAATGTGACTATCCAGAGTTGGGTACAGGAAGCAGTCTTACACGCCTCTCTGCAGCTTCTGCCCGTAGAGACTGTGTCAGCACCCAAACAGTCAAAAAACAAGAGAATGTTTAATAATCCACAAAGTCTCTGTTACCCACATGAATTAATAACTGATACACAAATAGATTTACTCGGCTTCACACAAACCTGCTTACAGCAGGATAGTTAGGTTAGTTTAAATGAATCAACACCCCCGAGTCATACATCGCAATTGCGCACTGCTGGCTCGGCCTCTGCGCACAGAAAATCTGCGTTGCGCACAAAAAAAAAAAAAAATCTAACCTGCGCTGAAATTAAAATTAAACTTTAACAATCCTGTTCTGCAGTGTTAGTCAGTGACTGGCTGCTCCCGTATGTGATCAGAACGATGCCACCTTATCCCAAAGTCCAGCCAATGATGCGATTCATATTCGTATATACGCAGCTAATCAACATGGCTGACAGGCTATGACAGCGTCCTTATGTGCGACACCGGTGTTTTAGCAAAGCGGCTGATGTGGAGTGAAGCCACGTTAATGACAACGTGTACAACCATTGGAGATGTGAGCAGGACAGACGGAACAACTGACGGACAAAGTGTGGACTTTATACCAGTTTTTAAATTGTGTTGATCGGCCACGTAAAACCAGAGTTATGATAAAAATATCTGCAATGTTTGGTTTTCTTCCTGAATACTGTCGTTGTTTATATTTACTGCAGGAAGAAACGGTGAAAACGGCGTTTTATAAGGAAACCGCTCGAAAGCCTGCGAGCAAAAACAACACCAAACCCCTCCCCTCTCCCTTTCCTTTTGGTGGAAAAATGTACCATGTCGACCAATCAAAAAATGATATGGCAACATGGCATTTAGTTGTTTAGGGAGGAGGACGTTTTAGGAGTGACGGCGTGTTTGAGATGTGAGAGATTTGAGACGTTTAGCACAAATCTTGTGTAGTCAGTGTGTAGTTAGTGTGTAGTGTAGCCAATAGTTTTGTTGTGTGTCAGAACAATGAGGCGCCTGCTGAGTGTTACAGGTGTTACAGCAGTGATACATCTGCTGCTGTCAGGCCTGCAGGTATCAGGCTGTTGTTCTCCTTCATCTCATAATGGACACAAATTATTTTTGGAGTGGCACAAATAATTTGATGCAGAACAGCTGATTGTTCTGTAAATAGTTTGAAATGTTTGTTTAAAAACGCCTTGGCTGCATTTTTAGGTAAACAGCTGCAAAACTTTGTTTCCATAACTAAATAATTAATTGCCCAACATTGGTCCCCTCCTTGAATCGCTACCTTATCGTGGTGGAGGGGTTTGTGTGTCCCAGGGATCCCAGGGGCTATGTTGTCTGGGGGGCTTTTGCCCCCTGGTAGGGTCTCCCATGGCAAATTGGCCCTGGGTGAGGGACCAGACAAAGAGCGATTCATAAGACCCTTATGAAAAGGACACAGAGGGAACAGTTTACCCTGCCCGGGATAGGGTTACCGGGGCCCCGCCCTGGAGCCAGGCCCGGGGAGGGTGCCCGAGGGCAAGCGTCTGGTGGCCGGGCCTTAGTCCATGGGGCCCGGCCGGGCACAGCCCGAAGAGGAGACATGGGCCCATCCTCCCGCAGGCCCACCACCCGCAGGAGGCGCCATAGGGGTCGGGTGCATTGTGTGCCGGGTGGCGGCCAGGAGCGGAGGCCCTGGCGGACTGACCCCCGGCTGCCAAGACTGGCAATAGGGACATGGAATGTCACCTCTCTGGTGGGGAAGGAGCCTGAGTTAGTGCGTGAGGTTGAGAGGTACCGGCTAGATATAGTCGGGCTCACCTATACACATGGCTTGGGCTCTGGAACCAGTCTCCTGGAGAGGGGCTGGACTCTGTCTCAGTCTGGAGTTGCCCCTGGTGAGAGGCGGCGGGCTGGGGTGGGTATTCTAATATCCCCTCGGCTTGCTGCCGGTACGTTGGGGTTTTTCCCGGTGGACGAGAGGGTTTGTTCCCTGCGCCTTAGGGTCGGGGAACGGGTCCTGACTGTCATCTGCGCTTATGCGCCGAGTGGCAGTTCAGAGTACCCAGCCTTCTTAGAGTCCCTGGGGGGGGGGGGGGGGGTGCTGGAGGGTGCTCCACCTGGAGACTCTGTTGTCCTGCTGGGAGACTTCAATGCTCACGTGGGTAATGACAGCGAGACCTGGAGGGGCGTGATTGGGAGGAACTGCCTCCCTGATCTGAACCCGAGCGGTGCTTTGTTATTGGACTTCTGTGCTAACCACAGTTTGGCCATAACGAACACCCTGTTCGAATATAAGAGTGTCCATAAGTGCACGTGGCACCAGGATGCTCTAGGCCATAGGTCGATGATCGATTTTGTAATCGCATCAGCAGACCTGCGACCATATGTTCTGGACACTCGGGTAAAGAGAGGGGCTGAGCTGTCAACTGATCACCACCTGGTGGTGAGTTGGATCAGGTGGCGGGGGAGGACGCTGGACAGACCTGGTGCACCTAAACGCGTAGTGAGGGTGTGCTGGGAACGTCTAGCAGAGGCCCCAGTCCGCGAGATCTTCAACGCACACCTCCGGCAGAGCTTCAACAGCATTCCGAGGGAGACTGGGGACATTGAGTCCGAATGGACCATGTTCAGCGTCTCCATTGCCGAAGCTGCTGCATTGAGCTGCGGCCGCAAGGTGGTTGGTGCCTGCCGTGGTGGTAATCCCCGAACCAAATGGTGGACACCAGAGGTGAAGGGAGCCACCAGGCTGAAGGAGTCCTATCAGGCTTGGTTAGCCTGTGGGACTCAGGAAGCAGCTGACAGGTATTGACAGGCCAAGCGGAATGCGGCTCGGGCAGTGGCTGAAGCAAAAACTCGGGTGTGGGAGGAGTTCGGAGAGGCCATGGAAAAAGACTTTCGGACTGCCTCGAAGAGATTCTGGCAAACCGTCAGGAGTCTCAGGAGGGGAAAGCGGTGCTCTACCTGCACTGTGTATAGTGCTGGCGGAGCGCTGCTGACATCGACTGAGAAAATTGTCAGGCGGTGGAAGGAATACTTCGAGGACCTCCTTAATCCCACTGACACGTCTTCCGAGGAGGGCGCAGAGTCTGGGGATGAGGGGAATGACCCGCCAATTTCCGGGGGCGAGGTCACTGAGGCAGTTAAACAACTCCTTGGTGGCAGAGCCCCTGGTGTTGATGAGGTCCGCCCCGAGTTCCTGAAGGCTCTGGACGTTGTAGGGCTGTCCTGGTTGACACGCCTCTGCAATGTTGCGTGGAGATCAGGGGCAGTACCTGTGGACTGGCAGACTGGGGTGGTGGTCCCCATCTTTAAGAAGGGGGACCGGAGGGTGTGTTCCAACTACAGGGGGATCACACTCCTCAGCCTCCCTGGGAAAGTCTATGCCAGGGTGCTGGAAAGGAGAGTTCGTCCGTTAGTCGAACCTCGGATACAGGAGGAACAATGCGGTTTTCGTCCTGGTCGCGGAACACTGGACCAGCTCTTTATCCTCTCCAGGATACTCGAGGGTGCATGGGAGTTTGCCCAACCAGTCTACATGTGTTTTGGGGACTTAGAGAAGGCATTCGACCGTGTCCCTCGGGGTGTCCTGTGGGAGGTGTTGCGGGAATATGGGGTGTCTGGGCCATTCGATCCCTATACAACCGTTGCAAGAGCTTGGTTCGCATTGCCGGCAATAAGTCGGACTCGTTCCCGGTGGGTGATGGGCTCCGCCAGGGCTGCCCTTTGTCTCCGGTTCTGTTCATAATTTTTATGGACAGGATTTCTAGGCGCAGCCAAGTGGCGGAGGGCTTTCGCTTTGGTGGCCTCAGAATCTCATCTCTGATTTTTGCAGATGATGTGGTTCTGTTGGCTTCATCGGGTGAGGGCCTCCATCTCGCACTGGAACGGTTCGCAGCCGAGTGTGAAGCAGCGGGAATGAGGATCAGCACCTCCAAATCTGAGGCCATGGTTCTCAGCCGGAAAAGGGTGGAGTGCCCACTCCGGGTCGGGGATGAGTTCCTGCCCCAAGTGGAGGAGTTCAAGTATCTCGGGGTCTTGTTCCCGAGTGATAGGAGAAGGGAGCTGGAGATCGACAGACGGATTGGGGCTGCAGTAATGCGGACGCTGCACTGGTCCGTCGTGGTCAAGAGGGAGCTGAGTGTAAAAGCGAAGCTCTCAATTTACCGGTCGATCTACGTCCCTACCCTCACCTATGGTCACGAGCTGTGGGTAGTGACCGAAAGAACGAGATCGCGGATACAAGCGGCAGAAATGAGCTTCCTCCGAAGGGTGGCTGGCCTCTCCCTTAGAGATAGGGTGAGAAGTTCGGCCATCCGGGAGGGGCTCAGAGTAGAGCAGCTGCTGCTCCACATCGAAAGGAGCCAGCTGAGGTGGTTCGGGCATCTGACAAGGATGCCCCCTGGGCGCCTCCTGGGTGAGGTGTTCCAGGCATGTCCCACCGGGAGGAGGCCCCGGGGCAGACCCAGGACACGCTGGAGAGATTATATCTCTCGGCTGGCCTGGGAACGCCTTGGTGTTCCCCCGGATAAGCTGGAGGAGGTGGCTGGGGAGAGGGAGGTCTGGGCCTCTTTGCTTAGGCTGCTGCCCCCGCGACCCGGCCCCGGATAAAGCGGATGAACATGGATGGTCATTATTTACTGTATGTTGCAGACAGAGTTACAGACTCTCTCCCAGACCACAGACTCACAATACAAGTCAGAGCAAAAATAATAAAAATAATAATAAAGTTGTGTTTTCAAAATTGGAGTTCAGGTTATTTTTGCTTCCAATAGTGTTAACATACTGCACATGAACAAGATTGTTTTAATTTTCATTGTCAGTGGGCTAAAGCAGTTAATTAAAAGTAGTCTGACATAAATGTAAATGCTGTAATTTGATTACTTTAATAAACATGTAACTTGCATGGATTGGATGCTGGCGTGACCACAGTGCACACGTCTACTGCTGCTCACAGTGGTCCACGGGACGCTCAGGGAGTTTGTGTGTTCGCTCAGACACGTGAAACATTAGAGGGAACATTTACACCAAGTATCAATAACTGCATCAGTTATGTTGACTACGACTTCATTTCACACAGGCCATTCCTGGGGAAATGTTTTCTTGCAGGAGAAACACCCCGTAGGATCCAGCCAGATTCCCACAGCTGATGTTTCGTTCTACTTCATCTCCAATAACATGGCTGTGATTTAAAGCCATCACACTGAAGACTCAGGTGAACCTGTGAATGCCTTTAAAGCTGGCCTCAGTCTGCAGGACTGTTTTGTGTCAATCACAGTGTTACTCCTTCAGGTGCTTATAATGCATTGCAGATTTTAAACACTAAAACATTACCTGATGAAGGTGTGACGACAGCTACAGTGTGCAGTCAGCACAGAGTGTTTCCTGACTGAACAGCACTGCCTTGTTGATATCAAATTAATCACGGCTTTTATGGCAGACTGCAGCATTTACTCTGGAGGTTAGTGGGCCGAGTAATTGTGGGAAGTTGTTTTTGTCAAGTTTGTTACTGTAAATCCATCCAGGGTGATTTCACACAGCCATTAGATACAGTTCAGCTTTTTGCTGAAGTCTAAATGACATAGAAAAAAAGCTGTGACCCACTCTACTTTTAAGTTCGGCCTTCAAACTTTCCTTTTTGATAAAAGCTTATGGTTCGGACTGAATACGGCCGACTTAATACCGTTTACCTTCTGTGTGCTTTGAAAAGGAGAGACAGGACAATAAATCTACTTTCACAGGAATTTGCCAGACTAACAATTTAGTTTCTGCTGGTAGGAACAAAGAATCGCCTTTTCTAAGAAAAGAGCCTTGTTTAGTTGGCATGCATCCTTGCTCTTTCACAATATTTATAGATCTAGATAGATATCCACATACACAAACCTTGTATTCAGGCAGAGAGCAGAGGAATGTGCAGAACATGAAAGACTGGCTTCATATGGAAATCGCAGCTGGGATAAAAGCGTGCAGACATGGCCACAATTATTCTTCAGAGAAAGGACACGACTCAAACTGCGGCTTTATTTCAAATAGCTTTTCAAAGAACCCAAAGATTGTGTGTTATAACCAACTTTTTAAAGTTTGAACAGATGAAACGTGTTTGAATGCAGTTGAAGTGCCTTCATGCTGGCCTTCAGCACACTGCATGAATGAAATGAGTCTGCATACAAGATGACAGTCTGTGGTTAATTTGCCTTTTGCTACCACAGCTGGAGGTGTTTATGCACCTCTCTGCATTTCATCCTTAGTTATTATTAACCTCTGGCTCTGTAATTGTTCTGGGAGACTTTAATCATTTTAACATCCAGAAAAATATGCCTAAACTACATCAGTCTGTAACCTTCCCCACCAGGGCAAATAAAATACTCGATCACTGTTACACCAACATCAGAAATGGCTTCTCAGCTGAAACAAAAACCTCGCTTCGGAAAGTCTGACCACCTGGCAATCCAGCTGAAACCATCTATAACAAAAAGCTCACGACGAACCCAGTCACAGTCAGGACTATTAACACCTGGACTGATCTTTAAAGGAGCAGCTAACGATGTCCACAAATACATAGACTGTGAGCGACTACATAAACTGGTGTACGTCTGTTTGTGCCCCTCCCAGGACTGTGCGTCAGTTCCCCAACCAAAGCCCTGGTCTAAGGGAGACATTAAACTAAAAATCAGGGAGAGGATGGAGGCCTTCAAGGCAGGAGATCAGGTGGAGTATAAGAGGGCCTGCTACTAACTGCAGAAGTCCATCAGAGCAGCAAAGAGGCCCACTCTAAAAAGCTTTGAAGGCTGCTACCTCAACAACAACATGCACAGGATTTGGCAGGGAATTGAAGCTGTCACAAACTGCAGGGGAACCACAACCACCACAGAGCCCCGAGACACCCCCTTCCAGACAGCCTCAACACCTATGCCAGGTTTGACAGACTGAACACAGACTCGTCCTCAAAGGCCCCATGTGACCCCACACACGTCCTCAAACTCTGACGTGTGTGTGCAACGCTGAGGGACCTGATGGAGCTCCTCCCACACTACTGAAGGCCTGTGGGGGACAACTAGCTGGTGTGTACACTGACATCTTCAGCCTGTCACAATCCCGGGCAGTAGTCCCTCGTATTTTTAAATCCTCCATATTTATACCAGTTCCCCCCAAAAACAGACACTTCCGCCCTGAATGACTTCCCACCAGTCGCTATGAAGTGTCTAGAAAAAAATGGTTCTCACACACATCGACCGTGGCTCAGGGGGTTGGGAATCGCATCTGTAACCGGAAGGTCGCCGGTTCGATCCCTGGGCTCTCTGTCCTG
The DNA here is from genome assembly GCF_965226115.1 of Aulonocara stuartgranti. Lineage (NCBI taxonomy): Eukaryota > Metazoa > Chordata > Actinopteri > Cichliformes > Cichlidae > Aulonocara > Aulonocara stuartgranti. The sequence goes on from NC_138945.1 coordinate 1,344,146, forward strand.
GTCGTTGTGTCCCTGGGCAAGACACTTTACCCTACTTGCCTACTGGTGTTGGCCAGAGGGCCCGATGGCACGATATGGCAGCCTCGCCTCTGTCAGTCTGCCCCAGGGCAGCTGTGGCTACAACTGTAGCTGCCTCCACCAGTGTGTGAATGTGAGAGTGAATGAATAGTGGTATTGTAAAGCGCTTTGGGTGCCTTGAAAAGCGCTATATAAATCCAATCCATTATTATTATTATTATCAATCACATGGTCCCAGACATTATACACCTCCTCCAGTTTGCATACTGCAACAGCAATAGCCCTGCACCACACTCTGCAACACCTGGAAAGTAGTAGAACGTAGGATGCTCTTCCTGGACTACAGCTCTGCTTTCAACACCATCCGCCCGGGCAAGCTAATCAGGAATCTGCCAGACCCTAACATCCCGACTCCCACCTACAACTGGATTCTGAAATTTTTGACAGACAGACCACAGGCATTGAGAATGGGAGGATGCATGTCTGCTGAGCTCACCATCAGCCCTGGATCACCACAGGGCTGCTGTCTCAGCGGCATGATGGTGAATGTAACAGAACCCTTACCACAACTCACCAAAGAGGACATCAAGGGAATACAGAAGGAAGCAGGAGGATGCAAAGACTGTAATAAAGTGGTTGATAAATGAATTAATACCCAGATATGGAGTATCAAGAACCATCAGGTCACACAATGGGTCGCATTTCAACAATAAGCATCTCTCCAAAGTCGAGGGAGCCCTATGCATAACACATCGATTTGGGACAGCGTATCATCCGGCATCCTAAGGAACTGTGGTAAGAGCAAACCAAACCCTGAAAAGAAAAGTTGCTAAGATATGCCATGATAGTAAAATGATGTGTGGTGAGGATCTCAGGTATATATGCTAATGGAAAAGCCTCCACCCATAAGGAGACATACTTGACTCCACATGAACTGCTGACGGACCCCCAAGAGAGGGAGCACACCTCCCTCCCTTAGATATTCTGTCACGCAGTTGGAACAGACTCAGACCAGCTGGATTTAGAATAAAAGTCACAAGTTTATTTACAATTGGTGAAACTATATCCAGTGCAAGGGACAGACAGATTTCCAGGAATCCAGGTCCAAAACACACTCCACACAACAACTCCTCACTCTCCATTTTCACACTCCTCTTTGCGCTCCCAGAGGCGACCCTAGAAACTCTAGGTACCCACTCTAACCCTGACTGTATGTCCAGATATTAAAGTTGTTACTGAGTCATCGGACAGCATTGAATGACCAAACCTTTGGGAAAAGCACAGAGTCCCATCTGGGAGGTCTGAGTTGGCCCTGACTGATTTTGGCACTGCACTTCCCCATTAAAGGCCCTTTAGTCACTCGTGACCAGAGATGGGCAGTAACGCGTAACTTGTAACGCAAGTAAATTACTGTAACCCGATTACTTTTTTCAAGTAACGAGTAAAGTAAGGGATTACTATTGCAAAAACAGTAATTAGATTACCGTTACTTTCCCGTAGGAACGCTGCGTTACTGCGTTACTAAAACCGAGATTTTTTGCGAGAATGTCTCATGACAGTGAGTAAGCGAGTGCGACGTTAGTGACAACAGCTGTGTGCAGATCAACAATGGATCACATATCGAGTGCAGAGAGAGTATGAGCGTGCAGCGTTTAAAGCGTGGAAGTACTGACCTTACTTTGAGTTTGATTCCATAAAAAGTGACAAAAACATTAGTGTCCGCTGTGCGTGGGAAGAAAACTTCTTTTTACAGCGAAAAAACCCCTAAACTTCCAACAAGCACCGAGTAGCTACGACGTGATGGGAAACTCACAGAGACACTCGCGGATTCTTCCACTGACCGCGGCACACCTGCACCAGGGTAAACCTCCGCCTACCGCACTCCTGCTTTACAGGTGAAAATAGAGCAACAGGACCGCTGAGTCTTTGACTTTATTTATTTTCTGCTGTGTTTTACTTGCATCTATTTGAAAGACTGAGTGTAAACACACAAAATATTTTATTTTATGTGCTGGAATGTGCAGAAAATAGGTTTAAATGTTAAACTAATTTCTTCCAGTCAGAGAATGTTGCAGATAATTAAATGTTTGCTTGATGCATAAAGTTAAAAGATTAAAACTGATAAAACAAGTTTTAAAAAGAGACTTTTCCATTTGATTACATTTTGTATGATGATTATGCAGAAAAAGTAGAATTGGGCTGAAAGATCTATCACTTTATCACCTCTTCAGGTTGTAAATCGTGTCTTAAAACCCACTTTTATTCCTTGGCTTTTAACCTCAGTGAGACTTAGTTTTCTCTTTTAATTGTAGTTATTTAATTAATGATTTCACTCTTCTTTTATTTTTTTATTTTTTTTATTTATATCTCATGTAATTTTATTTTACAGTTCCAGTGTACAGCACTTTGTGTCAGCTGTGGTTGTTTTAAAGTGCTTTATAAATAAAGTTGATGATGATGATAAATCGTGTTTTTAAAAAGTAACTAAGTAATTACTTTTGAAAATAAGTAATCAGTAAAGTAATGGGATTACTTTTTGGGGGAAGTAATCAGTAATTAGTTACTGATTACTTCCTGATTACTGAAGTTCCTGTTGAAGTCCCGGTAAGTGTTTCTAAGGAATTGTGTTTATGCAACTACTATCATAATGTAAATGTAATCTTCATTGGAGAGCGTGCATATCGATATTGGCTGCAGACTTAATCTTCTCTGCTTAACTTCTATATGCAAGACACGTTTTAAAGATAAAGTGACTAATTACTTGTTTGTATTTGTATCTTTATGTAAAGTAATAAATGATGAGGAGACCTTTCAGTATGTGTTCACCTGTGCAAGTGTGACAAGAGTAAAAAGTGACTATACAAAAAAATGATATGAGTCTCTTTGTGGCTTTCTGTACTCAGAGCTCTATAATAGCATATTTACTTTTAAACATCAGTTATTGTTAGATTTTTTTGTTTATGCATTATTTGCCATTCTGAGTTTAATAGTTAATGAAAATGTCGAGTTACAGTGACTTTGTATCTTCTACAAGAGACGCACAAGACAAAGTTAAAAACTGTAGCGGAAAGTTGGGCAAAGACTTACAAAAAAAAAAAAAAACAAGCCTTTGCCAGACGAATCCAGAAGAAGTACAGAAACCTCGTGTACAACGTTGGAGATCAAGTTCTTCTCCGGAACATGAAACGTCGAAGGAAGGGAGGAAGACTTGATCCAGATTTTTCAGGACCCTAAACCATTCAGGACATCGCTGGCAAATGTGTGAGATTTAAAAAGGAGCAACAATCAGTACAGGATTGACCATATTAAGCCGTACAGAAGAAGCCACCCTGTAAATGTCAGTGACAATGAAAAATGCCCAACTCACAGTCAGACAATGAACAGCAGCACAAACCTGAAGATGCCCCCCTGCCGTCCTACTGCTAACCCTCGGTACCAGCAAAGGATACCAGACCCTCTGTTTTTCATTATGCACCCAAAACGGCTGACAACAGTTGTTGCTCCCACCAAGAGTCAAATTCAGTTCCGGGACCAGAAACGCTTGAACAAGAACTTCCCTCCTGGAAACAAAGCTTAGAAAATGAAGGTGGCATAGTGAACAACTCTTTTTGACCAGTTGGTCATTTGTTGCCAGTTTGGCAACTTGATTCACTGTTGCATGACTTTGTTTGCATTTTGCAGTCTTCATCTCATACTGGATGTAATGAAACATGCAACGTGCACTGAGCTTGTGGACGTCTGACAATAGATTGGTCTGTCAGTAATTTCTCCCACCCGCTGTAACTTTCCTACTTCTCTGCGTGAAAATGCATGTTTATTGTGTTGACTTTTTTCCTGTTGTGGCTCGTTGGCCTTTACCCGGCTTTCCACTAAAAATCTCATGCATGCCTGAGCTAACTTATCATATTTTTCTTTTAGTAAAGCGGCTATGGGCTGCAAAGGATACTGGGGGGTGGTATATTGAGAAACTCCGATAAGGTTTCACCCATACACTTCAATAGGAAAGACTGTTATCAACCACAACAGATGTTGTGACATCTGTGACATCATAATTACCAGTTCCAGTACATGCAGAAAGAACCCTTATCAGCAATTATAGTCCTTTCTAGGTTTTGATGGACAGCACTCAGCAGTTACTTCAGAACTTGTTGCTGCTGGTGTAAAAACTGATTATTCAAAACAGGTCATTGATGGATACCTGCACCGTCTCACTGAGAGACGAAAGGTAAGTAAGAAATGTCCTTGGCCCACTTATTTTGAAATACAAAAAATGTATTTACTGTTCTGTAACATTTAAACATTTTAACATTTATACTTATACAGAATGCTGTACACCTGCTCTGTTCAGTGGCTGCAAGCTCGTTGTTTTCTGGGCAGTTCAGATGCATCACCAAGGTAAATTGGAAGTTCAGAAGTGGTCCAAAAAGTGGACTCCTTCCTCTTTCTGTGGACAGAGTTCAGCTCCATTAAAGAAGACTATATTTGAAAACACCCTGAGACGTATGGTACCTAAGTAAATCGAAATTATTCTACACTTCCAATCCCACAAATGAAGTTCCCAGTTGAAGACATGTGGCTGTGCCCTGTGAACTTTGGTACACACTGGATTCTTGTGATATGTCTTCATTTAGTTATTAATTATAACAACTTCAAATATAAACAGCTGTCTTTTCCACTCCATGTCTCCTTGTATTCTGTGTTAACATTAGATGAATGTGCGCTGGAGGCGTGTTTTGATAGTGTGATTTGGCCATCAGAACGTCCTACCTATAGACATACGATGGCATAAACCACGTAAGGTAGCACGCTACCGTAAGATGTTTTGATAGAACACCTGCATTTCATCTCTGAGGAAGTTATCCCAGAGAAATAAAGTGTGTAAGTTCATCTCTAAATGTTTGTAAAGCATTCCAACGTTAAGCGTAACGATCGATATATGGAGCGACTGCTGTGCATTTTTTTTTTTTTTTTTTTTAACACGTGCATTAAATTAAAGTCTGTTACGTCGATTAAGCATCACAGGGTGGGGGGTGGTTCCCTATTTTTTTTTTTTTTTTTTTTTTTTTTTTTTGCTGGGAGTTTGCAACCCTGTTAGCTAGGCTGTTTAATATATGTGAGTGAAGTTGCCCCCCCCACCTTCTTCAAATCCAACAAAAGTGGTACCAAACGTTTGTGCTACGTTTGTGCTGCTATCATTTTAAAGATATTAATAAAAATTTCTAGAGGTCATCAGAGGTCAACCAGCCCCCCCACATTACCCAAATCCAACAAAATTGATGTCAAACGTTTGTGCTACATTTGTGCTGCAAAAATTTTAGCAGCACAAACGTAGCACAAACCTTTGATACCACTTTTGTTGGATTTGAAGAAGGTGGGGGGGCCAACTTCACTCACATGTTTAATATTTCTGCTAAGTACTCTTTAAAATACCAGAATAGGGAGGATGGAGCAGGTTTAAGTTTATTAGATTGATCAGTATTGCTGCATCCAAACTACAAAATATTTTGGATGCAGTGTATTTTTTACATACAGGTATAACATACACAAGGTAGAAAGATTAAAAAAAACTGTTTTATTGATTATAAGATACATAATATTGGATTCATATCAGTATCGGCAGATATCCAAATTTATGACATCAGTGTCGGACAAAGTGGTATCATGCCATCTCTAGGACAGACTTTAACAGGACTGTAATGACGAGAGTACGAATACGAGAAAGATACAAATGTGGGACGATAGTGAGGTTTCTGATATTCATCAATGTAGATAAGCTAATAATGATAGGAGCCCTAAAGAATTAATAAAGGATGTAAATGTAGATCTTTGTCCGCTTTAATAGCAAATAGGGGAGCGGATTATGGATATAATTTAAATTAAAGCTGCAGGCAGCCATGAGAGGGCTACAAACACCAGGTGGCGTTGGACCGTCTGATGTAATGTCACACTGATGCATAGCATGTGTGTAACCAGCAGTTAAAATACCATCCAGCAGTGGCGGTTCTAGCCTGTTTGGCGCCCTGGGCGTACACTCCCTCTGGTGCACGCGCACCAGAGGGCTCTCGCGCTCACTTCTCACGTTTCGAAAAAACATCGGTGCAAATTATACGTCTGTATCAGGATGTCTGGTGTTTTCGTGTTTGTTGTTTTGTTTTCATTTTGTTTTATTTTGCGAGTTGGTTATTAGATGCTGCTCCAGCCACCAGTGAATCCCCCACCGCCCCGCCCTCTCCTGTCTGCGCTGCAAGCAGCAGGCGCACCTCGCAAACGGAGGGCGCCCTTACTCCCAGCAAATGGGCGACAGAAGACCGATCGGTGCCTGTGACATTCCCAGTATGCGCTGGCTGATGTCGGGGCAGCATGAGTACCAGCAATTTGTTTTGTTTGGTTGTTGTCTGTTCATATTATATTTGCAGTTCTAGCTCCTAGTTTGACTCACTGTGTCTTCCCTGTTGCATGTCCATTCAGTCATGTCTCAGTGGGTCTTTGTATTCTGCGTGCTTCTTTTGTCTCGTTATGTCTGATCTGTCCCACCTGTGTTCCCACCAGTTTCCCATCCTCTCGTTATCCTGCCTGTGTATTTAATGTGTTAAATACACAGGCAGGTTTGTGTGTCTCCTGTTGAAGTTCCCCTCGCTGGTCTTCATGTTCCGCGTTTCCCTGTCTCAGGTTTTTATGTTTCATGTCTCGAGTCCCAGGCGTTCTGTTCCTTTGTGTTATTTCTGTAGCTTTTCTTAGTTAAGTCGCTGCCGTGTTCTGCCTTTCTTTGTATTTTGTCAGTCGTCAGTGCTGCCCTTGGGTCCACACTCTCCCCACGTCTGCATCACCAACATTGACGGTATGAACCAGCCACACCGTGGGGGCGGGGGGCATCATTTATTCAGTTGACAACCTATGTGACCAGTGGCTGAATCAATCCAGGAGGGAGTACTATTGTGCCGTACCAAGCCGGCTATAGCAACTCATTTCTGGCCTCTCTGGCTACTAGACCCACTCCATCCACTCAGACTTTCTTCTCCACCCCCAACTGCAACCGCTTACCTTCCTAGCCCACCAGCCCCGCCTTCGAGGAGGAGGCAGCGCCCCCCCACGACTTCAGAGCAGTCAGCTGTGGTGAGAGACAATTTTCCTGCTCCTTTTGAGACTGAAATGACAGACTGATTTCGTTCTGCTCTTCCTGGGCCTGGAGTTGCAAACCCCGAGTCTGTTAACTCAGCCTGATTCTTCGGGGTCGGTAAAGACGGACTGTAAATTTAAAGACTGTTTCATCTGAGCTGTTCTCGTCAGAATTTAAGACGTGTAGCTGCTAGACTGGCATCTCAAGAGACTTTCACTCCCTCCAAGCGCTTCCCCAGAGGCCGAGCTGCTGACCTCAGGAGGCGGTGCAGCCAGAGGTCTCAGCACCTGCTGGTTCCCTTTCTGTTCCCACTGGTGGAGAGTCCCCTCCAGCCGTCCGCGGCTTCTTCCCCAGCAGGAACACCACCGTCTGTTCCTGCTGGGGAAGGAGCAGAACTGGTCTTGCTTATTTGGTCATGTTTCCAAAAACATGTTTAAGGTTTATGCTAAGACTAGTTTGTCCAGAAAAATAAGTAAATAAATTTGCATTTTCTTGTCTTTGAAGCTCTCATGTTTGTAGATGTAACTAATTAACCCGATACTTTATTACTACCAGTGTTGGTCAAGTTACTTGAAAAAAGTAATCAGTAACTAATTACTGATTACTTCCCCCTAAAAGTAATCCTGTTAATTTACTGATTACTTATTTTCAAAAGTAATTAATTACTTAGTTACTTAGTTACTTTTTAAAAACACGATTTACAACCTGAATAGGTGATAAAGCGATAGATCTTTCAGCCCAATTCTACTTTTTCTGCATAATCCATCATATAAAATGTAATCAAATGGAAAAGTCTCTTTTTAAAACTTGTTTTATCAGTTTTAATCTTTTAACTTTATGCATCAAGCAAACATTTAATTATCTGCAACATTCTCTGACTGGAAGAAATTAGTTTAACATTTAAACCTATTTTCTGCACATTCCAGCACATAAATTTTTTTTTTTTTGTGTGTTTACACTCAGTCTTTCAAATAGATGCAAGTAAAACACAGCAGAAAATAAATAAAGTCAAAGACTCAGCGGTCCTTTTGCTCTATTTTCACCTGTAAAGCAGGAGTTGGGTAGGCGGAGGTTTACCCTGGTGCAGGTGTGCCGCAGCGGTCAGTGGAAGGATACGGCAGTTTCTCTGTGAGTTTCCCATTACGCCGTAGCTACTCGGTGCTTGTTGGAAGTTTAGGGGTTTTTTTGCTTTAAAAAGAAGTTTTCTTCCCACACACAGCGGACACTAATGTTTTTGTCACTTTTTATGGAATCAAACTTAAAGTAAGGTCAGTACTTCCACACGTTAAACGCTGCACGCTCATACTCTCTCCCGTACTCGATATATGATCCACTGTTGATCTGCACACAGCTGTTGTCACGACCGTTACTCTTACGTCACTGTCGTGAGACATTCTCGCAAAAATATCACGGTTTTAGTAACGCAGTAACGCAGCGTTCCTGTGGGAAAGTAAAGGTAATCTAATTACCGTTTTTGCAATAGTAATCCCTTACTTTACTCGTTACTTGAAAAAAGTAATCTGATTACAGTAACGCGTTACTGTAACGCGTTACTGCCCATCTCTGATTACTACAGAATGGCATATCTGGGATTAAGGATCCCGAAGTGGAAGAGTTACGACAAGAATCCAACTGTCAACTTTTACAAATAAGCCAAACCCATGTAGGTAAAAGCTAGGACTCTGTATTTTGAATACTAAAGGGAAAAATCATGGAAATTTAATTTTCACAGTGGAGTATAGTTAGACATGTGAAATTATTGCATCTATAGTTGTTTCTAAATTGCTATGATCCAAAATATTTTGTAATTTCAGTATGCATGCCTGGACCCAGGGGTTAGCAGAGATGACCTTTGTGCAAGGGCAACGGGACTGTTGGTACGACAGGTGCAGCTGAAGAGAGGGTTGGCTGCTCGTAGATGCGACTGAGGCCACGACTCAGACAAAGGAGGAGATGCTGACAGAAGTGAACATTTTATAAATGTTTTCATTTCGACTTTTCTTTGACTCTAAGGTCTGTGTGTAACTAGTTAAAATCTTATAAAAAGATGGAAGATTAAGAGGAGGGCTAAAGTCTTTCCACATTAAACGTAAATAAGAAATATTGTGAATAAGAAATACGTTTCTAAGAAATCTGAAGTACTCTTTAGATACAGTGGTATGCTGTTAGCAGGTAGGTCAGGAGACGTGGATGACATGGAGAGTGTTGCAGTGTTTGTGGACGCGGATGTTACAGCTACACCTGATAACAGTTCTGTCAACCTCCCGATGACGGTGGCACCGGGGCAGTACGGAGGTTTTGTCAGTGGAGATGTTGATGTGTTTGAAGGTGAACTTACTGAGCCTACAGAGTGGACTGCAAAAGGTTTGTGCCATGTATGACACGTGTCCTGACACTGACAGCACATGTGCAGTCATTTCTCAGAATGGACAGCATGCACTCTCAGTGCACGCAGTGCTGTGGGTTTGGTCAGTGACAGGGAAGAAGTGTTGTTCTGCTGTTTGTGTACTAGAGACACATGCACCTGCTAAGGTTAAACCAGAAGGGGAAAGCCCAAGGCCAATCTCTTAGGTTGATGTCCGCAGTAGTGCCCTAACAGATCATGAGAAAGCAAAATGAGATTACTGAGATGCTTGTAAAACAACAGGTTGTCACTGCTTCCAGCAATAGAAATTCCTGTTTTTGGTGGTGATCCTTTGCATTTTAGATCCTTTCTTAAGGCGTTTGAGCAAGGAATAGAAACTAAGACTGATAACATGCAGGATAGGCTTTCTTATTTAGAACAGTTTACTACAAGATCAAGCCCAGATATTGTAGACACACCAGCTGCAAAGTAACATCTGTATGAGTGTACTCATACAGATGTTAAAATTCTGAATCTATATAAAATAAACTTTGTTTTTCTGAATGTTTTTAAATAAATGTTTTCACATCTTTATGTCTCAAAAAAAAAGAGGGGTGTGGTAAAGATGGTTTTTTGTTTGCCAAATGTCTGATGGGAAGACGGGAGGGTTAGAAAATTATTTTGACTTAAATGTCACGGCCTCTTATGTTCCAAACACCAAAAAAGTCCAAGAAAAGGCCGTGGGTGGCAACGGGAGGTTTGGAACATAAAGGCCGTGACAGGCTCTTTCAGATGAGAGCAGGCGCTTTGATAGTGTGTTTATTTTTATTTTTTAAATCCGGACCACTTCCGGATGATTAGCTGCTTGAAAAATAACATCGTCCAGTACAATGAGATGACTTTGGTGTGAGGGAAACAAGGTCTCATCTTGAAATGATTCAGGAATGCCCTCGATGAATTTAATGTTTTTATTTTTCTCCCCCTAAGCTCAGAACACAGAGGTTGAAAGGATGTATAAACCCACACAACATTGTCAATAAGCTTGTTCAAAACATGTACACAGTTTTCCAATACAGATTTCACAAAAAAGGTCTTTCCAGAGCCACTTGGCCCGACAACCATACAGGAAAATGGCACATGAAGTCTGGGGTCAAACTCGATTAAAGCAGGCTGAAACATTTTTTAAAAAACAAACAAAAACGAATAACAAAAAATCAATAACCAAAGGGTAAAGTCAGACCTCCTGGCAGCAATCTACGCTTGTCATAAACAACACGGAATTTTTTGGGAAATGATGAATTTTGTAGTGAAAAGGCTGATTTATTACGAACGATACTGTGCTGAGGGGCCTCAAGTGTAGACCCTCCTTCACAGTTATCAATGTAATTGTCAACAAGAGTCTTTACAGATTCAAAGTTGACCTTCTCGCAGACATCATGTGTTTGTGTGATTCCTTTTGCTTTCAAAACAACTTTACCTTTTCTGGTCATGTAACCATAACTCTTAGGTCCAGCTGCAACAAACTCTGTAATGAAATCATCCTGGTCTAACTCATTTGTTAGCTCGCCTAAATACCTGCCTGTTTCTAGTTCAGATTGATTTTCTTTAGTGAGATACACTACGCTATCAGTGTCATAGTAAATAGCTCTTTCCTGCAGCTGATCCAAGTAACTGTAGAGTTTCATACGCCCATATGAAGTAGTGAAGGCTGCAATGAAGATGTTATCTGTGGAGTTTGGGAGTGGAGTGCAGAGGTCACCATAACACCATTGAATAAGAGCCACATCATCACTGACAAAAGAGAAATAGCTCACTTTGTATTTTGGAGAGAACATGAGGTTAAAGAATTCCTCGGGGTCACTCACCAGTTTGCTCTGTGTGAGATTATTTCTCTGACCAAATTTTCCCCAAAAAGAGTTTAAACACAGTTTGGCCATTTGTCTTTTAGCAGGGTTTAGTTTTATGTTTTCAGGGTCTAAAGTTATTCCTTGCTTAACCTGGTAGTCTTTAATGTAAAGCTGTTTAGCCTCCTCAGTTACAGCATCTGATGGGTAGCCTGAAGCTTCTTGTTTTTTGCGCAGGAAATGATGTACATAGTCTGTGAATATTGTGTTACTCTGTCTCTCAAAGTGCCATACCTCTGTGATTCGACCTATTTCATAACCCTTTTCTAATGCGAGGTTAAACTCGGGAGTGGTCCACACCCCTCTCAGTGCTCTATCCTCGTTACTATGGTTACAGGCTCCTTGTTGGTTGTTCATTTCAGCACAAGTGCGACAGAGAGTAAAGAGAAGTTTTCCTGATTTTGTTTTAAATGGTAAGACCGGAAAATAGAGCCGTCGTGGTGGGTAAACGGCGGCTTTGATAAACCCAAAGTAGTTTTTAGGGTGCTGAAAATTTCGAAAGATTATTTGAGGATGACCTAAGGGGTAACTACATGTACTATTTACATATGGATACAGGGATGTGACATCGACATAGTTGATTTTCTCACGGGGCCCGGCACTACAGCGAAGTTGTGCTGGGCTTGTACGGCCTCCACAGAGAGCATGGCGGGGGTTCAAAGGCTCTGGTGGATCATAACGTTTGAGAAAGCTGATTACACTCTCATCACTACGTTTTAACTCGGTCCACTCATGCTCCCAGATTATAACAAGAGAGACATTATGCTCAGCTCTCAATCTAGCGAGCCTGTCTTGAGTGGCGCTGTTTAACTCTGCAAAAGAGGAACCTACCAGGGGGTTAACATCGGACTGATTGGAAAAACACTTAATACACCCATGGAAGTAGCAGCCCAAAAATTCCCACACGTATGTTTTACCATTATTTTCGGAATATCCATCTACATAATAACTACCGAGCTGTTTTTCTCCTTGATTGAGCGCATGTCTGATAAAAACACCTTGCGTAAACGAGAGATATTCGAGCCATTGAATTGAGGATGAGGAAAATGATTTTACCTGATTATGGTAATTTAAAGGACAGGGCAGGGCCAGAGAATTGGCAGGCATGAAGTTTGTCAAATACGTTTTAAGACAAGCGCTTGCAAGCGTGTTGCGACTGAAAGGATCTACTCCTGTCTCTTCAATAAACCCGTTTCTAAACAATGTGCAACCCCGAGCTAGAATTTCAACATCATTTTTACAGTATAACAGTGCCTGTTTCATGAAATTGAAGGGGCCAGAGCTGACTGAATCATACCATTTGTAAAATTCCTGTCTAATTTCTGATGTCATGCGCTCGAGACTAAATGCGGAAGGGGGAGGGTACGGTCCAACATAAGTTAGGTTTTGTTTGGAGCTGAAAGAATGAGGAAAAAAACCTTTAACACTATCTGAAAATCCCATCGCTTTCGGGATAGCTGACAATGGCATAGGTAGGAAGCATGACGAGTCTATATAACGTTGATTAAAGTCTGGGTCTGTAAAGCTGATCACTTTGGAACCTTGCATTATCAAGTTTGGTTTTAATCCTCGCCTAACTAACCCGCGAAGGATAATGTACGCATCGAAACCCTTTGCATTTATGAGCGATAAAGATTGAGCCCTTGAAGAGGGGGCGTCTAAAATGAGCAAGAAAGTTTTCAACGCAATGCTCGCCCTGAGAGCTCCAAGATTTACCATCTGATGTTTTTGTACACACCAGAAAAGGGCTGTGCTCACCGTGTTCGTTAACAAAAGTTTCAAAATCATAAAAAATCAACTTGTTATTATGTTTTGTTTCGCGTTGTAAAACCTGCATATAGCACTGATGTGTTTGATGATCACTAGAGATTTCCTGACGACAGATTTGGCATTTTCTCTTTTGGCATTTGTGAGGTTTTTCATGTGCTGCTAAGTAATATAGCCTTGAGCACTTGATACATTTCCTGTAGAGCTCACAGTTGCTGGCAGACCTTTCACGCCTCTCAACGAGTTTTTTATGGCTCTCAAAACAATAACGAGAGCTACAGGTGCGATTACAATCGGTACATACAATAGGGGAGAGGAAATGATCGTTGCAGTCAGGCTGCATACAGACTGAGCAACGAGCAGGGCAGAAATGGGATAACACATGGTTAAAGCCTATGTAACAATGAGTACACAAATACGCTGTGCCCAAAAATCCTTTAAGATTTTTGATAGCGTAGTAATGATTGTCAAATAAAAATAAACACAAGGCTTTTGCGCTATTCACTGTACTAGTCTGAAATTTACAAAGGGTGCGATCATGCTCGTTACGGTAAAATACTATAATTTTACATCCTAGTAACCTTTCAAATGTAATTATTTGATTAAACCCAACAGGCGTTTGATCATTTAGACCAGCTTTTTGTTGAATTTCTCTAGCTAATGTTTGTGCTTGATAGTCATTAAAATCGGGTTGCAGAAGGTGGGCAACACTTGTAGCAAAACACAACTTATTCGAGGGGTTATGGACCACGTATAAAAAACGTGTTTTCTTTTTCACAATTTCGCTGTCGAGTATGTGTTTAAGCAATCTTTTCCCACTGCCATTTGGGGGTGTAACAATCTGAGCTACAACCTCCAACGAGCCATCACACATTACTGACCAGTTTGACTGTACCGCTCTCAAGAATAAATTTTCAAATTCAGATAAATCATGATTATCACGTAAAATCACTGAAACATTATTTTGTAGCTGCTGGCCTATCAATTCTAACTGGATATAATCACCTGGACGTGCGTGAGAGAAAACCCTGTTTGATATTTCACGTGCACTAGACATTACGATTTGATAATAATGCGCATAGTCGGGTATATCGTTTGGAGGAGGAAAATTCAAAATTTCTCTAATTTCAACGTTATTAAATTTATTTCTAACAACTATAGAGGGTTGTGCTGAATTACTGGCGCAACTCTGGTCTGGATTACCCCGTTGTTGAAAGGAGTGATCATGGTTTACTGGGTTAAGTGGCTCGTTCGCAGAGACAATGTCTGCGGGAGAGCTGAGTGATTGATGAGGATTAGAGTCATTGAAAGTGGTTGACAGCTGTATCGGGGGGCTGCGGCTGAGCGGTTCGTTGGGACATGCATTTTCTGGGGAAAAGACTAGCGAATGCTGGCTTTGAGAATCAATGAAACGATTTTGATTTAGCCTGTTTATTTGACTCAATAACTCTGGCGGTATTTGAACCTCATTTTGTATTTGGGCCAAAGCTTCTAAAGCTCTATTAATTGCTAAAAACGGATCAGAAGAGGAGATGTTTTGTGTCAGACTCATTTGTGAATGAACCGCGTCTGACTCTGTTTGGATCTCATCATGATCCAATCCCAAACTCAAAGAAATATTTTGAAAGGCACTTTCATTGGGTGCTAATCGGGCAAGAGCTAAATTAAGCAATTCTAAAGGATCATTATTATTGATCACCTCAGGTTGCTCACTGTTTTGTGAATATGTAATCTGAGAATGGTGTATATTTTCATTTAACCTAGCTAACGCTGTTTCTAAAGCAAGAAACGGGTCTGTAATATCTTGTTCCTGGTTATCCATTTATTTTATTATTATTGTTTAACAGGAATATATTAAAAGAACAAAAAACCACAAAAGAGAGTATGTTTGAAAAGCAAACTGAAAAAAAAAAATCAAAAACAAAGTTTTTATAAGATGAGCTGAACTAATTCAGCGAACAGAGATACCGCGCGAAGAGCGATTGAAGCCAGCTGCCTTCGGGTGCGTGTTCGCGTTGTCCTCGTTGTCCTTGCGATCCTGCGGGTCCTGCTACTCCTCCTTCTGAGACGCCCTGAGAATTTGAGGGTAAGATACAAACAGTTAGTAAAGTTAAATAGAAAAGGGTTAGTTTTTATTTTAAAAAAGAAATGAGAAAAAAAGCGAGAACCTAGAGAGACTGACCGTGATTGGGTCTCAAAGGCAGGCGCGGTGCATTTCGTGTGTCTGATGGCGGAGAATAAGAAGCGTTTCTGGGGCTCCGATCGGCCGGAGCATCGGGAGTGAGCTCGGAGAGCAAATCTTGCCTGTCCCCGGCGGACAGGCGCAAGTTTTTCCCAGAGGGTTGCGGGAGAGAACAAGCTCCGACGGGAATGGAACTGGGGCCAGATGAAGCAGGGCGATCTAGCGTAGAGAGCAAATACTCTCTGTCCCGTGTGGAGAGACGAATATTCTTTCCTGTGGATCGCACAAGCACTGGTGGTGAAGAATTCGGGGAACTCGTACCAATAAAGGTGTCCAAGTCAGAGATATCTAGAAAGTTTGATAAAAATGAAAAAAGAGGGTAAATGTTTTGTTTTTCTTGTACAATTAGCTGTTAAGAAGGGGAACAAGAATGAACCAAACCTACCAATTCGATCGAGAGACTCAAAAAAAGAGTTGAGCAGGTTTATCTCAGAGTCTGAAAAGAAATAACATCGAGTATTTACAAACGGGGAAAAAACAGTAAAAATATAAACATTATATGAACAAGAGTGAGAAAAAATGAGGTACCTGATGAGGCCATGATCGCTGCTATAGTTTAACTTACAAACGCACTTTTTAGCTCTGAGTGTTAGAGGGGAGCTTATATATGTTTTAAAAAGTGTATTCCAAGTGTTACAGAGCCTATTTGCATGGCTTTTTTGAAGATGAAAGGATTGACAGAGTGGTAAAAAGGAAAATGCGAAAATGTAGTTAGAGAGGAAGATTAACACTTACCGAGTGATATGCACATAGGGCACGCGAAGGTAGTTGTTGATCCCTGGTTTCATGGCTGTTGAGCTCGCAAGCAGTCTGAGCGGCGCCAGTTGTTGATACGTCTGAAGTCAGATCTCTTCTGGGGGTTCGAAGATAGTCTTAACCTCAGCGGGAGATCGTAAAATCAGACCTGGAGCGGATTGGCTAACCGGGGTGCGAAGGGAGCGGTGCAAGGGTTATGTGATTGGCAGCGGGGCGCAGTGAGGCGGAGTTGGTCTAAGGGGGGAATTTTCAAACGAGGTAAGCAGCGCATTCGGGAGCCGAGCGGGGAGCGAACAAGCAGGAAAAAATTGTGCTCTGCAAGAAGTTGTGGATCGGAGATTAAGAGCGAGGTAGAACTTAGAGTGTGGGTTGAATTTTAGAGCTTGCTAGTAAGAGGGAAGTTTTTGAAGGAAAAAAGAATAAGGATTTTCCCTGTTATCGAATATAAGGTTTTGGGAATAGAGGGGGTACCCTAACAAGTTATTGCAGGGTTTTGGAGAAATCGCGGAGGGTTTTTTAAGGAGTTTTCCCTGCTTATGTATCTAAGGAGGGTTAGGGGATCGCGAGTTTTTTCTGAGTATGAGTTTTATTCTAAATCTACAAATGCATATAAATCTAAATAAAGTTTTCCCCCAAGGCATGCAGCATGTGTTTGTGGCCATACTGAACGTTACAAAAGCACAAGTTTAACTAAATTTTAATATGGTTTAATACATTTTTAAACACATGAGCACGGAGCCCGAGAGAGCACGGTCCGGAGACACGGGCGCGCCCCCGCGCGCCCAGACACACAGCCTCGGGCGCGCGCGCACACACACACACACACACACTGACCCGCCACCAGATGGCGTTTTTTGAGCATAAAAAAAAATAAAAATAAAAATTTAATTGCTTAAAGAAATAAAAGAATGCTATTTTGATATATAAGAAACTTTCTAAATAATCAATTATATTTTTATGAATATCATATTTTTATGAATATCATATTTTTATTACTTAATTACTTCCGGACTTCCGGAGCTCATGAATAATTAATGAGCTCCGGAAGTAACCTGTCACTTTTTTTGACGAAAGGGGTATAATATCACTCTCAGTAGCATACTGTCTGAAATATTCGACGGCTGCAATAATTCTTCAAGTGTTATTTTTTTCTTTGGTATTCTAATTTCACCGAAGTTTACTAAACTCAACAAACTTAATATTACGTACCGGGACATTTATTCTCTCCTCATTTTCTTTCGCCGAAAATTGTTTTCTGACAAACCATCCTACTTTGGCAAAACGTCCTACCGTAAGTAGTTTATGCACATTTCTGCTGTCACAGAGTAATTCCAGGCCAATTTAAGTAGGTATGACGGTTTGCCACCTAACTTTGCCCATCAGAGTATACTTGTAGCTCATATTCATACAGCCAGGATGGTTTACCCGTTAAAGTATGCTTGTAGGTAACATTCACAAAGGTAGCATGGTTTGGCACTTAATTTTACCCGTCAGAGTATGTGTCTAGCTGTTATTAACAAAGGTAGGATGATTTGCCACTGAATCTTAGCTGTTAAAGTATGCTTCTAGCTCAGATTAACAAAAGTAGGACGATTTGCCACTAAATTTTAGCCGTTTAAGTATGCTTGTAGGTGACATTCACAAAGGTAGGATGGTTTGGCACTGAATTTCGTGTTGTGCGCATGCGCAGAAACAACGGGTAGGATGGTTTGCCAGGTAGGATGGATTCCCAGAACACCGTCTTTCGTGCTTGGCTCTCCTACCTTTCCTAAGGTGATGCTCATAGTGCAGAAGCCGATGCTGCATTCACTTACACTCGGATATCTGAGCTTCACTGTGAAAACATGATCGTACATTTGATTGAATTTTATTGTTTTAGCTTCGGGGTGGCACCTGGGGTGGCCAGTCTGGTTGGGGCTGTGGCCCGTGCCCCCCCGCTGGACATGCCACTGAACTTCACACAATGATGTTAAATCAGTCAGTCTTGTCAGCTTTAACCAGTCAGTCAGTTCCCCATTGTTTTTTAAATTCTCACACACCAGAAACTCACAATCAGCTCACTCATTTAGGCCACAGACATGTTTTATTCAGTTTTCCTTCTTTCCCTTCATCATAAAACACGTGACATGTTGTCATGCACTTCACAAAACAAGTTTGTTCTTATGTGTTCAGTATTGTGTATCTGGGTGCAGGGTTCACTCGCACATCAAAACAGGAAACTCAGTGTTTTAGAGTCTCCAACACATCCCATTCACTTGTGCTAAAATTCAGTCACCTTTCCTTAATCTAATTATGATCAGCTAATTTGCATATCAGCTACCATCCCACCAAGTTGACAGGACAACAGAAATGCATGTTCAAAATGTTATCACAAAAATAGAATTTCCCTCATACAGTAAATTACTTGTGCTGCATCAGACAGAAAGCATCTCCCAATTTACTATATTAACAACTAAATTTATTGTCTGATCACTGGTTGTTCAAACCAGAATCTTTTTCCCCACAAAAGTTAAACTGTTGTCCTGCAGCCTACAGAGTTAATTTGTCAGCATTGGATAAATTCAGCATTTGGT
Organism: Aulonocara stuartgranti; assembly: GCF_965226115.1. Classification (NCBI taxonomy): domain Eukaryota; kingdom Metazoa; phylum Chordata; class Actinopteri; order Cichliformes; family Cichlidae; genus Aulonocara; species Aulonocara stuartgranti. The sequence continues at coordinate 1,362,867 of NC_138945.1, forward strand.
AACAAGCTGATTTTCATTGCATGTGTGTGTGTTATTAGGCAGGTTTAATCGATGTCTGAGGAGCTGCATCTCCAGCAGAACATGTTGTTAAAGCTGCCTTTCCTACACACTTGTTTGCTATTATTTGATCTTTTTTTTTTTTTAAACTAATTTGCTATTAGTCCAATGGTCTTTGCATCACTTTTCATCACACTAAGTGACTTGGACAAGATGACAAGCAGAATCTCATGCTTAAGATGCCGTCTGGTCTTCATGAGTATCATTGTATGTGTATATGCATGTAGGGTTAGCATGGTTAATGCATTTTCTGTATGTTTTTGTGTTCCTCTGTCATCAAATTTTCATTATTCTCATCACTGCTTAAAACAACACACATCTCTGTTTTTTTTAAACTGTCCTTTTCTCCAAAACAGAAAGTAGCGTTACAGTTGTTTCAGACTGAGAAACACCAAACACTCTTCATGTTATCATTCATACTTCATCCACACAAATATTTTATTTCTTTTTGTCCACTGGGCAGGTGACCTGCAGAATCATGTCTGCCCCAGCTGGATACCTTTTCACACACACCGTGATGCCAGACACACTCACTTCTGCTTAGCGCACAATTTCACTTCATTCGTCAACGATCCACACACCACGTACTGCCCAATAAATACTTTGCAGTGTATTTCACCCTTGGACTTCTTTTACGTTTGCGGCAGGAAACGCGACTTACCCCAAAACCCAGGCTACGTGTACACAACAGATCACAGAATTCTAGTTTCTAGGTATGTGTCTGTGTGTATGCGTGTGCATGTGTGTGTGTGTTTGGGCGTGCGTTTGTGTGACCTCCTGCTCACCAAAAGGGTCATAAAGGCAGGACGTTTACTAAACAAGAAAACAGAACCCTCACATAGGCTGTGCCTGTAATAAAAGACTACAGCCTCCCCCACCATTCAACAGGCTGGGGAGGGGGTCACAAACAAAGGAATGTCCTTGACCATATAGTTTGAACCAAGACTTACAAGTTTAAGTACAATGATGGCAACATTTAACATTTGACTCCAACACTTTCACTACCCCTGATCACCTCCTGTGTGCTTTAGTCTGTGTTTTCATTCGTTCCTTATCTGGGCCCTATTTCAGGAAGCCGGTTTGGAAAACTCAGAGTGAAAAACGATACTCAGGGTTGAGTAACCCCGAACTGTCCAACTCGGAATATTCGGTTTCAGAAAGGCTGATAACAATTAGTTCAGTCAACGCGGAGTTGCTTTAACCCCAAGTTAAGCGCGCACGAGGATACATAAAGCCCCGATCAGTGGAGCACAGATTAAGCGAGTCACCATGGAGACGGAGGGAAAGAAGGCGCGGTCATTGTATTTTACAGCGCTTGAGGCCGAAATTCTGATGGCAGCATATGCCGATAACATGCAAATTCCGCGGAAAAAAGTAACACAGCCTCAGCTGCAAAAGAAAGTGAGCATGCATGGCAAAACATAGCCGACAGAGTCAATGCATGAGTGTTAATTTAAACATTGATCGAGGGATTTCCACCCATTTAACACGTTATTTTATTTTATTTTATTTTTTATTTCATACATTTTATTTTGTGATGTGATGTGAGCGCAGGTGCAACCCAACAGGCCCCAAACGTTCCTGGCAGCAAGTAAAAATGAAATATAAAAATATAGTCCAAACAGGTGAGGTGTAATTGTATTATGAGCCATAGTGCTTGGTCTGTGTGTCCGATGTAAATCAATTGCAGTTAGAGGCTACATTAATTTCCCCTCTGTAAGCACTTATTGAAATTATCTGAGCACATTACAAGTACATATTTGCTTACTCTGTATGCTCAAATGTGACCCGTTATAGCCAACAGAAAAAAAAAGCGGAGGCCTGAAAAACAGGTGGGGGTCCTCCGCCACCACCACTCACAGAGGCTGAGCAGTTGGCTTCCACATTTGTGATAATGTTGGCAGCATCACATATGATCTTCACAGTGCAGAGAACACAAATTAGCATCCATTACTATAATGAAATAATTTGTTAGTTTGAAATGCTACAGGGAACTATGTACCTGCACATTAATGCTGTGGAAAGACTTCCTGTTCACATAGTCTCCTTCATTTACTGAAGGAGCAATGATTGGAATGTGAGTGCCATCTATACAGCCAATCACGCCTGGGAACCGTGAGAATAAATGTAAAATTTAAGTAGTAGTTCAAATATCACCACATCATGAATTAAGTTTTGGTCATCCTGATACCTGCAATTTTGTGGCATCCCTCTTTGATAAATCTTGTGGGTCTGTGACCGGGGAACACCACAGACGAGTACAGGAGACGTTTCAGTGCAACTGTAACATTCCTGACTGCCCGACAGACGGTAGCCTTGGAAACGTGCTCAGCGTCACCAATATTATACAGAAAGCTCCCGTTTGCAAAAAACCGAAGTGCAATACAAATAATATGTAATGAACTGTTGAAATCTCCCAATTCTTTGAATCTTTGGGCTGAAGGAGGGACAATACTCGGTGTATCAATGCTCAATCAACAATCATTTATTTCCATACAATTCAACAGTCAGAGCATTACAACGTCCGGACGGGAGAGATGCTACCAGAGGGTCAGGCACATGTCTCAAAATGGTGACGGGTTGCTCAGCTTTTTATAGTCTCTAGTGGCCCCCAGCTAGTCGTAAAAGCCAAAACATCACATTTTTTCTCTGTTACAGCGCCTAAGTTATGACCTCGGCAGTTGTTTCTCTGCTTTCTGTAAGGTGGGGGTGTGGAATGTGGTCTGTCTATCTCCCCTGTCTTTAGACACAGAGTCTCCTGCTTACAACCTTCTCTTCATGATTCAACAATTAAGCATGTCAAGAAAACAGTGTAACACATTCCCAGCAGATCAAGGATACAGAGTGATGCACATTTATCTAATGAACTAATATGTGAATATGTTCTGTTAACTCAAAAGTATAATGAGAACTAAACTACATACAGCTCACACACTCTATATTAAAGGGTATAATGTGATGTACAGCAGTATTCTAATTCACCTACTATGATTACATATATAAGGTAACATATGATAACAGAATAATTTAATAATTCCCCCTTTTGATCTCTGAAAGAGATCACTTACAACATGCACTCCAGGGTCGCAAGGTCCAGGTTTTCTTGATCCTGAGGCCCTCTGTCCCCCTTTAACGGGTGGACCATATGTGGGATGACCTCTGTGTTCACGCAGTTCAGATGCAAGCAAAGTTAGATTTACAACCATAACAGCAGTTACAGATGACTCTCCCATCACTCCCCAATTCTCCCACAGCTTTATTTTGGTGCTCCAGTTTTCCACTCCCATTTTAATGCCCCCTTATACCTTTCAAATGTACTTAGACTAGAACCTCTGTCTAAGGAGCTTTTAACCTTTATTTTTATTGCTGCAGCTACCAGTGTCTTCCAGTTGGGTGATTCTCAGCTTCTTTCTTCGACCTCCGGGGTTAGACCACCCTTTAGTCATTGCACAGTTCTGGGGATTATTCTGCCCCGATTTCAAACAAGGATCTGTGTATTTTGGGGTCACCGGCGTGTCTGGTGTTCCTGGTTTTCGCCAACCCCTTCATGGTTATTGCTGTGTTTGTGGGATCCATCTTCTCCAGGAGCCCAAACGTCATGACACTTGACCCCAGTTGCTGTCTCGGCTGTCCCTACATCTGTCTCTGCTGTGAAGGGTCCTCACATCTCCGTGTCCCCGTCTGGTGTCTGTTCCTTTCTCTGCAAGAGACAGAAAACCAAAACACCTCTCTCCCTAGCCTTGATAATCTAATATTGTTATCCATTGTTCTTCTAATGATTCAAATTTGGTTTAAAATATTATGTTCAGGACCTATTCTAATCATAATCTATGTGTGTGTAAAAGAAATCAAAAATTAGTGAACCCTTTCTAAGTCTAACACATTATAAGCTTAAGTTTTACCATAGCTAAATTATTAAACACAGAAATAACGTCATAAGATGTTCATAAAACCATTGTTTGATGTTCGGACTCAACTCCCCCTTTTTGACACACTCCCATGTGTCAATTCATTGGAGCTAGACAATTAAAAGAGAAGGTTGGTGACATCATATCTCAGAAAGTATCAGAAATTCTTCTCTCGAGTACCGTTGCTCCAGCCTTGTCATCCCTGAGGATCTTCGATCCCGAAAATGTCCCTTCTCCTCATGTAATAAAGTCTGTCATCCTTCCATGCCCTGGTAACTGGTCCATCCAGAGCTGTAACATTTTGAAATGTACATACAACAAGCCAAACCACACCTTGGTCACACCAACCCTTTTCTGCCCTGAAGATGTCCAACACCATCTTAGTCTGGACCAGGGTTGTAATAGTTTTGCAATTTTCATCAGTTTTAATCAGTTTTTACCAATTCTTTGCTAGTTTAGTCTAGTTTTTATTTTCTGAAAATCCTTAGTTTCAATTTAGTTTTGTTTGTGTTTTGCAAAAATTAAGTGTAACAAAATCCCAGTTCCATCATATCAGTCATGCTCTTCTGGTTATCCTTGGGTGTTGAGACTAATAACTATTAACTCTTGCCGCACCGAGTGGTCCTAATTTTGGTTCAAGTGAATTGATAACCTTTTGAAGGCGATTGTTTCACACCTTTATTTAGATGTCCCAGTCCTGTTGTCTCGGGATACATCACGCTGCCTTATCTGGGGTTAGCTGTTTTCTGGGGATGCGGGTTGAGTGGGTGAGCTCTTCAAGGAGGGGGAGTGTGCTCCCCCTGATGAGCTCTTCTAGGTAAGCTAGGTTAACCTTCTTGTGTGAGCTTTTCAAGTGCACTTTAAGGTTAGTGGGACTTTTAGTTTTATAAATGTCCCTCATGACCCCCTGATGACCCAGTAATTCATTTTTGCACACTGTAGTACACATTTTAGTTTTTGCTTGTAGCTCGCATACTCTACTTGCCACTCCTCTAAGTCCTGATGTTTCTTAGAGAGGGCAACAGTACCTTTAAAATTATATCACATGTGTGGGGGTGTGGCCTTGCCAATTGTTTTGCCCACCTTTTCAAAATGGCTGGCGTGCCCACAAGCACATTTCATGGAAAAAGAAAGGTAAGCTTGATATTTACATTTAAAATGTTTTGTTAAACTCAGATTTTTATTTTATTCTTTTTTGCAAGTACCCCTCCTCGGTGGCGAGAAACTGTTGGTGTGGTCAAGTGGGTGCTCTAGAAACAAACGCTCAGGACAGAACAGTTATCAGTCATGTACTTTCTACAAATTTTGCATATGTTTTATTCCATATTGATCCTCTGAGTGTAATGGTACATTTTAATTTGAATTTATCCAAACTAAACACAATATTTTCTTTATTTACTTTGCTCTTGTTCTTTTGCAGTACCACATCCTATCAAATGTCCCTGTCGATTATATTCTACATTTAATAACTTACTATTTCTGAGTGAGAACCTAAATCATGTGGACCAATGTTTATTATTGCATATCTCTATTCTGAATGTGGCCAGTCATTCATAGGTATTGTTCAATTTTGGCGATTTTCCTCTATAAAATTTAATTGACTTTTTACAGTGGCCTGCTGTGGTTAATAATAACATATTCCAGTCATGAGTGATATCAAAAGTCTTCTCCACTGTAGCATTTGGCATTCCCAATAATATAACATGATACCTTAATCAAAACACAGTTAATATAGCACAGTTTTCTTAATGCAAACATCAGTAACTCAAAATCAGCAACCACAGTGTTAAGTCTGCAGTTCATACTTATGTGAAGCTACAGTCTCCTCCTCCAGTCTCTCTTATCCTCCTGCTCCTGAAAAAACAAAACAAAACAAAGCGAAGCATCCACCCTTCTCTTGTCGGCTGGGTGAATTGTTTATGAATTGTTTATTGGCATTTACTAATCCTAAAGTGGGTGCAGTCATTGTCTCAGTATCAAGTCAGTCAAAACTTTTAGTCGTCAGTCCATCACAGTCCATTCACATGCATACCTCCATACACATTCATACCAGATGTTGCTGATAATGGAGTCTCACGCGCAACCTATTCGAGCGTCCATCACCAGCAAGATGACGTCATCATTTTAAAGGAAAACAATTCCTTGTTGTTTTTTGGGCCGGATTGACTCGGTGCAATCCTTTTAGACTCAGAACTTCTCAGTGTTCCCTATAAGTGAATTTCTCCCAAGCCAATTGCAATCATGGAGAAGCACACTTTGCAACTGTTTTTGTAAGAATATTTCATAGCGCTTTAAATCTCAATCTTTCAGGCCTGGTTTAAAGAGCTGATTGTTAAATCATAAACTCACAAAATATCAACATATCACCACCGGTGGATCACACCTCTCAGATTTTCTTATCTCAGTGCACTGTAACAAAAACGAAAACAGACATAACCAACAAAATACTACTAAAATAACACAAACTAGGGCCCGTTGCAGACATGTCCAAGCATAAAACTATCCCTCTCTCGCTTACGAGAAAGAACACAAGCCAAAGCTCACTGATAACATCAAACTATAATAAATAATAAACTTTATTTATAAAGCACACTTAAAAACCAAGGGTATGCCAAGGTGCTTAACAAGTAAAATAGAGTATAGGAGGATAATAGAAATAGGACCAAAGCAAGTACTAAATATGCAAACAGATAACTGTCACTAATACATAGGAAAGCAACAGGTACAGAGCAAACAAGAATTTAAATGAGCATAAAAGTGCATGATATAAAATCATAAAAGAAATATTAACTAGAGGGAAAGGCAAGATTGAATAAGTGGGTTTTTAATCGTGATTTGAACAGTGCAATGGAATCAGATGCGCGGAGGTCGAGAGGAAGGGTATTCCACAGTACCGGGGCAGCCGGAGCAAACGCACGGTCACCCCGGGACTTCAGTCGAGATCTGGGTCGGGTCAGAAGTAGTTGAGTGGCAGATCTGAGTGTTCTAGCAGGAGTATGTGGTTTGAGAAGTTCACTAAGGTAACTTGGCGCTAATTTATTAATAGTTTTGAAAGTAAGGAGTAATACTTTAAATTGAATACGGTACTTTATGGGCAGCCAATGCAGGCTAGCTAGGACAGGGGTAATATGGCAAAATTTCCTGGTACCAGTCAAAAGGCGGGCTGCTGCATTTTGGACTGTTTGCAGTTTAAGAAGAAGAGAAGAGGGAAGACCATAGTACAAGGAGTTACAATAATCCAACCTGGAGGTCACAAAAGCGTGAATAAGCTTCTCCAGGTCCTCATGCGGAATATAATGCCTAGCCTTAGAGATAAGGCGCAGTTGGTGGAAGCTAGATCTCACTACAGCAGACACTTGCTTATCGAGTTTGAGCGAGCTATCCAGCAGTGCACCCAAGTTACTGACATAGTCACAAGAAAAACTAGCAAAGGAACCCAGGGCAGCACAGAGTTGGGCACGAGGGATTTTACTGTTGAACACCACAATCTCAGTCTTCTTATCATTTAAAACGAGGGAATTACTCAGGAACCATTCTTTGACCTCCCGCATGCATTCTTGAAAGTAGTGCAGGGACACAGCAAGGTCGTCAGTAAGTTCAAAATAGATCTGTATGTCATCGGCATAACAGTGGAAGGCGATGTTGTATTTTTCAAAGATTGTGCCTAGAGGGAGCAAATACAATGAGAAGAGAATAGGGCCTAAAACTGATCCTTGAGGCACACCACAACAGACCGGAGCGGAGGAAGAGGAGAAGGTGCCTAAGTGAACTGATAAGGATCTATCAGCGAGGTATGATTTAAACCAGTCGAGGGCAGTGCCTCTAATACCCACAGTGTGCTCAAGTCTTAGTAATAAAATGTTATGGTCTACCATATCAAAGGCCGAAGAGAGGTCCAGTAAAACTAGGACCATAGAGCGTCCAGTATCAGTGATTACAAGAATATCATTAAGAAACTAGCGCTAAACAAAACCAAACAATCAACCAGAAATTCACAGGAACGTTTTGCTTCCTGCCGGGACAATATTGTGTGGGAATGAGAACCTCAGGTGCCGTAACACCTTTTGTTCCTCCTTGAATTAAAACTCAATCACAGAAAATGCCGTACTCCAACCTAAACTTACACTATTAATTCATCATTTTCACTCTGTGCCACTGTTCCTCATCAGGGCTGTGTGAAGCACAGCAAAGAACTCAGTCAAGGCCTTGAGCCATAAACAGACATCACGCACAGACATTGTTTTCATAACCAAACTTTTTTAGACCTTATTCCTAAAATCTACATAAATGCCTTCTAGGTGACATATAACACATTCTAAGTAATCAATGGCTCCTCATAAAAATTATGTATTGGGATGTTTGTGTGCAGCATTTTGCATATCAGCATAAGCAAAGCATTCTTCATTGCATCAGCGTGTATGTGTGTGTGCGTGTGTGTGTGTATGTGGATCACTTCTCAGTGAATCAGCATTCCAATGTGTGTGTGTGTGTGTGTGTGTGTGTTTGGGCGTGCGTTTGTGTGACCTCCTGGGCCCTGTTTCAGGAAGCCGGTTTAGAAAACTCAGAGTGAAAAACGATACTCAGGGTTGAGTAACCCCGAACTGTCCAACTCGGAATATTCGGTTTCAGAAAGGCTGATAACAATTAGTTCAGTCAACGCGGAGTTGCTTTAACCCCAAGTGAAGCGCGCGGACGAGGATACATAAAGCCCTGATAAGCGGAGCACAGATTAAGCGAGTCACCATGGAGACGGAGGGAAAGAAGGCGCGGTCAATGTATTTTACAGCGCTTGAGGCCGAAATTCTGATGGCAGCATATGCTGATAACATGCAAATTCCGCGGAAAAAAGTAACACAAAAAAGTATCATAAACCAAACCTACGGACGTGTTTCGCTCTCGCGTTGCCAGCGTTCAACTGCACCGTGAAGCCAGCATCTGCTTTTCCTTAAATCAACTTCTATTTCATAGCCGGCAAAAGCCAGGACGTCACTGACACCATAAACAAAATAAACAAACCTCGACTTCAATGTACTGGACTAATGGCCGCGTCTTCAGAATAAATTCTAACGTATTATTGCTACAGAAGCCAGTATTAGACAAAATTAAATGTGGAAGGTAAAGTGGCTGCAACTGGCTCAACGTAGTATCTTATTAGTTTCTCGGTAGAAGCAGTTTATTTAACACACTGGAATTCAGCCTCAACTTATGTTGTTAGTATCTTGCGCCAAAAACCAGACACCGACAAATTTACTGTGAAAATACATGTGACTCAGCGAACAGAGTAATTTGGAAAGCCCAATATGCACATTTGGTATTTATAATACAACAGGCTGTGCTTACCTTTTTATTTTTGGACCGGTCCTCTGTTCACCTCGCCTCACGATCTCACCAAAGGTCAAATCTGCACCTCCTCAGCACACCAAAGATCCGGGTCACACGGCACCAAGTTGTTGAAATCTCCCAATTCTTTGAATCTTTGGGCTGAAGGAGGGACAATACTCGGTGTATCAATGCTCAATCAACAATCATTTATTTCCATACAATTCAACAGTCAGAGCATTACAACGTCCGGACGGGAGAGATGCTACCAGAGGGTCAGGCACATGTCTCAAAATGGTGACGGGTTGCTCAGCTTTTTATAGTCTCTAGTGGCCCCCAGCTAGTCGTAAAAGCCAAAACATCACATTTTTTCTCTGTTACAGCGCCTAAGTTATGACCTCGGCAGTTGTTTCTCTGCTTTCTGTAAGGTGGGGGTGTGGAATGTGGTCTATCTATCTCCCCTGTCTTTAGACACAGAGTCTCCTGCTTACAACCTTCTCTTCATGATTCAACAATTAAGCATGTCAAGAAAACAGTGTAACACATTCCCAGCAGATCAAGGATACAGAGTGATGCACATTTATCTAATGAACTAATATGTGAATATGTTCTGTTAACTCAAAAGTATAATGAGAACTAAACTACATACAGCTCACACACTCTATATTAAAGGGTATAATGTGATCTACAGCAGTATTCTAATTCACCTACTTTGATTACATATATAAGGTAACATATAATAACAGAATAATCTAATAGAACTGAGAGCATGTCCGCGATGTGTCACATGAGCAATATTAGGCCTGAGGATGTTATTCAAATAAATTATAGATTGTGCTGAAAAACGGTAACGTTCACACAGAAAATCATCAGGAAATGATAAAATCAATCAATCAATCAAAATTTATTTATATAGCACATTTTTAAGACCGAAGTACACCAAAGTGCTTTCCATTAAAATCGCAGTACAAATAAAATCACAATAAAATATAAATTACAAATATATAAAATATAAGATAATTACATAATCTAAATACAGAGCCAGATGTAAATTACCCTAATTCGCCTTAAATGCTAGATCAAACAAATACGTTTTTAAACGTGATTTAAAAGACTGAATGGAATCTGACGCGCGAATATGAAGAGGGAGAGTATTCCATAGCCTGGGTGCAGCAACGGCAAAGGCACGGTCTCCTCTGGTCTTCAGCCGAGACCTAGGTTGCACCAAGAGCAGTTGGCCCGATGATCTTAGTGCTCTCTGAGGGCTGTACAGACAGAGGAGATCAGCTAAGTAGTCAGGTGCCATATTGTTCAAAATTTTATAAGTAAACAATAGAATTTTAAAATCAATTCGATATCTGATAGGAAGCCAGTGTAAATTTTTCAGAACAGGGGTGATAGAGTCAAACTTTCTAGTGCCGGTCAAGAGACGTGCTACGGCATTCTGGACCAGCTGGAGACGCTGCAGAAGAGAAGATTGTAGACCCAAGTAGAGAGAGTTACAATAGTCCAGTCTTGACATAATGAAAGCATGGATGAGTTTCTCCATATCTTTGTGTGGTATGTAGGGTTTAGCCTTAGAGATTAGGCGTAGTTGATGAAAGCTAGTTTTTACCACATTAGAGACCTGTTTGTCAAGTTTGAAGGAACTATCCATGAAAACTCCAAGATTCCTGGCAGTATCAGTAAGGTAGTTAGCAACAGGCCCAAATGTGTCAGTCAATTGTCCCAGAGGCATATTTTGGTCAAAAACAATAATTTCTGTCTTCTTTCCATTTAAAGTAAGATGTAAATGTCCAAACACGCTCTAATCACTCTCTCCCGGCGGAGAGCTCTGCGGAGAATTTGGGCTTCAACATCTACTGGCTCTTCAAGGAAGGAGCACGCCATGTCTGACACTTCCTACAGTCAGGTTTCTGACAAAGAGGCGGAGACAGTCAGGGTTAGTTGAAGTAAACCTGCTAGGGGGCAGGTTAGCTTCACGGAGTGTGTCGTCATAGTAACTCACTCAGAATTAATCTAAACTCGCTTTGTGAAACCGAAAACCCAGAGTTTTCGTTAACTCAGGATATACTTACTCAGAGTTTGCACTAAACCGGCTTCCTGAAACAGGGCCCAGGTCGTCTGTTGTTTCACACCATGTTTCCAGGTCGCATGTATTCATGTCCAGGTTTGTTCATGTCAGGGTTCTTCATGTTGTGTTTTAGTTCACCCAGTTTAGGTTAAAGTTTAGTTTTGCATCAGTTTGCCTTGCCCCTTTCTTTGTACCCTTCTATCAGCCTTATTGAACTGCTGGAGTGATGATGTCCTATGACATCATCACTCCATAAGCCAATGAGATTATCACATGACAGTTTTGAATGGGGATATTTCTTTTGAACTGTTTTCAATTTAACGTAATATTTAAGTGTTTCTTAGTTTTAGACTAGCTGGTTAGTCTATTTCAACGTTTTAAACCATGTCCCAGGGTTTTTACTTCACCATTGATGGGGTTTTAACAAGCAAATAAAAGACAGAGCTTAACTCTGTAAAGATTAGATGAAAAATACTCAAAGGATAAATTCAATTGGTTTATTATTTTCTTACATAAGTTGAAAAAAGTAAAACAAGTAACTACAGAAACAACAAAAGAAAAGTTAAACAAGCAAATAAGTAAATGAAGGGGGGAAAGGAGGAGGGGAGGAAACCCCAACAACCCCCTCTGAGCAAGCACGAGGCGACAGTGGGGAGGAAAAACTGCCTTTTAACGGGCAGAAACCTCCAGCAGAACCAGGCTCAGGAGGGGACAGTCAACTGCTGGGACTGGTTGGGGGGGGAGGGTGAAAAACGAAAAAAGATGAAGAAGGTGGAGAATATGTGTTAGGGGGGACAGGAGAGGTGCAAGGTAAGATGGATCACAGGTGGAGGAGGACGAGGCTAAATCATCTGAATAAGCGGCAGAACCAGCCTTTTTTCTTCTTTTTCAGGTATTTTTCCATGAGCTCTTTCTCCAGGATAAGGGTTCTCAGCTGATCGTTTGTTTCTGCATTCTGCTGCTCGAGTTGCTGGCATCTTTGCTTCATTTCTTTTAAGGTTGCTTGTTTTTTTCTAAGCTTTTCTTGCTTTTTGTTGTGCATCTCTTCTAACAGCTCATTTTTTCTCTGGATTTCTTGACTCGTACGCTGCAGGTCTTCATGCATTTTCTCTTGTTGTTGCTTTTGTGCCTGCATTTCAATTATTTGGCTCTTCAAGTCACTGGACTTCAACAACATCTCCTTAATGACCGCTGAGTGTTTCCTCTTCATTCCATCAATCCTACACTGCATCTCTGAACATCGTTTTTCCAGTATTTCCTTTTCTCTTTCCAGTTCAGGTGTTTCACAAAGTTCTAGCAATGCTAGATTCCTTCTCTCAAAGTCCTGGATAATACGTTTTTCTTCTTCCTGTTGCTTTCTTTCTTCAAGAAGCTTTTTATTTTTGCGCTTTATTTGACCAAACCTGACTATCAGATTGTTGTACAATTTCCGTGTGGCTTTGAGTTTGTCCTTCATTTGTATTTCCTTTTCTCTTTTCAGTTGAAGTGTTTCCTCATATTCTTTATTATAAAATTCTTGCAATTCTAGATGCCTTCTCTCAAAGTCCTGGATAATACGTTTTTCTTCTTCCTGTTGCTTTTTCTCTTCAAGAAGCTCTTTATTTTTGCGCTTTGTTTCACCACACTTGACTTTCAGATTGTTGTACAATTTCTGCATGGCTTTGAGTTCGTCCTGCATTTGTATTTCCTGTTCAGTCTTCTGTTGGTGGATTTTTTCAATTGTTTTCTCCGCTTCATTGAGCTTTCCTCGAAGCACCTGATTCTGTTTCTCAATGTTTTGGAGATCCCACTGTATCTCCTCAATATTAGCTTTCTTTCGTTGAAGCTGGGCAGATGTTTCTTTTAATTCAGCACTCTGTGTTCCTGATGAAAGAAAACGAGAAAAAATCTTCTCTCGTCCTTCATCAAACTTCACTCCCGAGCCCTCGTTGATCATTTTTATATCAGGCTGGCGTTGCTGTTTTTCTTCCAGGTCTTTATTTCGTGCTTCCAGTTGTCTGCACTTTTCCTCTAGTTGAAGCTTCTCTTCTTCAATTTGTTTAATTTTGTAATGTAGGTCAGATTTTTCCTTCTGACTTTCCTGTAATGTTCTTAGGACTGATAAGACACCAGCCGTGGTAATTTCTCCTGGAGAGATTGGCCGCACAATTTCTCCTGGAGAGATTGGCCGGCCAGAACACAAAGGACAGGGAGCATAATCTTTTTGTCTTTGTTGGCCTTTTCGAGGCATGTTGGAGCCCGTGCACAGTGACTCTGAAAAGGCTTAGAAATATTTCCAAATGTATCTCTGGTCGAACGTTTGAAGGCTGTGAACAAACTGATTAATTGCTGCTTCTGACCCCTATTTATAGACTTCAGATCAAAGGCAACAAAGTCCTTGTGACATCATCACTCCGTAAGCCAATCAGATTGTCACATGACATTTTAGAATGGGGATGTTTTGTTTTAAATTGTTTTCAAATGTAACTTTAGTGTTTCTTAGTTTAAGACCAGTTGGGCTAACACCCCCCCCCCCCCCCCCCCCATTTAGTTGATTCACATATTAATTGCCACAAACATGTCAATAATAAATTTTATGATAAATGTTTTTTCATTATCCTACTTTTATAAAAGGAAACATTATTTAAAGCAGCGGTCCCCAACCTTTTCTGCGCCACGGACCGGTTTATGCCCGACAATATTTTCACAGACCGGCCTTTAACCTGCAACCAAATCTGCAGCTCCATACAGCAATGTTACGACTTGGATTATATCTTATAACTCATAACTCTTATGTTAGCTCCCTCAGTAGCATACTGTCTGAAATATTCGACGGCTGCAATAATTCTTCAAGTGTTATTTTTTTCTTTGTATTCTAATTTCACCGAAGTTTACTAAACTCAACAAACTTAATATTACGTACCGGGACATTTATTCTCTCCTCATTTTCTTTCGCCGAAAATTGTTTTCTGACAAACCATCCTACTTTGGCAAAACGTCCTACCGTAAGTAGTTTATGCACATTTCTGCTGTCACAGAGTAATTCCAGGCCAATTTAAGTAGGTATGACGGTTTGCCACCTAACTTTGCCCATCAGAGTATACTTGTAGCTGTTATTAACAAAAGTAGGACGATTTGCCACTAAATTTTAGCCGTTTAAGTATGCTTGTAGGTGACATTCACAAAGGTAGGATGGTTTGGCACTGAATTTCGTGTTGTGCGCATGCGCAGAAACAACGGGTAGGATGGTTTGCCAGGTAGGATGGATTCCCAGAACACCGTCTTTCGTGCTTGGCTCTCCTACCTTTCCTAAGGTGATGCTCATAGTGCAGAAGCCAATGCTGCATTCACTTACACTCGGATATCTGAGCTTCACTGTGAAAACATGATCGTACATTTGATTGAATTTTATTGTTTTAGCTTCGGGGTGGCACCTGGGGTGGCCAGTCTGGTTGGGGCTGTGGCCCGTGCCCCCCCGCTGGACATGCCACTGAACTTCACACAATGATGTTAAATCAGTCAGTCTTGTCAGCTTTAACCAGTCAGTCAGTTCCCCATTGTTTTTTAAATTCTCACACACCAGAAACTCACAATCAGCTCACTCATTTAGGCCACAGACATGTTTTATTCAGTTTTCCTTCTTTCCCTTCATCATAAAACACGTGACATGTTGTCATGCACTTCACAAAACAAGTTTGTTCTTATGTGTTCAGTATTGTGTATCTGGGTGCAGGGTTCGCTCGCACATCAAAACAGGAAACTCAGTGTTTTAGAGTCTCCAACACATCCCATTCACTTGTGCTAAAATTCAGTCACCTTTCCTTAATCTAATTATGATCAGCTAATTTGCATATCAGCTACCATCCCACCAAGTTGACAGGACAACAGAAATGCATGTTCAAAATGTTATCACAAAAATAGAATTTCCCTCATACAGTAAATTACTTGTGCTGCATCAGACAGAAAGCATCTCCCAATTTACTATATTAACAACTAAATTTATTGTCTGATCACTGGTTGTTCAAACCAGAATCTTTTTCCCCACAAAAGTTAAACTGTTGTCCTGCAGCCTACAGAGTTAATTTGTCAGCATTGGATAAATTCAGCATTTGGTAACAAGCTGATTTTCATTGCATGTGTGTGTGTTATTAGGCAGGTTTAATCGATGTCTGAGGAGCTGCATCTCCAGCAGAACATGTTGTTAAAGCTGCCTTTCCTACACACTTGTTTGCTATTATTTGATCTTTTTTTTTTTTAAACTAATTTGCTATTAGTCCAATGGTCTTTGCATCACTTTTCATCACACTAAGTGACTTGGACAAGATGACAAGCAGAATCTCATGCTTAAGATGCCGTCTGGTCTTCATGAGTATCATTGTATGTGTATATGCATGTAGGGTTAGCATGGTTAATGCATTTTCTGTATGTTTTTGTGTTCCTCTGTCATCAAATTTTCATTATTCTCATCACTGCTTAAAACAACACACATCTCTCTGTTTTTTTTAAACTGTCCTTTTCTCCAAAACAGAAAGTAGCGTTACAGTTGTTTCAGACTGAGAAACACCAAGCACTCTTCATGTTATCATTCATACTTCATCCACACAAATATTTTATTTCTTTTTGTCCACTGGGCAGGTGACCTGCAGAATCATGTCTGCCCCAGCTGGATACCTTTTCACACACACCGTGATGCCAGACACACTCACTTCTGCTTAGCGCACAATTTCACTTCATTCGTCAACGATCCACACACCACGTACTGCCCAATAAATACTTTGCAGTGTATTTCACCCTTGGACTTCTTTTACGTTTGCGGCAGGAAACGCGACTTACCCCAAAACCCAGGCTACGTGTACACAACAGATCACAGAATTCTAGTTTCTAGGTATGTGTCTGTGTGTATGCGTGTGCATGTGTGTGTGTGTTTGGGCGTGCGTGTGCATGTGTGTGTGTGTTTGGGCGTGCGTTTGTGTGACCTCCTGCTCACCAAAAGGGTCATAAAGGCAGGACGTTTACTAAACAAGAAAACAGAACCCTCACATAGGCTGTGCCTGTAATAAAAGACTACAGCCTCCCCCACCATTCAACAGGCTGGGGAGGGGGTCACAAACAAAGGAATGTCCTTGACCATATAGTTTGAACCAAGACTTACAAGTTTAAGTACAATGATGGCAACATTTAACATTTGACTCCAACACTTTCACTACCCCTGATCACCTCCTGTGTGCTTTAGTCTGTGTTTTCATTCGTTCCTTATCTGGGCCCTATTTCAGGAAGCCGGTTTAGAAAACTCAGAGTGAAAAACGACACTCAGGGTTGAGTAACCCCGAACTGTCCAACTCGGAATATTCGGTTTCAGAAAGGCTGATAACAATTAGTTCAGTCAACGCGGAGTTGCTTTAACCCCAAGTTAAGCGCGCACACGAGGATACATAAAGCCCTGATTAGTGGAGCACAGATTAAGCGAGTCACCATGGAGACGGAGGGAAAGAAGGCGCGGTCAATGTATTTTACAGCGCTTGAGGCCGAAATTCTGATGGCAGCATATGCAGATAACATGCAAATTCCGTGGAAAAAAAGTAACACAGCCTCAGCTGCAAAAGAAAGTGAGCATGCATGGCAAAACATAGCCGACAGAGTCAATGCGTGAGTGTTAATTTAAACATTGATCTAGGGATTTCCACCCATTTAACACGTTATTTTATTATATTATTTTATTTTAGCAAGTAAAAATGAAATATAAAAATATAGTCCAAACAGGTAAGGTGTAATTGTATTATGAGCCATAGTGCTTGGTCTGTTTGTCCCATGTAAATCAATTGCAGTTAGAGGCTACATTAATTTCCCCTCTGTAAGCACTTATTGAAATTATCTGAGCACATTACAAGTACATATTTGCTTACTCTGTATGCTCAAATGTGGCCCGTTATAGCCAACAGAAAAAAAGCGGAGGCCCGAAAAACAGGTGGGGGTCCTCCACCACCACCACTCACAGAGGCTGAGCAGTTGGCCCTCAGCCAAAACAGTGGGCGCCCTGTGGCCGAAGGCATCTCTGCGGGGACATCCTCTGAGTCAATAACCCCGCAAGACACAAGTGCCTACATAAGGGGTAAATCCAAAATAATACATGATGTGCATACATCCTTTCTTCACAGTCACCTTTGCAGTGCTGCTCATTCATCTGATAAACTCTTTACCATAATGGATTATTTTGTAGTGAAGTTATTTTCCGACTGATTTTGCCTTCCCTCAGTCTTGGTTGTCTTTGAGAGCATAATGACAATGAAGTGTAAGGTGCTTGGTATGTTTGTTAATTGCCATTTGGTCCCTTGTAAGTTATAAGTGACCTGTATAAACCTCATATTCTATCAGTTGATGGTGGTGGTGTACTGCATCTGGTGCAGCCTCCTGTTGAGCCAGACCAACATGCAGTTGTGAGTAATACTCCACAGATTATATGAGTTTACAGTAGAACAGCAATGTTGTCTATTTCTTTACTACAGGAAAATAATGAAGAAACATTGACAGCTGTTACAGAGGAGGAAGCAACAGAGACACTTTATGAGGTTTACATCTTTTAATACTTTGTGTACAGGAAACACAGGCGACCAATAAAGCCAGTTGAACAAAAAATCTGTTTATTCTTCTTTCAACATGTTGAGGTGATGGGTCAAAAGAAATGATTGTGACATATGGTGTCTCTGACTGCGCTTCCATCTTGTATGTCCGTGGGAGGGTCAGGATGTTCATGGTTTGGATCACTGCTGATGTTTGGTTCAGAAGGACAGTGTTCTCCTCTAATTGTGGCAATGTTGTGAAGAATCACACATGCCACAATAATGTCACATGCCCTTTCTGGGGTGACCCTGAGTCTTTGCAGGCACTGGAACCGGGCCTTAAGCATTCCGATAGTCATTTCAATTCTGGCTCTTGTCCTGCAATTAGCCAGATTATATCGCTGCTGTGGGCCCGGTTCAGGGTCAGGGTAAGGGGTAAGCAAATAGGGTAAACATGGATACCCCCTATCACCAAGCAAGTAGCCAGTGAACTCTCCTAAGACAGAAGGGTACACTTCAGTTCAAATGTCCCTGAAGCAATTGGTCTTTATATATTTTAAAGTATTCTCAACTCACCATGTCCAAATTTTGTGCTCAGTGTACATTCACGGAATATTTGTGAGTCATGGACAGAGCCTGGCCACTTGGCTTCCACATTTGTGATAATGTTGGCAGCATCACATATGATCTTCACAGTGCAGAGAACACAAATTAGCATCCATTACTATAATGAAATAATTTGTTAGTTTGAAATGCTACAGGGAACTATGTACCTGCACATTAATGCTGTGGAAAGACTTCCTGTTCACATAGTCTCCTTCATTTACTGAAGGAGCAATGATTGGAATGTGAGTGCCATCTGTACAGCCAATCACGCCTGGGAACCCTGAGAATAAATGTAAAATTTAAGTAGTAGTTCAAGTATCACCACATCATGAATTAAGTTCTGGTCATCCTGATACCTGCAATTTTGTGGCATCCCTCTTTGATAAATCTTGTGGGTCTATGACCGGGGAACACCACAAACGAGTACAGGAGACGTTTCAGTGCAACTGTAACATTCCTGACTGCCCGACAGACGGTAGCCTTGGAAACGTGCTCAGCGTCACCAATATTATACAGAAAGCTCCCGTTTGCAAAGAAACGGAGTGCGGTACAAATAATATGTAATGAACTGTTGAAATCTCCCAATTCTTTGAATCTTTGGGCTGAAGGAGGGACAATACTCGGTGTATCAATGCTCAATCAACAATCATTTATTTCCATACAATTCAACAGTCAGAGCATTACAACGTCCGGACGGGAGAGATGCTACCAGAGGGTCAGGCACATGTCTCAAAATGGTGACGGGTTGCTCAGCTTTTTATAGTCTCTAGTGGCCCCCAGCTAGTCGTAAAAGCCAAAACATCACATTTTTTCTCTGTTACAGCGCCTAAGTTATGACCTCGGCAGTTGTTTCTCTGCTTTCTGTAAGGTGGGGGTGTGGAATGTGGTCTGTCTATCTCCCCTGTCTTTAGACACAGAGTCTCCTGCTTACAACCTTCTCTTCATGATTCAACAATTAAGCATGTCAAGAAAACAGTGTAACACATTCCCAGCAGATCAAGGATACAGAGTGATGCACATTTATCTAATGAACTAATATGTGAATATGTTCTGTTAACTCAAAAGTATAATGAGAACTACACTACATACAGCTCACACACTCTATATTAAAGGGTATAATGTGATCTACAGCAGTATTCTAATTCACCTACTTTGATTACATATATAAGGTAACATATAATAACAGAATAATCTAATAGAACTGAGAGCATGTCCGCGATGTGTCACATGAGCAATATTAGGCCTGAGGATGTTATTCAAATAAATTATAGATTGTGCTGAAAAACGGTAACGTTCACACAGAAAATCATCAGGAAATGATAAAATCAATCAATCAATCAAAATTTATTTATATAGCACATTTTTAAGACCGAAGTACACCAAAGTGCTTTCCATTAAAATCGCAGTACAAATAAAATCACAATAAAATATAAATTACAAATATATAAAATATAAGATAATTACATAATCTAAATACAGAGCCAGATGTAAATTACCCTAATTCGCCTTAAATGCCAGATCAAACAAATACGTTTTTAAACGTGATTTAAAAGACTGAATGGAATCTGACGCGCGAATATGAAGAGGGAGAGTATTCCATAGCCTGGGTGCAGCAACGGCAAAGGCACGGCCTCCTCTGGTCTTCAGCCGAGACCTAGGTTGCACCAAGAGCAGTTGGCCCGATGATCTTAGTGCTCTCTGAGGGCTGTACAGACAGAGGAGATCAGCTAAGTAGTCAGGTGCCATATTGTTCAAAATTTTATAAGTAAACAATAGAATTTTAAAATCAATTCGATATTTGATAGGAAGCCAGTGTAAATTTTTCAGAACAGGGGTGATAGAGTCAAACTTTCTAGTGCCGGTCAAGAGACGTGCTGCGGCATTCTGGACCAGCTGGAGACGCTGCAGAAGAGAAGATTGTAGACCCAAGTAGAGTGAGTTACAATAGTCCAGTCTTGACATAATGAAAGCATGGATGAGTTTCTCCATATCTTTGTGTGGTATGTAGGGTTTAGCCTTAGAGATTAGGCGTAGTTGATGAAAGCTAGTTTTTACCACATTAGAGACCTGTTTGTCAAGTTTGAAGGAACTATCCATGAAAACTCCAAGATTCCTGGCAGTATCAGTAAGGTAGTTAGCAACAGGCCCAAATGTGTCAGTCAATTGTCCCAGAGGCATATTTTGGTCAAAAACAATAATTTCTGTCTTCTTTCCATTTAAAGTAAGATGTAAATGTCCAAACACGCTCTAATCACTCTCTCCCGGCGGAGAGCTCTGCGGAGAATTTGGGCTTCAACATCTACTGGCTCTTCAAGGAAGGAGCACGCCATGTCTGACACTTCCTACAGTCAGGTTTCCGACAAAGGGGTGGAGAAGGTCAGGGTTAGTTGAAGTAAACCTGCTAGGGGGCAGGTTTACTTCACGGAGTGTGTCGTCATAGTAACTCACTCAGAATTAATCTAAACTCGCTTTGTGAAACCGAAAACCCAGAGTTTTCGTTAACTCAGGATATACTTACTCAGAGTTTGCACTAAACCGGCTTCCTGAAACAGGGCCCTGGTCGTCTGTTGTTTCACACCATGTTTCCAGGTCGCATGTATTCATGTCCAGGTTTGTTCATGTCAGGGTTCTTCATGTTGTGTTTTAGTTCACCCAGTTTAGGTTAAAGTTTAGTTTTGCATCAGTTTGCCTTGCCCCTTTCTTTGTACCCTTCTATCAGCCTTATTGAACTGCTGGAGTGATGATGTCCTATGACATCATCACTCCATAAGCCAATGAGATTATCACATGACAGTTTTGAATGGGGATATTTCTTTTGAACTGTTTTCAATTTAACGTAATATTTAAGTGTTTCTTAGTTTTAGACTAGCTGGTTAGTCTATTTCAACGTTTTAAACCATGTCCCAGGGTTTTTACTTCACCATTGATGGGGTTTTAACAAGCAAATAAAAGACAGAGCTTAACTCTGTAAAGATTAGATGAAAAATACTCAAAGGATAAATTCAATTGGTTTATTATTTTCTTACATAAGTTGAAAAAAGTAAAACAAGTAACTACAGAAACAACAAAAGAAAAGTTAAACAAGCAAATAAGTAAATGAAGGGGGGAAAGGAGGAGGGGAGGAAACCCCAACAACCCCCTCTGAGCAAGCACGAGGCGACAGTGGGGAGGAAAAACTGCCTTTTAACGGGCAGAAACCTCCAGCAGAACCAGGCTCAGGAGGGGACAGTCAACTGCTGGGACTGGTTGGGGGGGGAGGGTGAAAAACGAAAAAAGATGAAGAAGGTGGAGAATATGTGTTAGGGGGGACAGGAGAGGTGCAAGGTAAGCTGGATCACAGGTGGAGGAGGACGAGGCTAAATCATCTGAATAAGCGGCAGAACCAGCCTTTTTTCTTCTTTTTCAGGTATTTTTCCATGAGCTCCTTCTCCAGGATAAGGGTTCTCAGCTGATCGTTTGTTTCTGCATTCTGCTGCTCGAGTTGCTGGCATCTTTGCTTCATTTCTTTTAAGGTTGCTTGTTTTTTTCTAAGCTTTTCTTGCTTTTTGTTGTGCATCTCTTCTAACAGCTCATTTTTTCTCTGGATTTCTTGACTCGTACGCTGCAGGTCTTCATGCATTTTCTCTTGTTGTTGCTTTTGTGCCTGCATTTCAATTATTTGGCTCTTCAAGTCACTGGACTTCAACAACATCTCCTTAATGACCGCTGAGTGTTTCCTCTTCATTCCATCAATCCTACACTGCATCTCTGAACATCGTTTTTCCAGTATTTCCTTTTCTCTTTCCAGTTCAGGTGTTTCACAAAGTTCTAGCAATGCTAGATTCCTTCTCTCAAAGTCCTGGATAATACGTTGTTCTTCTTCCTGTTGCTTTCTTTCTTCAAGAAGCTCTTTATTTTTGCGCTTTATTTGACCAAACCTGACTATCAGATTGTTGTACAATTTCCGTGTGGCTTTGAGTTTGTCCTTCATTTGTATTTCCTTTTCTCTTTTCAGTTGAAGTGTTTCCTCATATTCTTTATTATAAAATTCTTGCAATTCTAGATGCCTTCTCTCAAAGTCCTGGATAATACGTTTTTCTTCTTCCTGTTGCTTTTTCTCTTCAAGAAGCTCTTTATTTTTGCGCTTTGTTTCACCACACTTGACTTTCAGATTGTTGTACAATTTCTGCATGGCTTTGAGTTCGTCCTGCATTTGTATTTCCTGTTCAGTCTTCTGTTGGTGGATTTTTTCAATTGTTTTCTCCGCTTCATTGAGCTTTCCTTGAAGCACCTGATTCTGTTTCTCAATGTTTTGGAGATCCCACTGTATCTCCTCAATATTAGCTTTCTTTCGTTGAAGCTGGGCAGATGTTTCTTTTAATTCAGCACTCTGTGTTCCTGATGAAAGAAAACGAGAAAAAATCTTCTCTCGTCCTTCATCAAACTTCACTCCCGAGCCCTCGTTGATCATTTTTATATCAGGCTGGCGTTGCTGTTTTTCTTCCAGGTCTTTATTTCGTGCTTCCAGTTGTCTGCACTTTTCCTCTAGTTGAAGCTTCTCTTCTTCAATTTGTTTAATTTTGTAATGTAGGTCAGATTTTTCCTTCTGACTTTCCTGTAATGCTCTTTGGACTGATAAGACACCAGCCGTGGTAATTTCTCCTGGAGAGATTGGCCGCACAATTTCTCCTGGAGAGATTGGCCGGCCAGAACACAAAGGACAGGGAGCATAATCTTTTTGTCTTTGTTGGCCTTTTCGTGGAGGCATGTTGGAGCCCGTGCACAGTGACTCTGAAAAGGCTTAGAAATATTTCCAAATGGATCTCTGGTCGAACGTTTGAAGGCTGTGAACAAACTGATTAATTGCTGCTTCTGACCCCTATTTATAGACTTCAGATCAAAGGCAACAAAGTCCTTGTGACATCATCACTCCGTAAGCCAATCAGATTGTCACATGACATTTTAGAATGGGGATGTTTTGTTTTAAATTGTTTTCAAATGTAACTTTAGTGTTTCTTAGTTTAAGACCAGTTGGGCTAACACCCCCCCCCCCCCCCCCCCCATTTAGTTGATTCACATATTAATTGCCACAAACATGTCAATAATAAATTTTATGATAAATGTTTTTTCATTATCCTACTTTTATAAAAGGAAACATTATTTAAAGCAGCGGTCCCCAACCTTTTCTGCGCCACGGACCGGTTTATGCCCGACAATATTTTCACAGACCGGCCTTTAACCTGCAACCAAATCTGCAGCTCCATACAGCAATGTTACGACTTGGATTATATCTTATAACTCATAACTCTTATGTTAGCTCCCTCAGTAGCATACTGTCTGAAATATTCGACGGCTGCAATAATTCTTCAAGTGTTATTTTTTTCTTTGTATTCTAATTTCACCGAAGTTTACTAAACTCAACAAACTTAATATTACGTACCGGGACATTTATTCTCTCCTCATTTTCTTTCGCCGAAAATTGTTTTCTGACAAACCATCCTACTTTGGCAAAACGTCCTACCGTAAGTAGTTTATGCACATTTCTGCTGTCACAGAGTAATTCCAGGCCAATTTAAGTAGGTATGACGGTTTGCCACCTAACTTTGCCCATCAGAGTATACTTGTAGCTGTTATTAACAAAAGTAGGACGATTTGCCACTAAATTTTAGCCGTTTAAGTATGCTTGTAGGTGACATTCACAAAGGTAGGATGGTTTGGCACTGAATTTCGTGTTGTGCGCATGCGCAGAAACAACGGGTAGGATGGTTTGCCAGGTAGGATGGATTCCCAGAACACCGTCTTTCGTGCTTGGCTCTCCTACCTTTCCTAAGGTGATGCTCATAGTGCAGAAGCCGATGCTGCATTCACTTACACTCGGATATCTGAGCTTCACTGTGAAAACATGATCGTACATTTGATTGAATTTTATTGTTTTAGCTTCGGGGTGGCACCTGGGGTGGCCAGTCTGGTTGGGGCTGTGGCCCGTGCCCCCCCGCTGGACATGCCACTGAACTTCACACAATGATGTTAAATCAGTCAGTCTTGTCAGCTTTAACCAGTCAGTCAGTTCCCCATTGTTTTTTAAATTCTCACACACCAGAAACTCACAATCAGCTCACTCATTTAGGCCACAGACACGTTTTATTCAGTTTTCCTTCTTTCCCTTCATCATAAAACACGTGACATGTTGTCATGCACTTCACAAAACAAGTTTGTTCTTATGTGTTCAGTATTGTGTATCTGGGTGCAGGGTTCACTCGCACATCAAAACAGGAAACTCAGTGTTTTAGAGTCTCCAACACATCCCATTCACTTGTGCTAAAATTCAGTCACCTTTCCTTAATCTAATTATGATCAGCTAATTTGCATATCAGCTACCATCCCACCAAGTTGACAGGACAACAGAAATGCATGTTCAAAATGTTATCACAAAAATAGAATTTCCCTCATACAGTAAATTACTTGTGCTGCATCAGACAGAAAGCATCTCCCAATTTACTATATTAACAACTAAATTTATTGTCTGATCACTGGTTGTTCAAACCAGAATCTTTTTCCCCACAAAAGTTAAACTGTTGTCCTGCAGCCTACAGAGTTAATTTGTCAGCATTGGATAAATTCAGCATTTGGTAACAAGCTGATTTTCATTGCATGTGTGTGTGTTATTAGGCAGGTTTAATCGATGTCTGAGGAGCTGCATCTCCAGCAGAACATGTTGTTAAAGCTGCCTTTCCTACACACTTGTTTGCTATTATTTGATCTTTTTTTTTTTTAAACTAATTTGCTATTAGTCCAATGGTCTTTGCATCACTTTTCATCACACTAAGTGACTTGGACAAGATGACAAGCAGAATCTCATGCTTAAGATGCCGTCTGGTCTTCATGAGTATCATTGTATGTGTATATGCATGTAGGGTTAGCATGGTTAATGCATTTTCTGTATGTTTTTGTGTTCCTCTGTCATCAAATTTTCATTATTCTCATCACTGCTTAAAACAACACACATCTCTCTGTTTTTTTAAACTGTCCTTTTCTCCAAAACAGAAAGTAGCGTTACAGTTGTTTCAGACTGAGAAACACCAAACACTCTTCATGTTATCATTCATACTTCATCCACACAAATATTTTATTTCTTTTTGTCCACTGGGCAGGTGACCTGCAGAATCATGTCTGCCCCAGCTGGATACCTTTTCACACACACCGTGATGCCAGACACACTCACTTCTGCTTAGCGCACAATTTCACTTCATTCGTCAACGATCCACACACCACGTACTGCCCAATAAATACTTTGCAGTGTATTTCACCCTTGGACTTCTTTTACGTTTGCGGCAGGAAACGCGACTTACCCCAAAACCCAGGCTACGTGTACACAACAGATCACAGAATTCTAGTTTCTAGGTATGTGTCTGTGTGTATGCGTGTGCATGTGTGTGTGTGTTTGGGCGTGCGTGTGCATGTGAGTGTGTGTTTGGGCGTGCGTTTGTGTGACCTCCTGGGCCCTGTTTCAGGAAGCCGGTTTAGAAAACTCAGAGTGAAAAACGACACTCAGGGTTGAGTAACCCCGAACTGTCCAACTCGGAATATTCGGTTTCAGAAAGGCTGATAACAATTAGTTCAGTCAACGCGGAGTTGCTTTAACCCCAAGTGAAGCGCGCGGACGAGGATACATAAAGCCCTGATTAGTGGAGCACAGATTAAGCGAGTCACCATGGAGACGGAGGGAAAGAAGGCGCGGTCAATGTATTTCACAGCGCTTGAGGCCGAAATTCTGATGGCAGCATATGCCGATAACATGCAAATTTTGCAGAAAAAAAGTTACACAGCCTCAGCTGCAAAAGAAAGTGAGCATGCATGGCAAAACAAAGCCGACAGAGTCAATGCGTGAGTGTTAATTTAAACATTGATCTAGGGATTTCCACCCATTTAACACGTTATTTTATTATATTTTATTTTATTTGTTATTTCATACATTTTATTTTGTGATGTGATGTGAGCGCAGGTGCAACCCAACAGGCCCCAAACGTTCCTGGCAGCAAGTAAAAATGAAATATAAAAATATAGTCCAAACAGGTAAGGTGTAATTGTATTATGAGCCATAGTGCTTGGTCTGTTTGTCCCATGTAAATCAATTGCAGTTAGAGGCTACATTAATTTTCCCTCTGTAAGCACTTATTGAAATTATCTGAGCACATTACAAGTACATATTTGCTTACTCTGTATGCTCAAATGTGGCCCGTTATAGCCAACAGAAAAAAAGCGGAGGCCCGAAAAACAGGTGGGGGTCCTCCACCACCACCACTCACAGAGGCTGAGCAGTTGGCCCTCAGCCAAAACAGTGGGCGCCCTGTGGCCGAAGGCATCTCTGCGGGGACATCCTCTGAGGCAATAACCCCGCAAGACACAAGTGCCTACATAGGGGGTAAATTCAAAATAATACATGATGTGCATACATCCTTTCTTCACAGTCACCTTTGCAGTGCTGCTCATTCATCTGATAAACTCTTTACCATAATGGATTATTTTGTAGTGAAGTTATTTTCCGACTGATTTTGCCTTCCCTCAGCCTTGGTTGTCTTTGAGAGCATAATGACAATGAAGTGTAAGGTGCTTGGTATGTTTGTTAATTGCATTTGGTCCCTTGTAAGTTATAAGTGACCTGTATAAACCTCATATTCTATCAGTTGATGGTGGTGGTGTACTGCATCTGGTGCAGCCTCCTGTTGAGCCAGACCAACATGCAGTTGTGAGTAATACTCCACAGATTATATGAGTTTACAGTAGAACAGCAATGTTGTTTATTTCTTTACTACAGGAAAATAATGAAGAAACATTGACAGCTGTTACAGAGGAGGAAGCAACAGAGACACTTTATGAGGTTTACATCTTTTAATACTTTGTGTACAGGAAACACAGGCGACCAATAAAGCCAGTTGAACAAAAAATCTGTTTATTCTTCTTTCAACATGTTGAGGTGATGGGTCAAAGGAAATGATTGTGACATATGGTGTCTCTGACTGCGCTTCCATCTTGTATGTCCGTGGGAGGGTCAGGATGTTCATGGTTTGGATCACTGCTGATGTTTGGTTCAGAAGGACAGTGTTCTCCTCTAATTGTGGCAATGTTGTGAAGAATCACACATGCCACAATAATGTCACATGCCCTTTCTGGGGTGACCCTGAGTCTTTGCAGGCACTGGAACCGGGCCTTAAGCATTCCGATAGTCATTTCAACTCTGGCTCTTGTTCTGCAATTAGCCAGATTATATCGCTGCTGTGGGCCCGGTTCAGGGTCAGGGTAAGGGGTAAGCAAATAGGGTAAACATGGATACCCCCTATCACCAAGCAAGTAGCCAGTGAACTCTCCTAAGACAGAAGGATACACTTCAGTTCAAATGTCCCTGAAGCAATTGGTCTTTATATATTTTAAAGTATTCTCAACTCACCATGTCCAAATTTTGTGCTCAGTGTACATTCACGGAATATTTGTGAGTCATGGACAGAGCCTGGCCACTTGGCTTCCACATTTGTGATAATGTTGGCAGCATCACATATGATCTTCACAGTGCAGAGAACACAAATTAGCATCCATTACTATAATGAAATAATTTGTTAGTTTGAAATGCTACAGGGAACTATGTACCTGCACATTAATGCTGTGGAAAGACTTCCTGTTCACATAGTCTCCTTCATTTACTGAAGGAGCAATGATTGGAATGTGAGTGCCATCTGTACAGCCAATCACGCCTGGGAACCCTGAGAATAAATGTAAAATTTAAGTAGTAGTTCAAGTATCACCACATCATGAATTAAGTTCTGGTCATCCTGATACCTGCAATTTTGTGGCATCCCTCTTTGATAAATCTTGTGGGTCTGTGACCGGGGAACACCACAGACGAGTACAGGAGACGTTTCAGTGCAACTGTAACATTCCTGACTGCCCGACAGACGGTAGCCTTGGAAACGTGCTCAGCGTCACCAATATTATACAGAAAGCTCCCGTTTGCAAAGAAACGGAGTGCGGTACAAATAATATGTACAGAACTGAGAGGATGTCCGCGATGTGTCACATGCGTAATATATGGCCTGAGGATGTTATTCAAATAAATTATAGATTGTGCTGAAAAACGGTAACGTTCACACAGGAAATCATCAGGAAATGATAAAATGTCCGAACGCGCTCTAATCACTCTCTCCCGGCGGAGTGTCATGGATGTGTGAAACAGACAATCTGAGAATCAGTAGTGTATCACGTCTCCTTTCTCACTCCGGTCTCATAGGCCCAAAAAGTGCTGGTAATTAATTACCAGCACTTTTTCCGTTATTGTACGGGCACTTCCGTAAACCTTAAAACGGATATTTCTGTAGATTTACCCGAGTTTTTCTGTACCATTGACGGACATTTCCGTCAAACCTAAAATGGAAAATTCCGTATTTTCCATAAATTTCGGCGTTATTGCACAGACAATTCCGTAAACCCTATAACAGATATTTCCGTAGATTTACCTGACTTTTTCTTTACCATTTACGGACAGTTCCATCAAACCTAAAATGGAATATTTCGTATTATTTAAGTACTCAATCCATACCATTTACGGACACTTCAGTCATCCTAAAATGTTTAATTCTGTACCATTCTCTATACCGTTTACCATCAATAAAGCACAAATGTAGAATCACAGCAATTATTTATTTCCTTTAACAGCTGCCAGTGCTTTAAAGTGATTTCACTTTTTGTGGTGAATGATTTGCAATATTTACACTACAACCATTAAAACATTCAGAACATCACCTTCACATTCAGAGAAATTTTACATACATAAACCAGCTGTTTTCTCAAAGAAGTACAGCCATGTCCTTTAACAGGGAGATGCCAAATCTAGCAACTTTTTAGCATCCACAGGCTGACAGGCATTAATAACAAATTGATTTGTTAAAGACAATGACAAAATAAGACAATAAAACTGCCAGCATTGCTGTTGCTGTCTCACCTGTCAGTGCAAAATGAGGAGCCCCCTCCAGGAGGATGCAGAAACCTACACCTCCAACTCCACATATCACACCGACAGGCAGAGCTCTGCAACCAGTGGCTGACCTTTCTACAAAAAACAAATAGAACATTAGAAGTATTACATTATACAACTTTTCTATAAAACATCAGTGCAGCAATAACAACCATGACCTTAGAAGGATGACTGTGCAACATGCCATAAAGAGATTTTTAAAACTCTTAAAACAACTTAAAACTAAAAAAAAATTAAAACTTACACCTCCAACTCCACAATGACAGGAAAAGCTTAACTGGAATGACAAATATCGCCCACCTTCCCTCCCCCTTAACATGGGGGATTTGAAACTGCAGCATGTGTGTTGTGGGCATCTAGTTAAAACATCTGAACTCACCTAATACTGTAAAAATCTGTATTTCTACTCCCAAGCCCCATGTTTTTGGATTTGCCTTTGTGTGTGTGTGTGTGTGTGTGTGTACATTCAGTCCAAAAAGGTATTTTCTGAGCTCTGAGAACAGCTCAAATGGCCCATTCAGATTCCTTCTGCTTGCATTCAAATTCCTTCAGCTGAGAAACCAGCTTGCACACCTGTGGAGGAATGAAGTGCCGTTTCTTCCCCTTCTTCTCTGCCTTGGAGCCGCGCTCAGGATTGACCCCAAAGAAAACTCTGAGGGAAAAAAAAAAAAACAATAGTGATATGCAGACAAAGTTTGCACATGTAGTGTGGCTTGACAGGAGTGGAGCAGTTCAATAAAATCCTACATTTGTTTTCTTCAATATGCCCCTATGTGTGAACCTCTCTATCATTCTAGTTGACCATCTGTCTAGAACCCAATGTTGTTGTGGTGCTGGTGCCAGTGGCTAAGCTCTCTTCCTTTGTCTTTTCAAGACACATGCATTCACACTGTGCATATACAGAAATGTTTGCAAGGGTGAGAAGTCTGCTTATCATCAACACATGACAGCATGCATCCTCAATGTGTATGCAGGGATATTATAAATGCACAGAACACAGAAGGGGATAGAAAACACAGTTGACATTGTCCTATCAAAAGGTGTAACAGCACATTTGAACACGGACTGTCCTGGGGGTTATTCAAACATGGAGTGGAGAAACTGTGACATTCAGTGCACGTTACACATCAGTACAAGTATTAACATTTGGGCATGAATCCACTATGTAGTATTTTTTAAATTAATATGTTTAGTCTTTCCTTCGGGGGGGGGGGGGTCCCTGGAACAACATATTTTGAGTTTGGGGTCTGCAGCCAAATAAATTTCAGTTTGTGTGTCTTTGACATGAAAAGGTTTGACCACCACTGACATAACCTGGTCTCAGGTGCTAATGGTTTTAAAGAGATAGCTCAAACGAATTTTGTGTCAACAAACCATTCTGAGAAAAATATGTTTTTGCTCCATTTCCCAACTGGAATCATGTTATGTTTGTTTTGTTATTGATTGACTTAGGACACTATTTAAAGCAAAAAGCATGTTACCTGCCCTTTAAAAAGATATGACACATTTATTCCAACAATAGTCTTCAACAGGGAGCTACAAAATCTCTGAACAAATCCATATTCAGGGGGATCAT
Source organism: Aulonocara stuartgranti (assembly GCF_965226115.1). Lineage (NCBI taxonomy): Eukaryota > Metazoa > Chordata > Actinopteri > Cichliformes > Cichlidae > Aulonocara > Aulonocara stuartgranti. The sequence continues at coordinate 1,393,945 of NC_138945.1, forward strand.
AAGCCAATAACAGCTGATCTAAAAGCTCACAGCATGTGACGACACATTTTGAGCTTGTACATCTCAGACAAACGGGTTTAGTGTAGATTGACAAAAAGCAGGTCAGGTGCAGAAAGGCACGGCAAAGTCACATTTACAAAGTATTTCCAAACAATGAGTGCTTACCTTTGCATGAATTCGAGAGTAAAAGCCATCTCCGGTGGGTATTGGACGTTCCAGACATAAAACATGGAGAAGACGTAGCTCAAGGCCACAATGGGAGAGGTGATGTGGTCATTGACAAGTAACCCATCAACAGCAATCTTGAATTGCTGGTCACCTTAAACACAGATAAAAACCATGTACCATTTACAAAAAAAAAAAAAAATCCTATATTTTAAGGCAAGCAAAACATTTCTTTAATAAATATGACACAACAACAGCTTATAACAACAGCTAACAACAGCTTGCTGGGATACAAAAAAAGATTTAACTACAAACCTCTGATTAGGATGCATGGGGTCACTGGGAGTTCGACTTCAGGATCTGCAGAGATCTGTTTTGGTGACAGACATGATACATGAATTAATGTTTCCAGTACACACAAACCTGCTGGCAAATTGACTATCTGCTAGTGTCTTCATCAGACAGAGGTAGCCATTATGCACAAACATTAATGTAAATAGTTTATAGATAGAGAGTTTATAGAGAATATCAGCAGCACAATTAGGGGAATCTATACTTCCTACTGTGGTTGGTTACTTGGTTCACCACTGGATGCAAATAATTATCTTGCACACAGTTTAAAATCTACAACATCTACCTCTTTTTTGTGGAAGAGTTTATAAGAGTCTTCCTTGAAGTATTTTGAAATGCCACAGATGAGCTGTATTGGACCTTCGCCCATCTTCATCCCTTTGGAGTCAAGGAAGTCATTGATCCCCTTTTCTTTTTTGGAAAGTTCCTGTTCAAGGTTCAAGGTGTTAATTTTGTACAAGTACATAAGACTAACACTCATTTTCGTTTGGAGCTATGGAGAGAATTTTGAAAAAAATAAAAATAAAAATGAATTATTTCATTTTCATTTGCAACCTGTTCTGTTTTGATCTCAAATGTCCTGCTTTTTTGGTTGTCACTTCCTGATTTTTGGTCTCAAATCTATTCCATTTGATTGTTCATCCAAGTTATTCTATTTGATTGGTTGCCAGTTTATCTTTTTTGGTCTCAACTCTCTTTTTGGTTGCAAATCTTTTTCTGATTGATTAATAAAGACAAAATTCTCTCCATATGGAGCAGCACAGCACAATCATAATAATAACAATAACAACACACCTGTGCCAGCTTGTTTTGTACAGAGAAGCCAAGGAGTTTAGATGCATGATCAAACAGGTGAGGAACTTCAAACAGGAACGGCCACTCGTCCTTTACAACGGCAATAGTGGTATCATCATCGTTGAGGATTTCACGCTGAATGGGATATGTTTCAGTCATCAATTTTCGAACAGATGACTCCTAAAGATATGAGGCAGTTAGACAAACAGTCGAACAGTTAGTCAAACTAACCAATTAAAATAATAAAACAGGGTATCAATTTCAATTGACTATGGGCATAGTGATCTACAGACGATCTACAATTTCACAATGTGTCCTAAATTGTACTTGGACCCAGACCTTATCGCATTACTCCTGCTATATACTATTGCTGTGTGAATGGTTGTATGTCTAGATGGTGGACTGTAGGAACCGAATTGCCCTTCGAGGATTAATAAAGCTTTCTGTATCTGTAATGGATGATTGCAGACCCACCTGAAGATCCTGGGTTTGAAAGGCACGTTTCAACTCATCTCGTTTAGACAGCAGGTCTTCTCTACACACGGCCCCCTCAATGATTGGATCCCACGCCACACATCCATACAGATCTGAATTCCTGGGCCTTTTCTTTGTTGAATTTTCACCCCCTGCTTGCCTCTTCAGTGAGCTTTGTGGCCTCTTCATATTTTCAATTCTGTGTTTCAGCTGACGAAAGAGAGTTTCAGAACCATCTTTTGCAAAAGGTTTGTTTCCAAACGGCTCTGTCAGCTTGAAGGAGGCAGGATATTGTCCTACAATCATACTGGCGAGTTCCCTCAGCTTTTGTCTACCAGGTCTTCCTGGGTGTTTATGGAGGTAATCTTCAGCGACGATCCGAACCATCTCTCGTCTGTCTTTCCCCATTATGTACTTTTTTTCACGCAACTCATCCATGACTTTTGAGGGACATTTGTGCCATGGTACTGAATATGCGTCTTGGGATGGGGAGTCGGCTGTCTCAGGTGGTGTTGAGGGCAGCTGAAACCTCTGTGGTTCAGGTGTTGATGAGGGGCCAGGCCGGGTGAACTGCGGTGGAGTTTGTGAATCTATGGATGACATGACAAACATCTCCATAAATTAAACACATCACAATTGTTGCAAATCAATTAATACATTGGTCCTCAATGTCCAGTTTGGGTCAACCAGGAATACAAATGGACCTAATTATGAAAACCAATTATAGAGTAATTATTGCCATGTACAGCTGATGGCAACTTTTATTTTTCCCTCGAAGCAAAAGTAGGACAGTAGTTTCATTTTTTACAAAAATGCTTGCTATTTGTCCTAACTGCAGTAGTCCTTTTGCGTAGCTCAGTAAGACCAGCATTCAATTTGCATATGTAGTGCCTTTAACCTGCACACTCTCTGTGACAACTGAGTTACTTGAGTTCAAATCAAATTCTCCAACCACTGTCTTTATGTTCTGGTCATAGAGCTCTGGATAGAACCGTGTTGAGTCTGAGACATGAACCTGGGAACGAAACAAGGTACCACAAGACTGATAAGCCTGAAGCAACTGGTGCCGTTCAGCCAGAGACTTGGTTACATTTATGAAGTTCTTACTTGCCCTAATGCACCTTTTAAAATAAGAATGTAATGCCTTGTGCATAGGGCTCTGCTCGTATATACTATTCCCAAGAGATGTTACAGTCTCCCTTGGAACACCATACTGCCCCAGTTCACAGGCTAGTGCATCCACAGTATATTCCTGTTGAATATCACTTATAGTTCTCATTTCATTTGCTATTTCTGTTATTGTGGAGGCTGGAACCAAATATTTTGCCTGTAAACCCAAGTAAAACTGAGCAAGACTCTCTGTGAAGTTGTCTTTCACTTGATCACTGCAGAAATTATCACTTTGTTCTGCATCAATGTTAAAACTTTCAGGTTCTTCAGGTTCTACATGTGATCCTTCACCTTGGAAAGACCGTTCTGTTAGTTCACATATATGAACTGGGGCTATCTTGGTAACATCCCACCCTTTATGGTATCTGGAAATATGCGTTAGGGATGACTTTACATTGAATGTCTTAGAACATCCATCAAAGGGACACGTTACAGTCAAACCCTCATCTATGTGACCACTCAAATGACACTTTAAAGTTTTAAGATCATCATATTCACTGCTGCAAAAATTAAACAAGCACCTTAACTGTACAGACACATTACGGTTCCATGTTTGTGTGCTCCTTCTGTCTACATGAGCTCGTGACATATGCACAGCAAGGCTACTGTATGTGTTAAACTTCCTTCTGCAATCCCTATGGCCACATAAAAAAGATACATTATTATTATTTCTGTGTGTTCGGCAGTGTTTCAAGTAATCAGTCGAAGACCGAGCGTTAAAGCCACAAATGTTACAAGTCAACATTTTTAAGAGATTGAATTTGCCAATTGACGGATAGCCAGAATCAGAACAGAATCAATATGAAAACAATAAATTTATATCAGCACAGTGAAGCACATTCACTTTTCAGGTACCTTCAAATAAGTAATCTGCGTTGGGCTGCATGGGCCACTCTCTTTGGGCTGCAATGTTTTCTGCAATGAAATCTGATTCTACTTAACTATCACCCCTTTTAATTATTACCATGTTCAGTTGCATGCTAACGTAACACAGTGAGCTATAACAATACACACATGTGGCTAATTTACACACACACAAGCGCGCGCATCCAACTTATGGGCTAACGTTAACTTTAGTTGGGCAAACCACGCTTCAAAATAACGCAAAACCCACACATTCAAATGTTACCATGAAACACACACGGCTACCAACTGACTATCGAGACCAAATTTCATGTAAGAGGGAGGGAAAAAATGGTTTTTGACGTACTTACGAAGCGCAGGCGGCTAGCTAATGCTAACGCAGCTAGCAGCAAACGTCCACTCACATACACACCACTACCAACTGCCTATCGAGACCAATTTAATGTACGAGGGGGAACAAGGTGGCACTCCATTCTCATTCTCATTCCACACAACCAACCTGTTTCCAACTTTCCTTGTGACTTGCAGAAATTTAGGTAGGCACTGACCGCACTGAAAGTAATGGCGTCGGAATATTCTGGCTGGGGGAGAAAATTCTGCCTCGCGCAACAGCAAACTTTCCGTATTTCGCAAAACGGAGCGAATCCGTAGCAAATCCACGGTAAAGGGACCCCTAAATTTACGGATTTTTTTTAACAGTGTATAACATGGCCATCGTAAACGGTAAGTAAAACAAAACCTATTATTGGATTTTTAAAAAGTGTTATGTTAACATATTATAGGATATTCAAACTATTTTTTTTTCCTAAAACAAAAGCTTAATTTTTAGGAGTTCGGGAGAACGGCCCAGGACCCTTTTCTTCAGAAACGGGCGCTTTTACAGCTGGAACTAGTTCTCTAACAGGCACAAGGTGTGTACAGCATTACTGGATTTTTAAACGTATGTATGTTTTAAACTAGCGATTGTTTTAAATTATGTAATAACGTTTTTGTTTGATTAGTTCCAGGGTTAACAAACTGAGCAGGAAAACATTCAGACCCCGCGACCACAGAGCCCTACCTTACATCAGGTGTGTATACAACGCGATGTATAGTTGTGTATTTTTTTTTTAAAGGGGTTTAAACAATTACAAATGTTCTAAACTGACCGTTTTACACATACAGAGCCACGCCAGAGAACCGTGTGTGTGGAGGAGCAGGACCATCCCGAATAACGCACACTACAAGGTAAGCATAGGCATAATAAATTAGATAAAAAGAGATAGAGAGGGAGACACGGTTATTCAGTTTGAAATGGGTACATGTATAAAATGTTTTAACACATGTCTATCTATCTTCACAGACTGCAGAACAGCACCCCTCCTCATAATGATCAGGACACCGTACGATTCCAGACGTTTTTGGAATGTTTAAGCAGTATCGACCTCCCAGAACAACAAAAACCTGGAGCTTTGTGCAACAGTGGAGAGTCAGAACCGATCTTCATCAGCGAACCTGCAACACCTCCGAGTGAGTGGCTACATCGCGATTTCTCTGATGTTTTTGAGTACAGTATATCAGATTTTGATCTAGTTCATATACCCACCACCCCACAATGTGTCAGAAATAGCGTTGATTCACACATAGATTTCGAAGAAGGCGGCATAACAGACTCTCAAATATCAGCGGCGTATGATGCTTACATAAAGCTTCCAGACGCTCAGCCTGCTGAACAGAGTCATATAGCCTCAATAGCTGATAAATTATGTTTGATTGAAGCTAGACTCAATCAATACCACCAAGAAGCACAGGTACAAAGGCAACAGTTTACCAAACTCATAAACAAAGTGTGTAGTACATTAGACAACATCTGCAGCAAAATTTCAAGTCCCTGACTTTTAAAATCCAGACCATGGACCCTCCAAATAAATTATTTAAACATAATAACGGAACCTCCACTCCTGTTAGATGTTTTGACTTAGAGACTTTTATGCAGTGGGCTGAAGAAACAGATAAAAAATTAGACGATATTATAGCTAGACTTAATAGGGTGCCTGCATCAGCCTCATCCGATACACATCCTTGTCAGACTGTTCCTACATCTGCTATTGCTGATGGGGCTATTGTTGCTAATAATAGTGATAGTACAGCAGGTGTTGCTCGGGCCGTTGCTGTTACTGATGCTAACCATATAGCTTGTGCTGCTGGTGATTTTGCGTCTGATGCACAATCTAGCCGGGTCACCTCTGCTGCAGCTACTGCAGTTGTTATTGAGCCCGTTGTGCAGTCTGGATCCGGCAGCTGCTCTCAGTCACACATTAGAGAGATACCTAATTTTAATGCTCGCGAATTGCGTGAACGCCTTGATTTTAGGGGTATAAGTCTCGATCATCCAGAACAAGTGCCGGCGCGAGTGCTTAGCCAATGTGATAGACAGAGCTGTGGCGGGATCCCAACAGGGCAGTGTTCTAAACGTGGTCCTGCGTGGCCCCTCGCTGGCTTCAGATGTTCAGGCTGTTTTAAACGCTGATGATCGGTATGATCCGGAGCTGTTTCTCGATCAAATTGCACAAGTTATGCAGAGTAATGATGAATCTATCGGTGATGATGAATTAGAGTTTATTGTCACGGTAGCTCAGAACAGTAGTGGCGGGTCTCGCTTAAGACTGGCGCACATACCTTTATGATGAGATTCTCTCAAAGAAAGGCAGACATTTATACACACCAAACAACACAAACAACAATTTGTGCTTCTCCCTATGCATAGCACATTCATTAAACTCATCATCCTCTGAGCATGAAAAACTTGCTACAGCTAAACAGATGCATGCTGAAGTAGGTCTATGCGACACACAGCAAGTATCATTCTCTGATGTCGGTAAATTTGAGAAGCACTTCAACATTAAGATTGTAATCTATTACCACACAGAAGGGCGTAAACGCCTGGAATGTTTTTACACACATGAAGAGCCAAACCCTAACACGTTGATGATGTATCTCCATAATCAACATTACCACCTGATTTTAAACCCGACCGCTTTTTTGGGGGGGTCCTATGTGTGTAATTTCTGTTACAGTATATATAATACACCATTACAGCACAGCTGTAAACATAGATGTAACACATGTTACACACTCTGTCAACATCACAGGGGACCCACAGTGAAATGCAGCGACTGTAACCGCATCTGCAAATCACAACACTGTTACCAATAACACAAATTACCTGAATTAAAACACAACATGATCCCCTGTGATAATATGAAACATTGCATGCACTGTGGCACCACATATAGAGAATCCAAGAAATTGCCACACAAATGTGCGCAGCCTAGATGCGAGCACTGCCGCGAACCTAAATTAGCAGGAGACTCCGACCATCAGTGTTTCATACAGCCTGTTGAAAAACAGAAGCCTAACGATAAATACATTTTATATGATTTTGAGACGCGGTACCACAACGGTAAACACGAGGCTAACTTTGTGTGTGCGTCTGATCTGAAGGGCAATAAGTTCACATTTAATACATTAAAGTGTGTGGAGGCGTTTGTGCAGCATTACAGACGCCCAAGGTTTCGTGGGTACACTTTCATAGCACATAATGCATCTGGCTTTGATAACTACATACTCCTCGAGTACTTTGTCAGACAGAGCATAACACCTAGTGTCATAATGAGCGGCAGCCGTGTGATTTTAATGCATGACAGGGACTATGACCAGCGGTGGATTGATTCGTTCAGCTTTTTGCCCATGGGCCTTGCCAAAATACCCTCTGCTTTAGGTTTTCAAGACCTGCAGAAGGGCCATTTCCCACACAGGTTTAATACGAGGGATAATGAGCGTTATGTGGGCCCGTACCCAGACCCCTCCTTCTACGGCTATGAGCACATGTCTGAAAGCGATAAGGTGCGATTCATGGAATGGTACCAGGTTGCCTCACAGAATCCCTTTGATTTTCAGGCTGAACTCAGGCGTTACTGTGTTAACGATGTTGATGTCCTGCGTAAAGCATGCAGCATTTATCGTGACACGCTACTGGGTTGTACTCAAGTTGATCCATTCATGTATACCACCCTGGCTGCATTTAGTATGGGTGTGTATAAAACGCTGTTTCTGCCTAGAGACGTGCTCGCTCTCACGTATGAAGGGGCATACGTTGAGCAGAACAAGACGTTTTCTAACGTCTCTATTGAATGGCTTCAATATGTGTCCCACACCACCAACAAAGTGGTAAAACATGCTCTCAGAGGAGGCGAACAGAGGGTTGGACCGTATTTTGTGGACGGTTTTGACCCCACAAGTAATACAGCTTATGAATTTGCAGGATGTTTTCACCACGGTTGTGTTAAATGCTACCCCGAGAGTGAAGTTAATCCTGTCAGCAAAGCATCCTATGGACTGCTGCATCGCATGTTTTGTGACAAAGTTGATGCACTGAGATCACAACACAGTGTGAGCGTAATAGTGATGTGGGAGTGTGAATGGGCTGCCTTGAAGCAGACAGACCCTGCAGTTGTGGCTTTCATGCATACGTACAGAAAGCCAGAACGCCTGAATCCCCGAGACGCCCTTTTTGGCGGTCGCACAAATGCTCTAAAGCTGTACCACAAGACTGCTTGTGATGAAAAAATATTTTACTACGACTTCACCAGTCTCTATCCCACAGTGCAGTCTAAAAAAGACTATCCTGTAGGACACCCTCAAGTCATTTACACCAACTTTGACAAGCTAGAAAATTATTTCGGCTTTGTTAAATGCACAGTGCTCCCACCTAAGGGTCTTTTTCACCCCGTCCTACCCTACAGATGCCATGGAAAACTGATGTTTCCACTCTGCAGCATGTGTGCTGAAGACCAGAACCAGCATACTGCATGCGGGCACAGTGACAGTGAGCGGGTGTTGAAAGGCACATGGGTCTCATTTGAGCTTGAAAAAGCTGTTGAGAAGGGATACAGGGTTCTTGCTGTTGACGAGGTGTGGCATTTCCCCAATAAGACCGACACATTGTTTAAAGACTATGTGAAAGCCTTCCTAAAACTCAAACAGGAGGCCTCGGGGTATCCTGAACATGTGAACACACCTGACGAACAGCAGAAGTACATAGACGAGTATTATGAGAAGGAGGGAATAATGCTGGACCCATCCAAGATTTGTGTAAATAAAGCTGTTCGTAACTGTAACAAGCTGTTGTTAAACTTGTTATGGGGTTGTTTCAGCATGAGGTCAAACATGGCATCATCTGAGCTCATTACAGACCCTTCCAGATTTAGCCAGCTAATGTTCAGCGACCAGTACGACGTGCGTCAGTTTTGTTTCATCTCTGACGACGTCGCAATGGTGCAGTGGCGCCACGCTGATGGTAGAGCTTCCCGTGTGAAGGACGTTAATGTCTTTGTCGGGGCCATGACCACTGCACACGCCAGACTCATGCTGTATGATTTGCTAGACAACTTGCAGCAGCGCGTGCTGTATTGTGACACGGACAGTGTCATTTTCACGGCACGCCCTGGCGAGTGGATGCCTCCTCTAGGTCAGTTTCTGGGGGATCTCACAAGTGAATTAGATTGTGGAGAGGATGGTGTGGAGGATTACATAGTGGAATTTGTTTCCGGTGGGCCAAAATGTTACGCGTATCACACAGCGCTGGGCAAGACCCAGGTGAAATGTAAAGGCGTAACACTGAATGCATTAAACTCGAAAGTTGTCACCCACGACTCCTTGAAAGGTTTAGTCCGCAAGTTTGTAGCCAATCAGACATCAGACGCACACCTAGTTGCCGTGTCTGATAGCATCAGACGCGATAAAAAGAAGCTTCATTTGAAGAATGAAACCATTGTGAAAAAAGTTAAAGTTGTTTACAATAAGCGCCGTGTGCTCCCAGACTTCACAACCCTTCCTTATGGATTTTAAATTAGAACAGCGGTTTGACGCCCGGTTGCAGCATCCGTTCAGCATGGTGGTCAGCGGTCCCAGTAACTGTGGCAAGACTTTTTTTGTTAAAAACATAATTGAAAACTCTTCCAGGATTATATCATGCAGCATTGATAACATTGTGTATATATACTCATGCTGGCAGCCACTATATGACCAGCTTCTTAAGATAAGAAACATAAACTTTGTTAACGGTATACCCGAATCTCTTGCTGATGACACCCTTCTGCCTGCAGAAAAGAACAATTTGTTAATTATAGACGATGTAATGAACGATGCAGCTAACAATTTAGAAGTACAAAATGTGTTCACAAAGTATGTGCATCATAGGAATTTGAGTTGTATACATCTAGTTCAGAATTTGTTTATTCAGGGAAAATCCAGTAGAACCATTTCCTTGAACACTAATTACCTAATATTGTTTAAAAATCCAAGAGATAAATATCAGGTTATGCTTTTAGCCAGGCAAATGTTTCCTGGTAATACTAAATATTTTATAGAAGCGTTTAATGATGCCACATCGACAACATACGGGTATCTTTTAATAGACTATAAAGCTAAGACCCCGGACTATTTAAGACTCAGAACAAATTTACTGTCAGACCGTCCGGTTGTTTACATTCCAAAACAAAAATCAGCAAAGAGGTGAGAGGATGTCATCACGCATGCGGAGGAATCTGTCTCTGTTGGAGATGATATACAGGGCTCCTCCTACTCTACGCAGAGTTATTATTAGTAATTCAAACTTAGATTTTATCAATGCATTGTGTGAGATAGCCTTTAATGTATTGCATGGTAACATTCCACTGACCAATCAGCAGTACAAACAGCTAAAAAAGAAAAAAACAATAATCAGACTGATTGCAGACAAAAAAATAAAATCTTTGAAAAAGAGAAAGACAATCAACCAATCTGGAGGGTTTTTACTGCCGTTATTAGGGGCTGCAATCCCTTTCATAACCAGTCTGATAGCAAACAGGTGAAAATGGAACATGTGCAAAAGATGTTTTTGGTACCCCAATACCAGTTGGACTTAATAAAGCAACAGCAGCAGCAGCAGCAGCAAACAGGCACCATCAGACAACAGTCTCAGAACGAGTTGGACAAGGAGATGTTACAAGTGTTACAAGATTCTGACATAGATGTGTATGAGAAGGCTAAAAAATACAGCGATGTTCTCCAAAGATACCTCACCCTTGTGAGACAAGGTGCCCGTGAAAAGAATGTATTGTCTTTATCATTACCTGAACAATTTAACAGGGATGTGCAACCCCAGTCGGCGGACACATTGCCTGTTCATGGTGATGCCGGGGTGCGGGATCTTGTTGCGGAGAATGTTTTAACACACATACCTAAAAGGAGTAGGAGGAATGCAGAACTTATTCTATCAGCGGTGAGCCGTTCGCCACACTTGATCTCTTACAACGACAAAGGCGAAATTGTTGTTGATAAACAAACCATCCCTGGTTCACACATTTATGATCTAATTAAAGCCGTCACAACCACACACACACCTTCTGAGGGTTTGAGACCTATCGGCTGGACAGAGTTTTTAAAAGCTTTCTCAGATTTAAACATACCGTTATCAGCCATATCTAACACAGGCATACGTAAGACCGTCGCCATGTATAAAACCGATTACACACTGTCTGAAGACTGCGGTTTTTTAAAACACACACCAAAAAAGAACACCCCCGGTGGACCGCTGCGACATAGTACACTAAAAAAAATAAAGAATAAAAAAAACAAATTAAAGGGGGGTCCTGTAGAGTGGTTGGATTTTTGAATTCAGTTTTTTTTTTCTTATTGCAGAAATAGTTTTTCTGCTAAAAATATTTGCTGTTTAGTGTTTTTCAACTGTTATGTTTTTTTTTCACTTATTGCTGCTAAATTGTTTTGTTTTATTTTCTTTTATTACTGTTAAATATTTTATGTCTTTTATTACTGGTTAATGTTTGATTTCTTTTATTTATGTTTAAACAAAGTATGTTATGAATCTATATATATATATATATATATATATATATATATGAGATTTGATAATAAATACCATTGACTCGATTAAATCATGCTCTCATGTTGTTTTTATTATTATTCTCATTAGTACATATCAGTATCCACATTGCACACACACATAATCACTGCATACAGCAACAGGTTGTATGTTGTTGACAAATCGACACACCATAGCATCATTACAAATTAAATCAGACCCATACATGTTAAGCAGGCGGGCATAAGATACACCATTTTGCATATGATATAAAAAAAATACACAATGTTGACCGCATGTGATGGAGAAGTCGTTCTGCACTTGTTTTCCTGAATATAAAACAGTGGAGCAGTTTTTTAGAAGAAACACCTTTATTGCTGGGGGAAAACTGTCTAACGAGTGACCAAAACTATCAAAAAAATAACCGCGTCTGTCTCTCGAAATATAAACAGCAAGCCAATGTTCCCCTGGCATCGTAGAAGGGTGTGTGTTTACAATACACATAGCAGGGAGTCTTTGAAGCCGTTCAGTGGTTAGCTGATCATAGGCTAACACGCCTAGGAAATGTGTGTTTTTATTGATAATGCCACCGACCACGGCTGATAGTTCTATAGTGTTCATGACCGTTTTTGTCTCAATAGTAGTCCAAGAGCACTTGTCTCATGTTAGATATTTCAATGACTGAATCAAATACAGAACAACACAAGAGGTTCACTGTACGGGGTAGTGGATTTCTGAAACGGGTTTCCAATCTCACGTTCCCTGTTTTAATTAACGACACATTCCCTGAATGTCCTTCGTCAGCTTCCAGATTGAAACAGAATAAAGTGTAGCCGTTACCAAAGTCGTCACGTGTTATGGCCAACGATCTGTCCTTTAAATGTCTTCCTGTGGTTTGTATCAGCTGGTAAAATTCTCTGATATAGTGTTTTCTCTGGAAATTTGGCTGGAATGGTTTAGCAGGATAAGCCTGACTATCAGCATATAAAGACATAAATTCTATATCGCAGTTTTCAAAATGAAATGGATTACGCTGGTAGGAGCCTGTGTATGCTTCATTGTCTATGAATGCAATGATGACAAATTTAGGTATCCTACCCATAAATAAATGGTCATTTGTTGATATTCTAGCCCCTGCAGGTATGGAGAAGGTCTTTAAAGATACTCTGTCTACCGTGTATTTTGCGTTTGCATGGTGCAATGCCTTGCTGTGTGCAAGTCTGACGCTAGGTGATACACTAACTTTCTTGACAAAGAGACTGGCTGAGACAATTTTAACTCTGTATGCATTGGCATCCGCTGTCATGAGAGCAAATTCATCTTTAGAGCGCACAAATTTCAGCGACAGGTCGATTCCATTAAGTAACAGTTTTTCTTGAAAAAACAGGTCTGCATGTACTGGTGCAATCAATTCAACAATACTACTATTTGCTGTGTAGCCACCTCTGGTCATCAGACCCTGGTTCTCTCCTTCTATAGATGTGTCATTCATGTGTGATGCTGTATCCTTACAGAATAACCCGGTGCTGAACTGTGTGTCTAAAGTGTCCTTATTATAATTGATAAGACATTCTATCACACCTCTGTATGGATATGTATTGGATGATTGACTAATGAGCCGGTCTCCCAAATTAATATCGACTTGACTAAATATGCTGCATCCAGGATAATTAATAAATCCTACATTAGCATCCCTAGCCAGGTTTGAGCCATCAGCGTTTGTGATTCTCACCCGTGTGTAGATATATGAGTCATTTAGATCCAGGTAATCTTCACCCGACGATGAGATGTAAAACTCGATCGGCCCTCCATCAGTGATTGCAGATACAGGTGGGATTTCAATAAATGTACTTTTCTCAATGCTAGTCTGTGTGTATGGGACAGTAAAAAGATCGAGCTCTGTTTTTACACATTCTCCAGAATGACTGTGTAACAGTGCCATTTAGAATATGTCAAGCGCTGCAGTTTTTGAACGACTGGTTCTGGGTCTTTTCACTCTGCGTGACGGTGTCCGTTTGGTGGCTCTCCTGCTAGGTTTTGTGGTTTTACGCTTTTTAGACAACGGCTGCCCTGGGGGTGGGGTCTTAGATGGTTTGGGCGTATACACATACAAGCCGTTACCGTCCTGCTTAGTGGTTGAGGGTCTAGTTATGTTGGTTATGACATCAGACACTATGCCCGATGCGGCTGTTTTTAGGTGTGGTTTGACTATGCTGACTCCTTTTTTAAACAGCGGTACTGCAAATCTAAACAAGCTACGGAACAACCCACCCAGACCTGTCCCATATTGTGTACTGGTCCCAACATACCCTCCGAGCTCTCCACCAGCCTATGATAAGTAGTATTTTACATATTTTGAGTCATCAGAGTTGTAGACGGCCATCCTTTTTTTTCAAAAATGCTGTGTTATCGGTCGGAAGTGTAACTTGACAAACACTTTGCCGTATAAAAAGGGTATGTGTTGATTTCGATCGTCTTTCAAATCAATTTCTATGTCGTCGATTAATGTCTTTGACACAGGTGTGTAGTGTGGGCTGTCAAATTGTAGAATAGGCAACCGGCGGTCATCGTCTGTAATATTTATAGCTCTTAATAGCCTCGCGTGGGCGTCACCCACAAGCTGGTAATCAACGATATCTGAATAAATAAAGATGTTATATTTTCCCCCGTATATGTCTGCGGGGTGCGGGGCATATGTGTTTTTATAATGAAGTGCAAACGGTTCTCCTGTTTTGAATCCTAGGATTTCCGCCAGTCTCCCTCTAAATGTGAGAATAGTCCCCCTAGGCCCCATAACACAGGCATGGTTACTAACGGCGTTGTACTGCATTTTAATGTCTCCAGTGGCTTGGTGCTGTTGACATTTAAAATTAAATTCTTTTATTATCTGTTCCACAGATGCATAATGGCCCACAGACAGTTCGATCATGGTTACGGCTATGGTTCCGTCTTTGACGGGGTCATGAATTTCCACTTCCGAATCTGATTGTGGAAAAGTCCGCCATATGCGTGGGTACTGTATCTCTATAACAGCGACCTCATATGGCTGATCCAAAACAATAGGTTTTGCTAGCTTTGTTCTAAAATTAGATATCTTATTACCCGGGTAAACATGTGATGAAGCATTCGAGAAGAGGCTTACATAGAAGCCTGCATTGTTGTTCTTTTTATTCATGCTTTCTCAGTCTATGCTCAGTGTTGAATGAATGTGTGTAGAGCTGCGTCATCTGAGTTAATTACGCCTCAACGATGTCTTTTTCTGGAATCCACGAATTAAAGCTGTTGGGCCATCCTAGCCATTTCACTAGCACCTGCTTTTTCCGACCCACTTTTTTTCTAGCCAATATGTTTTCAATTTTAAATGTTTTGTTTTCATCAACAACCACACGTTGTATCTCAGGCTCATAAAATGACCCTTTCAATACCTCTCCTGCTAAATCCACTAGTCTGTACACTGGGGGCTGTCTCCCTATACGTTCCTTGACTGTGAAAATCTCATCGGTGTAGGTCTGCTCGTATCCTTTTCGAAACTTTCCTCTCAGTTTTGATATTCGTACAGTGTCACCGATATTAAATTTAAAGCGCAGTTCCCTCTGAGGCCTCGTTTTGTACAGCGCGTTGAAGACCGACTTCTCATTATCCTTATTCACCTCTGCCGGAGCCATTTGGATAGATCTGTGATAAGCATTGTTATATGCTTGTGTGAGATCTGGTATGATATCTACATATCTCCGGGAGTTGGCTGATGTTAAGTACTTCCACATTCTACCCTTGAAGCTACGATTGAATCTCTCGACAATACTGCATTTAACCTCGCTAGCTGTTGAGAAATGCTTGATATTATATCGCTTCATTAGCTGTTTAAAGGTTGCATTATAAAACTCTTTGCCTTCATCTGTTTGTAGTTTCACAGGGATCCTACCCTCACTAAGTATATCCTCAAAAGCAGCTGATACAACAGACCCTGTCTTGTTTGTTAGGCATCTAACCCATGCGTATTTTGAGAATACATCTATACATGTTAGCAGATATCTCACATTATCATTATCTGTCACATATTCACACATGTCAACCAGATCGGCTTGAAACTGTTTGTCGACCCCTGTCACCAATACTCTATTTCTGGGGAAATGGATCCTCGCAGGTTTATGGAGTGTGTAGGTGTCGTCTTGCTCTAAATAATGTTTGACCTGAGATAGTGGAGGTGTTACACCTGATGCCTCCCCTGCCGCTATACGTAGCTTATTTAAACTGGCTAACCCCGCAGGATGGGCTGGATCATGATATATTTTATGCAATGTGCTTTCCATGATTTACAAACCACAAATGACTATGATGTTGATGTTAACAAGTCTTTTTATTTAATTTTCACAAAGACACAATCACAGACAATGGATACTTGGACACCCCACATTAAACCAGATGTAACCCAGCCCAGTAGTTTCCAATCATGCGGAGCATGGCTGGTTTAACACGGCGGGCGCAAGTACTTGCATCTAGCAGGTGCCCAATGTTGTCATTAATGGCGCATACTATATATCGCTCTGATCTCAGTTCACACATGATGTGTTCTGCAACTCTGCGGATTTGTGTTCCAGACCCATCTGCAGTGGATGAGCGTACAAACAGCCGGATGGCAGGGATGAATCGGTCAGTCTGGAGCCTTATCATCACATCATCATAGTAGGTGTCGAAGAAATACTCAGACAATTCCTGCAAGCAGCTGTGTTGCACCTGACTGGGGTGGCCTGTTTGGCATCCGTAACATGTCTCTTGTATAAACTCATTCAAAGCCAACATTAACAGGTGGAGAGTTGCGAGTTTGATGTCGATTACAGTTTCATCCCACAGGTCTGATATGAGGGGGTCCTGCGAGCATTGTGGTGAGGGTGGTGGAGTCTGGGGGGTCGGGATTAGCAGCTCTGTTGATGGTGACTCCAACAGGTCCCACGAGGGCGTGTCATTCTCTGTAAAATGAAAACCACAACCTGTTAATTTGTCACATAGATACACACTCAACCCCACACACCCGCACATTAAACCTACCAGTTTATTGTTTAGCTGTCGGAAGGTCTTATGATTTTAGGTTTACACAGGGTACCAGGCAAACCAGTCTTCGGACAACTCGCCAGATCGTCAAAAACAAGGCGCTTTCTAATACTCTCGTACGCAGTGTTGAGTCTGTCCCTCTTGATCGCGTCATCAATCTGGCTAAACAGACGCGACAAACCTCTCCAGTCGCACCACTGTATAAAAAACAAGTCCTTAAACCATCTTGTGCGCTCTTCGAGGTTTAGAGGGTATGGATTTAACCTCCAGTTTTCAAGCCCTCTGGAAGCAATAAGACTATCCCTGTCATCACATACACTGAGAAAAATAAAGTCGTCGGGGTTGCGATTGAAACGATCAGCCTCAACCCTGTAAAGCTCAGGGCCTGATGCACTGTTCCACTGGGAAACATACAGCAGCTCTGGGAAACCCACATTGTCCAGGTCCGCACACACTACGGTGCGGAAGAGCTTCCAGTTTTTAGTAGACATGACTTGGGCTTCCCCCCAAAACAATCCCTCACCACAATCTACACTAAGCACAACTGTCCCTTCGGTATATTTAATGGCATACACATACCCTTCGACGCCTCGATATTCTAACTTAAATACAGTTCCATCTGCGGCGTTTCCACAGCGTTGCTTTTTACGTTGAGGACCCCGACTGCATACTCCTGAAGACATACCTAGAGTGCCTGTGGCATGGGCGATGTCCTGGCTGGGTGTCATTCCGAGCTCCATAGGTCGATGCGTCGGGGATCCTTAGCGCGATGTGTCGGTGCTCCTCAGACCGTGGCGGTGATGCTCTTAGAATGTGAAAGGATCACTTTTATACCCATACAACCTAGCACATCCCACTAGGAGGAGTCGTTCCCGCCCAGAGGGTAAGAACACCTGAACGCGCATGCGCACACACACACGAAACTGGTCAAACCGGTTGTCAAACCGGTTTGGTTGGCCGCCATCTTGGATAGGTGCCATCGTATTACTGAACACTGTAAATCAATTGCAGTTAGAGGCTACATTAATTTCCCCTCTGTAAGCACTAATTGAAACTATCTGAGCACATTACAAGTACATATTTGCTTACTCTGTATGCTCAAATGTGACCTGTTATAGCCAACAGAAAAAAAGCGGAGGCCCGAAAAACAGGTGGGGGTCCTCCACCACCACCACTCACAGAGCCTGGCCACTTGGCTTCCACATTTGTGATAATGTTGGCAGCATCACATATGATCTTCACAGTGCAGAGAACACAAATTAGCATCCATTACTATAATGAAATAATTTGTTAGTTTGAAATGCTACAGGGAACTATGTACCTGTACATTAATGCTGTGGAAAGACTTCCTGTTCACATAGTCTCCTTCATTTACTGAAGGAGCAATGATTGGAATGCGAGTGCCATCTATACAGCCAATCACGCCTGGGAACCCTGAGAATAAATGTAAAATTTAAGTAGTAGTTCAAGTATCACCACATCATGAATTAAGTTCTGGTCATCCTGATACCTGCAATTTTGTGGAATCCCTCTTTGATAAATCTTGTGGGTCTATGACCGGGGAACACCACAAACGAGTACAGGAGACGTTTCAGTGCAACTGTAACATTCCTGACTGCCCGACAGACGGTAGCCTTGGAAACGTGCTCAGCGTCACCAATATTATACAGAAAGCTCCCGTTTGCAAAAAACCGAAGTGCAATACAAATAATATGCAATGAACTGAGAGCATGTCCGCGATGTGTCACATGAGCAATATTAGGCCTGAGGATGTTATCCAAATGACTTATAGATTGTGCTGAAAAACGGTAACGTTCACACAGGAAATCATCAGGAAATGATAAAATGTCCGAACGCGCTCTGATCACTCTCTCCCGGCGGAGAGCTCTGCGGAGAATTTGGGCTTCAACATCTACTGGCTCTTCAAGGACGGAGCACGCCATGTCTGACACTTCCTACAGTCAGGTTTCTGACAAAGAGGCGGAGAAGGTCAGGGTTAGTTGAAGTAAACCTGCTAGGGGGCAGGTTAGCTTCACGGAGTGTGTCGTCATAGTAACTCACTCAGAATTAATCTAAACTCGCTTTGTGAAACCGAAAACCCAGAGTTTCCGTTAACTCAGGATATACTTACTCAGAGTTTGCACTAAACCGGCTTCCTGAAACAGGGCCCAGGTCGTCTGTTGTTTCACACCATGTTTCCAGGTCGCATGTATTCATGTCCAGGTTTGTTCATGTCAGGGTTCTTCATGTTGTGTTTTAGTTCACCCAGTTTAGGTTAAAGTTTAGTTTTGCATCAGTTTGCCTTGCCCCTTTCTTTGTACCCTTCTATCAGCCTTATTGAACTGCTGGAGTGATGATGTCATAGGACATCATCACTCCATAAGCCAATGAGATTATCACATGACAGTTTTGAATGGGGATATTTCTTTTGAACTGTTTTCAATTTAACGTAATATTTAAGTGTTTCTTAGTTTTAGACTAGCTGGTTAGTCTATTTCAACGTTTTAAACCATGTCCCAGGGTTTTTACTTCACCATTGATGGGGTTTTAACAAGCAAATAAAAGACAGAGCTTAACTCTGTAAAGATTAGATGAAAAATACTCAAAGGATAAATTCAATTGGTTTATTATTTTCTTACATAAGTTGAAAAAAGTAAAACAAGTAACTACAGAAACAACAAAAGAAAAGTTAAACAAGCAAATAAGTAAATGAAGGGGGGAAAGGAGGAGGGGAGGAAACCCCAACAACCCCCTCTGAGCAAGCACGAGGCGACAGTGGGGAGGAAAAACTGCCTTTTAACGGGCAGAAACCTCCAGCAGAACCAGGCTCAGGAGGGGACAGTCAACTGCTGGGACTGGTTGGGGGGGGAGGGTGAAAAACGAAAAAAGATGAAGAAGGTGGAGAATATGTGTTAGGGGGGACAGGAGAGGTGCAAGGTAAGATGGATCACAGGTGGAGGAGGACGAGGCTAAATCATCTGAATAAGCGGCAGAACCAGCCTTTTTTCTTCTTTTTCAGGTATTTTTCCATGAGCTCCTTCTCCAGGATAAGGGTTCTCAGCTGATCGTTTGTTTCTGCATTCTGCTGCTCGAGTTGCTGGCATCTTTGCTTCATTTCTTTTAAGGTTGCTTGTTTTTTTCTAAGCTTTTCTTGCTTTTTGTTGTGCATCTCTTCTAACAGCTCATTTTTTCTCTGGATTTCTTGACTCGTACGCTGCAGGTCTTCATGCATTTTCTCTTGTTGTTGCTTTTGTGCCTGCATTTCAATTATTTGGCTCTTCAAGTCACTGGACTTCAACAACATCTCCTTAATGACCGCTGAGTGTTTCCTCTTCATTCTATCAATCCTACACTGCATCTCTGAACATCGTTTTTCCAGTATTTCCTTTTCTCTTTCCAGTTCAGGTGTTTCACAAAGTTCTAGCAATGCTAGATTCCTTCTCTCAAAGTCCTGGATAATACGTTGTTCTTCTTCCTGTTGCTTTCTTTCTTCAAGAAGCTCTTTATTTTTGCGCTTTATTTGACCAAACCTGACTATCAGATTGTTGTACAATTTCCGTGTGGCTTTGAGTTTGTCCTTCATTTGTATTTCCTTTTCTCTTTTCAGTTGAAGTGTTTCCTCATATTCTTTATTATAAAATTCTTGCAATTCTAGATGCCTTCTCTCAAAGTCCTGGATAATACGTTTTTCTTCTTCCTGTTGCTTTTTTTCTTCAAGAAGCTCTTTATTTTTGCGCTTTGTTTCACCACACTTGACTTTCAGATTGTTGTACAATTTCTGCATGGCTTTGAGTTCGTCCTGCATTTGTATTTCCTGTTCAGTCTTCTGTTGGTGGATTTTTTCAATTGTTTTCTCCGCTTCATTGAGCTTTCCTCGAAGCACCTGATTCTGTTTCTCAATGTTTTGGAGATCCCACTGTATCTCCTCAATATTAGCTTTCTTTCGTTGAAGCTGGGCAGATGTTTCTTTTAATTCAGCACTCTGTGTTCCTGATGAAAGAAAACGAGAAAAAATCTTCTCTCGTCCTTCATCAAACTTCACTCCCGAGCCCTCGTTGATCATTTTTATATCAGGCTGGCGTTGCTGTTTTTCTTCCAGGTCTTTATTTCGTGCTTCCAGTTGTCTGCACTTTTCCTCTAGTTGAAGCTTCTCTTCTTCAATTTGTTTAATTTTGTAATGTAGGTCAGATTTTTCCTTCTGACTTTCCTGTAATGCTCTTTGGACTGATAAGACACCAACCGTGGTAATTTCTCCTGGAGAGATTGGCCGCACAATTTCTCCTGGAGAGATTGGCCGGCCAGAACACAAAGGACAGGCAGCATAATCTTTTTGTCTTTGTTGGCCTTTTCGTGGAGGCATGTTGGAGCCCGTGCACAGTGACTCTGAAAAGGCTTAGAAATATTTCCAAATGTATCTCTGGTCGAACGTTTGAAGGCTGTGAACAAACTGATTAATTGCTGCTTCTGACCCCTATTTATAGACTTCAGATCAAAGGCAACAAAGTCCTTGTGACATCATCACTCCGTAAGCCAATCAGATTGTCACATGACATTTTAGAATGGGGATGTTTTGTTTTAAATTGTTTTCAAATGTAACTTTAGTGTTTCTTAGTTTAAGACCAGTTGGGCTAACACCCCCCCCCCCCCCCATTTAGTTGATTCACATATTAATTGCCACAAACATGTCAATAATAAATTTTATGATAAATGTTTTTTCATTATCCTACTTTTATAAAAGGAAACATTATTTAAAGCAGCGGTCCCCAACCTTTTCTGCGCCACGGACCGGTTTATGCCCGACAATATTTTCACAGACCGGCCTTTAACCTGCAACCAAATCTGCAGCTCCATACAGCAATGTTACGACTTGGATTATATCTTATAACTCATAACTCTTATGTTAGCTCCCTCAGTAGCATACTGTCTGAAATATTCGACGGCTGCAATAATTCTTCAAGTGTTATTTTTTTCTTTGTATTCTAATTTCACCGAAGTTTACTAAACTCAACAAACTTAATATTACGTACCGGGACATTTATTCTCTCCTCATTTTCTTTCGCCGAAAATTGTTTTCTGACAAACCATCCTACTTTGGCAAAACGTCCTACCGTAAGTAGTTTATGCACATTTCTGCTGTCACAGAGTAATTCCAGGCCAATTTAAGTAGGTATGACGGTTTGCCACCTAACTTTGCCCATCAGAGTATACTTGTAGCTGTTATTAACAAAAGTAGGACGATTTGCCACTAAATTTTAGCCGTTTAAGTATGCTTGTAGGTGACATTCACAAAGGTAGGACGGTTTGGCAGTTAATTTCGTGTTGTGCGCATGCGCAGAAACAACGGGTAGGATGGTTTGCCAGGTAGGATGGATTCCCAGAACACCGTCTTTCGTGCTTGGCTCTCCTACCTTTCCTAAGGTGATGCTCATAGTGCAGAAGCCGATGCTGCATTCACTTACACTCGGATATCTGAGCTTCACTGTGAAAACCGGAAGGTCGCCGGTTTGATCCCTGGGCTCTCTGTCCTGGTCGTTGTGTCCTTGGGCAAGACACTTTACCCTGGTGTTGGCCACAGGGGCCGATGGTGCGATATGGCAGCCTGGCTTCTGTCAGTCTGCCCCAGGGCAGCTGTGGCTACAACTCTAGCTGCCTCCACCAGTGTGTGAATGTGAGAGTGAATGAACAGTGGCATTGTAAAGTGCTTTGGGTGCCTTGAAAAGCGCTATATAAATCCAAACCATTATTATCATCATTAACATGATCGTACATTTGATATTTGATTGAATTTTATTGTTTTAGCTTCGGGGTGGCACCTGGGGTGGCCAGTCTGGTTGGGGGGATGGCCTGTGCCCCCCCAGGCCACCCCGCTGGACACGCCACTGTATAGGAGTACGAGGAAGTGAAACCGCTGCTCACATGATCTCTCAGATCAGTCAGCTCTTTCCTGATGGGTCTATTGTCTCACTCACTAGTGAGTCTTACTGAGTGTTACCAGCCAGGATCGAAGCCTGCATGTGGCTGGGCTCTCTCCTCCTGCTCTGGGGCATTTCTTCTGTTTGTTAAAGGTTTGTGGTGGTTGTTCTCACCAATCCTGCACATATTAAACAGCGTACATAACATGCTAACCCAATAAAAAGAGGTTATGAAAAAGGAAGTGGAATCTCTCGTTAGACGCTGTAGCTCATGGAGTTCTCCATGTCACTGCACATAAAAGCTGATCAAAGTCTAGGATGCTACAGACCTGAGCAACGGGAACACTGTAACGCTTCCTGGCGCATCTCCTTTACCGCTCATCGACGACTGCATTGATGACATTGGACCTGCCGCATGTATCAGTAAATTTGACGTGTTGAAAGGATGATTAAAGTTCCTTTAACCACGAGAGCGTCAGAAATTTCTGCTCTTGTGACTCCAGGTTTCTCCAGCGCACCATCATGCCTGCTTCAGCTACATCTCAGAGGCTTGTAAACAAAGAATCAGCTAATGTGCAGAATATATCCTGATGACATCACTGAGGATCTCTCGCCGCCTCCTCTCTGCTGATGACCAGCAGCCACTGAGGTTGAGACTTCGGGTAAGTGAGGATGCAGTTCATAGGGCTTCATTTCCAGCTGCTCTGAAAGTCCTGCTGGGGGAGAGCTAACAGGGCCACAGTCTACAGGAGCCTGGCTGCCTACAGTGCTCTGCGTGGTGTGGGGTCGAGCTGCAATTCACCGACTCCGGTCTGAGGAGTAACTAAACACACAGAGCAGGGAAGCAGCTAGACCGTGCTGGTGTTTCAGCTATAATGCTGTGGCCATTTTTGCTTACTTCTTATGAATCATAATTTAGAACAGTAAGAACTTTTAGATTTGCTATTTAAATCTGTAATCTTGCTTTTGGAAAAGCCTCCCATTAATTGATGGATTAACGGATGGGGTGCGATGGAAACGACCGAGGGTTTAAGATTGAACACTTGGGAACAAATTAATTTAACTTTCATGTCCAAGTTGCAAAAATGATTGGGTTGACTTTAGGTTTAAATTTTAGCACGAAACAAACCTTTTTTTTATTTATTTATTTTTTTAAGAATCAAGCTGGAAGTGCGTTCTGGGACGAACCACCTGTTTCCACCCACGGCCTTTATTGGACTATTTTTTTTGTTTTGGGCTTATAAGGCCGTGACAGATAAGCTAGTACATCTAAAAAGCTCAGTGTGTGAAGAAAACTGAAGGCGATTCATCAGAACGTTTGGTCCACTGCTGTATTCTGTGCTAAGCCCAGGCTTTCTGCCTTCCTCCACCTAATCGTCCTCAGCATTCCCCACCTGCCATGTGGTGGGGGCAGAGCCGAGCAGGGGTGGGGGGCTGTCGGAGCTCTTCACATTTACGTCTGTTGAATAAAAGGTGAAGTGTGAGCAGACTTGAAAAGAGAATCATTCGTCTTTTCTGCTCTGAGACTTCCTCATTAAATCTGAAATGTGTGTGTTGTTGCTGTTCTGGCTTTTTCAGTGTGTTTTGTTTGAATGAGGAAGTCGTCGCTAAAATGAATCCTGCACAGTGTTCAATAAACAGCTGAAGATGCTTCTTTATTCAGTCCTCTATTTTTTCAACTTGAGCTGTGAGAGATGCGATTTTGTTCTCAGGACATTTAAGAGGTAATTCAGTGAATGCTCAGAGGCCGGCACAATACAGCAATCGAATTTACTGGGTTACAGTTTCAGACACTCTAGTTTTATTCTTCTAATCAAAATATTGCCTTTCATTATTGAATTTTTCTTGTGAGTGTGCAGTCAGTTGAGGGGAGGTATTGCACTTCTTGTTGGCCTCGCAAACACACACTGGCTGCAGTTCAGCAGGAGGCACTGTGAGCTGCTTCTCAGTGAATAATGTGAATGACATAAACAACGTTCATGCTGCTTGGTGGGGTTTAGGGCAGGATGTCCTCCCCGACTATCCAGAAACCAGGAGCGCCCAATTTGGAACAGGACATCTAGAACCCAGTTCTAAATTTACCCCCCAACACTTTAACAGGTGTAACTCTGATGTGTCGATTGTGCTGCTTAATGATTAATTTGTGCTGGAGAATAAAGTAAATACTCTTCACAGTTTAAAAGACAACGCCACTCTGGGAATTTCACCCAGAGAATACTGGAAGTAACACTAATCACCAAGAAGGCAGTTAGGTTTGTTATACTCAGTACAGAGACGAGGTTCAATGGTAAAACAAGTTGACAATTTATTAATAATTATTTAAAACACCGTATAAAAGCACAATCATAAATATCCATGTACAGATATGCTTAAAAAGGTATTCAGAGCTGAGGCTTACCAGTGGAGGGGCAGGGATGCCACACACAAACTCAAAAAGAAAACACACCAAGACACAAGTGCAACACAAAATCACACACTCACACTAATAAACTAAACAAGGCAGGTGTGTACACTCAAAGGATCCCACCACCCTCGTCTCCTCCACGTCGGCACTCCGCATCTGAAAAAAAGAATAAAGAAAATTTTAATATATTACAACAAAACTAATGTAGCGCTGGAGAATAACCCAACTGCATGACCACACTGGTGATCTGCAGCAAGAAAAAGGGCCTCCCACCAGTAACAAAAATCCAAACTAAAAAACAACATACAATACAATCGGGTTCAAACTTTAAAATCTGGAGCAAACGGAATCGCCGCGTTGCTCCAACTTGCCGTCTGCCCGACTATAAGTTAATCATCCGGTCAATTAATATGTACGCCAGCTGACTCCCATAACCGGCATGCATATGGCCGCTGTCCACGCCGACGTCCACTTTGCTGGACGTCGGCGTGGCAGCAGCAGGAAAAGAAACCTCGCAACGGGAACAGACGGTCAAAGCAAAGCAGCAGCACTTCAGTTAGCGTGGCGTTGCCTAAAACTAAGGCCCACACTTCCTGCAAAGCATAATAATTACTATAAAAGAACAACAAAAGGCAGAGATCGTAACAAAATTGAATTACGTACTGAGTAAAGCGCGTCATGAAACATGAGCAGAGTGGCTCATAGGAGGCTTCCACAGCTATGACCTAAAAACAATATCTGTTTACCACCAAGTAAGGTAATGTACGCACTACAATGAGTACACACCTACCAGCCGCGACGGAGGCTTCAGAATGATCTCTGCAACGCCAAAGGGAAGTCAGGTGACCAAAAAGGAGATCACAGGTAAGCGATCCAGGAATGCTCAAATGGCCACTATTCATACTAATGCGCCAGGCTGAAAGTGGGTTGAACCGAGAAATAACATTCATCCTGCCACAAACACGTGGAGGAGAGAGTCACTTTGTTTGGGGAACCTGGAACTTGATTATTGATTATCGATGCCTGCCAACCAATCAATTCTCCACCATCACCATTCCTGGAAGATCGCTCAGTCCTCTGTGGACGAGTAGGAGGGTTTAATGTTTCTCAGTGTATGAAATCTTTAGCATCAGTGATACATCTACATTCCTGATGCAGCTTTATTCCTCGAGTATTTTTTTTTCCTGTATCTGATCCTAAACACGGACACCCACGCTGTACTTGCAGACCTCATCAACTTTGTAGGTAGACTAAGCTTGTTTGAATTCATTTTCTAATATTTAAATACTTAAATCCTTTAACAGAGTCTACAGCTGAGAGAA
This sequence comes from Aulonocara stuartgranti, assembly GCF_965226115.1. NCBI lineage: Eukaryota > Metazoa > Chordata > Actinopteri > Cichliformes > Cichlidae > Aulonocara > Aulonocara stuartgranti. The sequence continues at coordinate 1,420,354 of NC_138945.1, forward strand.
TACAAACTAAAACTGTTGGCTGCAGAGGTTTTAGAATAATCTGGAAGTGCCACGTTTTCACTCTTCCAGCACGTATGAGTCTCTGCTGGGTTTATTAGAGCAGCTTGTTACGCCGTACCTCACCAAGGCTACGTTCACACTGCAGGCGAAAGGGCATCAAATCCGATCTGGGTCACTTTCGTATGTGGTGCTGAATCCCATACATATCCGATGTTTTAGAAAGCGACTGCTGTTTGATGGCCATGTCGCATTAAATCTGTCTTTTACGTCACCGACACAAGACAGACGCCAATTATCAGCTCCGGAGAAGACATCGCGAACGCTTCCTGTCCAACCAGTGTAGATGTCAGTGAAGACAGCGTTGGAGAAACGTGAACATTTTCTTTGTTCTGTATAATCTGCAGATTCTGACAGAAATCTGCAGCTATCCTTTGAAGCAGCGCTCCTCTAAAACAGCAATAAGGATCATTATTAGGTTATTTACATTATTATGTCAATAACAAAATAACTTAAAGCAAAAATTGGGAAACGTAAAGTCCGAAGTCTTTATATTAAGGTCATCAGTCAAACAATACTGTACTCTGGGTCTAAACAGAGCGCGTTGTGTGTGACGTCTTCTTTTGCGCATGTGGCGCTTTGAGCGTTCACACTAGAGCGCGTTTGCTGTCGCATTTTATTTGTAGTGTGAACGAGCAGACAAAAACATCGGATTTGATCAAAAAATCAGAGGTCAAATGTAAGCAAAGCAACGCTAAGTGACGTAGAAATCACAGCACATATGGGTCGGCAACACATCGCTGGACTGTATGAGACGGTACTAAAAGTATGACCAATTATATGACTCAAGGAGGAAAAGGCCAGCTACTTCCAGTTTATGTAAGATGAAACCATTCATGTGGTGCTGCCTGTCATCTCGTTACTAAATATACAGATGACATCTTTGACCATTAACTTTGTCTCATCAGCTCTTACATGAAGTATCTTTGAGTGAATTCTGCTAAACGAATATTCTGTTTTCTCACTTGGAACCAAACGTGGCAGCAACAATCAGGTGCACATGAAAGGACTCGTCTATGATGAGCTAGGCTGAGGAATCGGTGTGCCAGAGATAAGACGGCTGTTACAGATGAATGGAGGGCATATGAGTCACTTCAGACTGTAATAAATCACACCGCGTGTTAGCAGTGGAGCTGAAACCAGAATCTGAAAAATGTGCTCCTGTCCACGGCCACCTGATGCTTCTTGTGCCTTTAATGAGTTTGGAAGGAAGGCTGACAGCGAGCTCAGAGCTCACTCACAGGATTGGCTTAAAATGCTGAGAAAACTGCAGAAAGAAAGAATGGATTATAAAATCATTATTTAATATCTGAAGCTGAAAGGCGAGCCCATCGAACCCGGAGTCTCAGGAAGACTTTGCTGCTCCCATCTCTGTCGTCTCCCCTTCAGCTTCTTCAGTTCTGAACTGAAGAAGCTTCTCGGATGAGAGGTGAAACGTCTTCAAGCAACTTAGACTTCTTCCTTAGAGTCGACACTCACGTACAACAGCTTTGCCACCTCTCAGCACTCCTCTCTTACCTCGTCCTTTGTGGAGGAAGGAGGAAGAGCAGGAAAGTATTCAAAGTCTCCTCGTCCTCTTTCCTCAGAGGAAACAGCAAACACCTCCTGGCAGTTTCACTCAGCACTGCAGCTGAACTTTCCCAGTCACCTGCCGACTCTTCCCTACCACTCAGCTCCTTCCTGAACTCTGTGCAGCATTAATCCTTCTTCTGCTTCCTCTTCTGGATTTCCAAATGCATCCTTTAGACCAGGGTTCTCAAACTCCAGTCCTCGAGGGCGGCTGTCCTGCAACACACCTCAATAAAATGAGTAGATCATTAGCAAGACTATCGAACTTGACTGCATGCCGAGGTGGCAACCTGTAACCCTACTCAAGTAAATAAAAGTGAAGTATGTGTTTGGACAAATGTACTTTTATTGCACCGTGTTCATTCACTCATGAGCTGCTGTAACATGAATTAAATGGCTGAATCACCACGCATGCAGTCACGTTCTATACTCTTGCTAATGACCTGCTAATTTTATTCAGGTGTGTTGCAGCAGGAACACATGGAAAAGTTGCAGGACACCGGCCCTCGAGGCCTGGAGTTGGACACCTCTGCTTTACAGTAAACTGATGTTGACAACATTCAGCGTCACCACTTGGATTTCCAGCTTCAGACTCATGATCCTGTCTGGTCCTCTCTCCTTCAGAATGACTCCCACACCCTTTATCTTCCTATATTCACCATGGCAGAACAGTAAGCACATCATACTGTCAGCTCTCTCTCTGCTTCCTTTGGCCTCGGTTTCCGTCGCACCCTGATTGATCCGATACGGAGATGTCATTGTTGCTGATCTGCATGTTTGTTCTGGCAAAGACGTTACATAAGCACAAGCCAGTGTGCTTATGTAAGCCCCCCATGGTGCTGGGTTATTTATGTGTACTAACATAGTATTAAACAAAGACATCTGAGATTTGTTTCACCATCAGCCCTGAGCTCAAAGGCCAACGTGAGTCAGAGATGACTGCAGCCGTCGAGTTCTTCACAGCAGGGACAGAAACGCTGTGCACGGTTCTCAGCTCCACTTCCCCAAATTGTCTCTTACTGTTCACTGTTGGGTCAAAACCAGAAACCATCACTGTGACAAGAATGGCACAAATAAGAAAAATGACAGTGGTGTGATGAATCTGTGCAAGTTTGTGTTTAAGTCAGATTGTTTTATGCGAGTCTCAGAGCTTCTCTTTACATTTTTACATACTGTAGATATTTTTGGAGCTTTTCAGCTCTCAGTGCATTAATACAGCCTTTATATTCCCAAAACAATATGCATAGCTAAAGCTAAAAGGAACTATTTAGTTATAGTAACTAAATAAATGACTAAGTGCAACAAACACAAAACATGCAAAATCAGTTTCTGCACATATGTTAGTAGACGTGCGGACATTAACTATCCTGATCCCAAGCTTAATCCAACGCAGCAGAACATTCATGACTGATATGGACGGATTGTCTCAGGCGTTCTGTTGGCTGAAGTTTGGCCTGTTTTTGGCGTCTTTGTCCCGTCATGTCATGCCCTACTCACCCTCATGTAGAACCATCACATTCTGATAAAATGGGAGGTTTGATCTGCAGGATACGAGCGAAAACTAAAGCAAAGGCAGAAGGAAAACGGAGACGCATTTAGAGTGAGAAATGGCCAGGAGGAGCAAAAAGGAAAGGCCGAAGCTTTGCAGCGAATCGGATCCTTTCGTATTTGCAGTTTTGCCGCTCAGTGGGCGGCCGAGTGTCAGGTCGATGGTTTCGCAGTCCCTCCGGAAATTTCTTCTGTGTGGAAGACTGACTGAAATAACCCTTTGACAGGAGGGCAATTTCCCCGCTGAGCTTCCCTGATAATACCAATGCCAACCTGAACCAGATTCACTCTCCCTGCTGCTAAAGGCAGCCACCCAGGAAAAATCCACTTCACGGTGCAAAATTTAGACGTCTCTACCCTTCAGTGGTGTTGGTAATGGAGCTGTGATGACAGTTTAACAGATAAAGATGCAGTCAGGTAGATGTGTGATACCACCTTACATGTTAAACAGGAAGCAGGGTGAGTAAAAGGTGTCAGGGCTTGAAGATGGAACCTGCTGTGTCTTAATGAGGCACGACGAGTCGCATCTGCTGCTCGCAGGAAACGACGGCGAGACGCTCGGGACCAGATGTGACACTGAGAGTGACGCCCACAGCTCCGCACATCTTACCCAAAGAAACTCACGTTTAATAAATGATGACAGAAAAAGCCGCCTGATGCACGGTTTGGGTCGTGTGAGCAGGCTGTTACAGCTACAAGGTCAGGACGCTGCCGTACGATCGAGCACGGAGGAAGCCAGACTTCTCGGGGGGGATACTCCACACAGAGGCCACTGCCGATGAGGAGATTCAGACCAGGAACCTGCCGTGGGGAAAAAGTGCTCACCACTGCACCACCGTGACACTTTTGGTTTGTCTGAGAAAAGTTCGGGCGTGCCACAGAACAAGTTCAGATTTCAAACTGTGCCGGCCATCGGAAGTTTGGGAAATAAGCTTCGTATGCCCAAAGCTAACTGGTTTTAAGGTGCCGGTGATCCCGCTTTTGGCCGTTGTCGTCAGTAGGAACTGCTTGGATTGTTGGATGTTATAGGCTGTTTTCATGTACATGCTCTTAGAGGAGCCTGTTCTAAAAGACTTTCATCTTTTCTGTTGTCGTGCTCCTGGTTTGTTTCAGTTTGAAGTCCAGGATGGCTGAGCAGCTATTCTGGGGGTTTCCTGCTCTTCAGGCAGCCTGTGTTTGATCAACCTCGTCATCCAAAAGAACCAGCATCCAGTCTACCAAAGAGCCGAGGAAGATCATGTCTTCTCTTCGTCTTGTTAATGTTTTACCTCCTCGTTCCTCCACGACCTCCCATATCCAACCTGTGCACAATGAGCTCATTCGTTTCTGCTCACCCTCCGACGTCATTGTCTCCCCAGGAAAAGTAAGTAAGTAAAATTTATTTATATATAACTTTTCACAGATAAAAAAACCACAAAGTGCTTTACAACACAAGAAATGGAAATATAAAACAATGTAACAGTAAATGGCAATGTAAAACAATAAAAACCAACCATAACTATTTTTAAATCCCGGTAATTTTTTTTGCACATGAAAGCTGAGGAGTTGTACTTACATCTTATGTCGTCAGTTTCCTTGCATAAAAAGCACTTGCAGCAACAAAAACAATATTCCAGAAACACGCTTTGCCGATCCGATCAGCTGTTCATAGCGCAAACTATGGCATGTCCGCCATTACCTGCCTGAAACCAGAAGTGATGTCATTTTCGTGGAAAGTTTTGTTGCTTCTTTTTTTTTTTTTTTTACCTTCAGGGCCTTATAAGCCTATACTGGTGTTTTTAAAAGTCATGTTTGACTTTATGCTTTTCTCTATAGTTTCTGGGATGCTTAGAACTCAAGTTGCTGCTGGACATACTTTACTTTGATGCATATGCTGTTTTTTTTTGCAAATTTGCATTTTAATGTTTATTTTCTCAAAAATAAAACTATGAAGACACTCAAAATAACTTTCCTGTGGTTGGAAACTATTTAGTGCAACTTTTTTGTATTTACAGTTTTGAGGGATAAGCCTCTGAAATTTCTCTAACTAGAAAATTTTGTAAAAAAAAAAATCAATTTTTTGTAGTTTATTGCACTTTTTTGCAATGTATGTAGTTATTATGGACTTAATGCATACATATTAAAGTTGGGGCTATAACGGTTGAACTTGAAATGGCCCTACAGCATGTAAAAATATAAAGATATAAACTCTGGCGAGCTTGTCTGTGGTAGGTCTTAAAGGTTAATAGAGTGAGGAGGTGTGAGATCAGCCATTCCTCCCAACATAAGCTGCTGTAGATGGGAATACCTGTTCTTTCAGCGTCGGCGGTGCTAGTTGAAATTAAACTAACACATGGACACTAGGCAGGGCTGGACTGGTTCCTGGAGCCGTGCGGCGGCAATTCAGGTTATCGGTGACACCCTAACTCTGCTGCCTTTTGTTAAGCTGAGTTCAGCTCTCGATTCAAGTTGGCAGAAGCAGCATGTGGAGCCGTGTGCTGAATTTAAATGAAGGGAAACCCACAGCCGTGTCTTTGTCTCGGCTTCCTCTGACTTATGGAGAGTCCGCTGGGAACCTCCATGCAGCTATAATTTCCCTGTAAAACGCGCTGAGGGGAGCTTTCTCCTGCACAGCTTCCTCGCCAGGTGCGAGCAGCCTGTGTCTAATTAAAAGATGCTTGTAACGGGTGCAGAGAGGAGAATAAACCACCGAGCTGCTGCTGCTTCCTCAGCCTCTAAAAAGCACCAGAGCCAAACGGAAGCCTTTTCAGTCATAATGCTTGGAGGCAGCAGCCAGTTTAGCTTAATTACTGCTGTGCTGTTTATCTGCTCGGCCTCGAGTTTTCTAATTATGCTGATTGGGATTCTCCAATAAGAAGTGGCTGAATCTAAAGATGGAAACGATCGGTCTTTTCCAGGAAGTGAGTGAACTGCGGGTGTTTCTGCATCATTACTGATGAAGTGATTAACACTGAGCATTAGAGGAAAACCTGACGTCTGCCTTCGCAGACATGCCGATTTGCTAGATGTTGCTTTTGTGTACAGTGCGGCTTCATGGGTTAGAACCCCAAACTAGTGAGATGTGATTAAGTTCTCAGCCAAGTCGGCACAGAGAGCGAGGCAGCAGCACGTCATCCCAAACAGCCCTCCTTCAGACTTGGACAAACAGACTCAGTGTTTGAGCTCCACCTTGTTGCAGGTTTAAAGCCTAAAGTTTGTTTTCAAAGATTAAAAAACTGGCGTACTTCACGACCCTGTGCTGTTATACATCTACCACTTACCCGAGGTGTGTGTGTGTGTGTGTGTGTGTGTGTGTGTGTGTGTGTGTGTGTGTGACTCCAGCTGCCCACAGACAGTTTTCATGTCACAGAAACATTTGCACTGATGTGTATTTGTCTGTGTTCGTGTTGTCTGCTTGCATAAAGAGAGAGCTAATCAAGTGTCAAATGCAGATTTATGGCCCCGCCCACCAAATGATCTGAGACGGTAATAAAACGGTCATGTATTTATGGTGGTGTCATAAATTTGAGCTATGCTAATGAATCATCTGAGCTTCGTTCAAATGTTTAAAAACACGTCTGAAATATGTTGTGTGTCAGAAACTGAATGCATGTGCAATCATTCATAACTTTCATGATATATGGGACATTATCTTTTTTAATCTCTTTGTTTTGTAATTATTTATAACTCGGTGGCTTCTTTGATGATATTATTCAGAAGTGGTGAAATATGGTGTATTTAAAAATGTTTTTATGCACACATGTCATGACGAGGGTCGAGGGCCAAACAAGATCCGTCTTCATCATCTTTGAAAATGATGCAGATATTTATCCACAAAGTGATTCAGACGTGCATTCATCAAACAGTTTACGCAGGCTTTAGTTTCGCACTTAATGTTGTGAAATGTTTTCACTGTAATAAAGGCACAAACAGGACGTAGTGGAGCTAACGAGACCCTTAAACTCATTAATCCTCGCTCACAGTGTTTCTTATATAAACGGGGAACCAGGATAATGAGTGCCGCTGGGTTCACGAGGACTTTTCTCAAGCTTTGTTTTGCAGCTCCTGCAGTTTTCATTACTAATTACACGCACATCATTTCAGGGATGTTTCATACGCCACATTCGCTGCACCAGAGCAGTGAAGCTTTTAAGTGGCAGGTGACTCTTCAAACAGGAAACACACACTGACACGTGTCTGCATGCTACATGCACAGTTGCTGTGTTTCCAGGAATCAGAGCAGGTAAAGTTAAGATCATCACAGCTCGGCAAACTCACAGGGTGAACTTTATGCTCAGTGTTGGACTAAATATACATAATGTTTAGAGTCCTCCTTTATATCGTCTTTGGAGCATTTAGGGCTGAAAATCACTCCTGCCTTCACACACGGCTGCCGTGCTCACGCGGAGCTGCATCTCTGTAAACTTGCATCTGGTTGGTGCCACAGATGAGGAGCGAGCATCGTCTGCTAATTTCATCAAATACAAGCAAAAAGCCGCATTTTTTTCTTTGTGCCAGAGAAAACAGAGCAGAGATGAATTTGCATTGAAGCTGATGATGCTGACATTCATTCGCTGTTATGACTGTCCTCCAAGGAGCTGCTGTTTACTTTGAGCACATTTCACAGACTGAACCTTTTTTAGTTGAGTAAAGAAGTTGCTTCAGTACTTCAGTATTTTTAAACACTGGTATCTGTACTTCCACTTAAAGTCTGTACTTTTGCCGCCTCTGAAGATGAGACAGATTATTTTTAAAGAGATGCTGCTCAGTATGGAAGCTGTTTATCTGAAGCAGCAATATTTAAAATCCCAACAGCTTCCTGCTGAATTAAAAGCTCACTTTCTTCCTTTAGTTGGAGATGTTGGTGTGACTGAGATGTTCGTCTGAACCGATTTTAGCTTCAGGACATTTAATCATCCTGATGAGCCAAGATGTAAAGACCTGAATTTGTACTTAGTGCTCGAAACTTTCATGTATGATTGGGAACGAGCCTCTACAAGTCTGTTAAGGAGGCAGAAGAAAGGCACAAAGACCAAGTAGAGGATTCTTTTAGCCAATCATGCTCCTCTTTACTATCAAAACAACTCTTTAGGAAAAAAAAATCAGAGCAAACAAAAAAATAATTCACTGAGCCGACATTCTGTCCGTCTGCAGGTAACAGGCCCGGCCGTCCTGTTAGATTTGGTCCAATTCTGGTATTTTCTGGGCCGTTTCATGATGCTTGTCTGCACTCAAGGGTACTGACAGACCCTTAATGTGCAGCCTGCTGATAACACCCCGAGGGTGCTTTCAGGTAAGTGAGGCACAACACGAGAAAACCATCAGAAAAGCATTTCACACCACGTTACTCTCAGCTTTTATTTGACCTTTTAGGGAGAAAGTTCATTTTCTAATGTTAGCACCGAGAAACGTCCAACATTCACACGGGTGTTCAGCAAGCGGGTTTTATGTTCATCTCCTTGCTGCAGGTAACGTGCCGGTCATCTCTCGGACTAAAAGCTTTCGCCCTGCTGCTGCTGCAGACCTGCGTTTGGTCCTCTTGATGCCTCATTTTAGCCTCCGTTTGTCACCTGAAACAGGAAACGGCACAGGTGACGTGTTCCAGGAGGATCGCTGATCCAGCGATTGGTGACAGGAACGCTCAGCAGACTGAACCAGCTTTAACTAAAGCGATTACTACCACGGTAACAAATACTGCACTGTATTAAATACACACAAAAACACGCTGTTTAACACTTTCAGTCCCGCCGTGTCGTGCTTGGACTGAGAGTCATCTGCATCCCCCTCAGTGTGAGTCTGCAGCTGCGCATCGTTTCACGCATGTTGCTGCCGTCTCCTTGTGCCGTGCATTATTTCTGCACCTTCTGTCTTTTAATAAACCTTTTCTATGCAGAAACAGGAAACAATAGCCCTGCATGAGCTTGGCGATCAGTCCAGCCCAGACCCCGCCTCTCGCCTCCCCTGTGGTCTAACAATCGTAGCAGAGAGATTTAGAAAGTTCTGACTGGGCGGCTGCACAGAGATAACCCTTTGAACATTTCTATCCAAAGCCTGTATAACAGGCTGCTGCTCTTTTCACCTCTGTGTGCTTTTCATCCTTCAAATTGGTCTGCGGTGCCTTCTCCACAAAGCCGAGCTGCCCTTTAGCTGCAGGAATGTTCTTCCTCCAGCATGCTGCGGGCAAAGCCTAGTTAGTGCGATTCTCTGTGCACAAAAACCCTTTGATTTTAGAATTCAGTGTCTATAAGAGAAAAAGGTTGTGTCCACACCTGCAGAAAAAAATCAATTTCCAGAATCAATCCAGGGAGCAGGATGTGCAGGTCTCTTATGGCGCTCACAGGACTCTGAAGCCGTTTCCAAACATGAACTCAGGAGAGACTTTGTCACGTGTAACACGCTGCAGGAAATTGTCCACCACAGACACACTGCTGGATCTGGTTGAGGTGCGATGGCCAGCGTGAGCCGTGGAGACAGGCAGGGACACATGACACCCACTCACTGTGAATTCACCACTTCCTGTTCTATTCTCACACAAGTGCAAATCACAGTCCTGGAGAGACAGCAGGTTAAAGTGATCCATGCTGGAAATTTGTGCTCTCACGTGTGACTGATGTGATGTGAAGCTGTGAGCTGCATCTATTGTAGAACCGCCCACAGGTTCACCATAACGGACGCACGTGTCCTGCACCAAGTCAGGTTTATGTCTTGTTGTAAATCACAAACAATCGAATAACACAAAACAAAAGACAAAATGACAAAGTTTAAGAAGTGAAAGATAAAATGAAAAAACCTGAGTGAGAACAACACAAGTGAAAGTACTCTGAGCTCATCCTGATTTAAATGTAGGAGAGGTCCCGATGTGTGAAGAACATCCCAACGTCTGACTAAAACCTGGGAGGACGAAGGTGAGAGAGAGAGGTGTGAATTTCAGTGTTCTGATGAAAGTCGTTCAAGACTTCAATAGCACAACTCGGTTTTATGCTTGAAAGTCAGAGTGAGAGTATTTGCACATACACAGTGCGAAGAGAACTGAGAGAACTGGGACTAAGCCGCTGCGCAGACTTAACTAATCAGCAAAGTTCCCTGATGGTGTGTCTGTCCGATATGTATGTACTTTATTCACTTTGATAACCTTTCTCTCTGAGTGTGTTGTTGTAAATATGCATAACGTGTGAGGGAAAGCAAAGTGACGACGCCCCCCTGCCAAAGCTGATTGCTCATCCAGTCGATATTGTTGATATAGTGCTGCCCATCATCCTGGGATCAACACAAGAAGTTGGTGAAAACAAAGACAAAAGTCTTTATCCTGCCTTTCTTCTCTCGTCCCAGCCAATCACAGCAGATGGCCCCGCCCCTCCCTGAGCCTGGTTCTGCTGGAAGTTTCTTCCTGTTAAAAGGGAGTTTTTCCTTCCCACTGTCGCCAAAGTGCTGCTCATAGGGGGTCATATGATTGTTGGGTTTTCTGTATATTACTGTAGGATCTACCTGACAATATGAAGCTCACCCACTTTGGTTATTCCTGTGGAGCAGCTGTGATCCAGCCTCTTTCTGCAACAACTGGACTCAGTGTGTGTGTGTGTGTGTGTGTGTGTGTGTGTGTGTGTGTGTGTGTGTGTGTGTGTGCGTGCGTGCGTGTGTGTGTGCGTGTGCGTGTGTGTGTTCCTGTCTAGCTATCTTTGTGAGGACAGATATCTGCATTCTACTATACTTGTGAGGACACACTCACAAGGTTAGGTTCAGTGTTGGGCAAGTTACTTTGAAAAAGTAATTAATTATAGTTACTAGTTACTACTTCAACAAAGTAACTGAGTTAGTAACTGAGTTACAATATTCTAAAAGTAATTAATTACTTGAAAAGTAACTACTGCGTCACTTTAAAAAAAAAAAGTTTAACCCTCTGGGCTCCAGGGTAGAATTGGCCATTTTTTACTACTTTTGATTTTCCCACATTTTACCTTTAAAAACTGTTTACTTTGCCTTGTTTGGTCTCATTCTTTTCAGCACAACCTCACGTGTCTGAATTTACAGTCATGTTTTCATTTTGACAAACTGTATTAACACAATTGATCTAAAACCAGACAAACACACATATCAGAATAGAAAAAGTTATATTTTTACTGTAAGAACCACAAACATGTTTAATGAATCACATTTCATAACTTTAAATGCAAATATAAATGGTCAATTTTAAAATCATATGCACAAGTTTTGCAAACAACAAAGTTATTTGCAGCCATTTACCTTTTACCCTTTTTTAAATAACCATTTCAAACTATTTACAGAACAATCAGCTGTTCTTCAATAAGATGCCACAAATTATTTGTGCCACTCCAAAACAATAATTTCTGTCCACTATAAAGGAAACATCACAGCCTGATACCTGCAGGTCTGACAGCAGCAGGTGTGTCACTGCTGTTTCTACCTGGATTCAATTCAATTCAATTCAATTTTATTTATATAGCGCCAAATCACAACAAAAGTCGCCTCAAGGTGCTTCATAGATACAGAGAAAAACCCAACAATCATATGACCCCCTATGAGCAAGCACTTTGGCGACAGTGGGAAGGAAAAACTCCCTTTTAACAGGAAGAAACCTCCGGCAGAACCAGGCTCAGGGAGGGGCGGGGCCATCTGCTGCGACCGGTTGGGGTGAGAGAAGGAAGACAGGATAAAGACATGCTGTGGAAGAGAGACAGAGGTTAATAACAGATATGATTCAATGCAGAGAGGTCTGTTAATACATAGTGACTGAGAAAGGTCAGGTGTGTGTTCTTCGACCCAGCCACGGTGCTTTTAGCACCTAAAACCTGACCGAGCAGTCTTGAGTGACTAAACCTAACAAGAAAAAAAAATGAAATCAGTGAGTTTGGAAGAAATTATGATGAAGGAAAATGCAGAATGTAAAGGTCCAGACAGGATGGTGATACTACCACCATCCCTCCAACCTCTTAAGGTGGACTTTTAGGTCTCTAATGTGGGACGGTTATCTCTTGTAAATCTGAGACCTCCAAAAGAGACAGATGAGCATCTGAGTTTGGACCAATCAACAAAACCCATCTAAAGCTAATGATTCATGGCACAAAAACACCTGATCTTCCACTGCATCTCTCACGGACGCTGCAAAATGCTGAAGAAGGCAAAACCTGAAGTCCGTGCTGTTCGTGCGACTGCAGATGGTGAGCGTGCAGAAACGGTTAACGCTCTTTCTGTCCACTCTCGTTTGGCTCTGCAGTGATAATTGAACCGTCCTCGCCCGTCAGGGCAGTGAACTGTTTCAGAGCAAAGCAATTTGTCCAAGCCAACAAATCTGATAAGCTCTCATTAAACGGCAGCGAGGAGACTTTGGCGCCGACACAAAGACGGGAGGCCGAGCTGGAGGTGGCAGAGTTGAGGATCACCAGGAGGGGCAGGATTAGAAGCGAGTTCATCGGAGGGACGGCTCAGGCTGAGCAGCTAGAGAAGCGACGCTGAGACAGTTTGGATATGCACAGAGGAGGCGCAGTGGTGGCTGAAAAGATTATGACCTCAGAGTTGGTTCATGGATGTAATGAAGGAGGCACTAACAGTGCAAACAGGAAATAAGCTACAAAAACTGACTGACTGAGCTTAAACTTGATTTCAAAGCTCACACCTGTAAGCTGTGGAGGTGCAGCGCTCTGGTGAAGATGAAAACAGTGCGTTTATTTACAGTGCCCCAAAAATCCAACAAACTTCCGGGTTGGAGGCCGTTCGAGCCACGTCTTAACTGGAAACTTCTGTAAACAAAGCCCCACAGGCAGGGGAGAGGAAAAAGGGAGAATGCATGCATACAAAAACTAGGTTGTCCGAGGAGGACCGACCGACCAAGACATCAGAGCTCTGAGGTCATCTGTCCGGATGCTCTGATGGCGAGGGGATGAAGCTTTTGACTGCACTTTATTCTGCTTTTACTTTTATTTATCGTTTTTATTTGATTTTTCTGGATCCTTAGTGACGTTTTTCTCGGGGTTAGATACAGTTTTAAGACCGTGTGACCCAAGTGCTCTACATTAAATGTGCCGTATGAATAATCATGAACCCGACCTCGATCGGGTGTTTCAAGCTCGTCACGTTTCCTACCAAACAAGTCGATGCTGCATTCATGGAACCCGAAGCAGAAACATCTAAATGTTGTGGCTGAAGAGAAAGAATAGTGTTTTCAGCAGGAGTTGAACCCTCAACCTCAAAGCTAAAAGCCACAGAGCTGACTGACTGAGCCATGCAGCGCTGACAAACAGCTGTTTCTGTACGAGATGATGAATGCAGTTGATAGATCTCTCACAGTTCTGCAGATCAGGAGTTCACTGCGAGTCTTTGCTCAGCATTTACTGGAACTGAAATCAAAACAGTTTTGGCTGCATTAAGATGCTCATTGATCATCTGAAGGCTGCAGGAATTAGCAGAGTGCATGACCTCTGGGTGTTCAAGCTCTCGGTGCTCATTGCGTCGCTTTTTCTGAACGGCAGGAAACTGGTCGTGGTGGAGTGTGGGCACACTGATAAACAGATCCATAGCTTCAGAAACGGCTTTGAAGGTGTGGCAAACAATGAGGTTTAGGACATGTGACATGCGTGTTTTTCCACCTATCGCTGCTTCAACGTCATTTCGAGCTCTTCAGGTCTTTCGTGTTCTCAGAAGAACTTCAAATGTTTTTCGAATCATCTCTGAATCACAGTCATGCAGCTTGGTGTTTCCTTCTGGGCGAACATTACAAACACATACAGCAGGTCGTTCACCCACCTTGACATCATCGGACATTACAGCATACACCTTTTACCTCTTGAATAATTTGCGCTGTGATCTTTGTCCAACATCATCTGATTGGTTCACTGAGAGGTAAGCAGTCTTGGTAGAAGTTGTACATCACGCAGGAAAGCATCAACGTTTTTAAGCACGAACGTGACCTTAGTTTCGCCTTTCGTTTCATTTTGACCATTAAAAGGAAGTAAGAAGAAAGCCAGTGCCTGAAAGTTTTATTATTCGCTGCTCTCAGTCACACTGCACTTTGTAGCTCCTCAGCTGCATCGAGGACATGTCTACGCTCCGTACATCCATCTCATTAAAGTCAGTTTATTTTTATGGCAAAATTAAACTCAGATTTTGACTAAAGTGCTGCACAGGAAGCAAAAGTATCAAAGAAACATCCATCCCTGTCAGGGTTGCGATACCAGCTGTCTTAGGGTGAGAGGCGGGGCACACCTTGGACAGGTCACCAGTCTGCTGCAGGGCTAACGCATAGAGACAGATTCACATTCACACCTATGGGCAATCCTGACCCCACTAACTGCATGTTAGTGTTCTCACCCCAACCAATCACAGCAGATGGCCCCGCCCCTCCCTGATCCTGGTTCTGCTGGAGGTTTGTTCCTGTTAAAAGGGAGTTTTTTCTTCCCACTGTCGCCAAAGTGCTTGCTCATAGGGGGTCATATGATTGTTGGGTTTTTCTCTGTATCTATGAAGCGCCTTGAGGCGACTTTTGTTGTGATTTGGTGCTATATAAATAAAATTGAATTGAATGTCTTTGAACTGTGGGAGGAAACCAGAGTACCCGGACAGAGCCCACACAAACTCCACACAGACAACACTTGGCTGTATATCTGCATCTGAAGGTTAAAGGTCACACTTTGAGGACACCAATGTTCACATGTTGGACAGAGAAGAAAGAGGGTTTGAAGAGGAGTGAAAGAAACATCTATGTCCACTGTGAACGACCATCTTTTAACAGAGGGCGGGGCTTACAACACCAACTGTCTGCCATATACAGGGTGGGCCATTTATATGGATACACCATAATAACATGGGAATGGTTGGTGATATTAAAGTCCTGTTTGCTGCACATTAGTATATGTGAGGGGGCAAACTCCTCAAGATGGGTGGTGGCCATTTAGAAGTCGGCCATCTTGGATACAACTTTTGTTTCTTCAGTAGGAAGAGGGCCATGTGACACATCTAACTTATTGGTAATGTCACAAGAACAACAATGGTGTGCTTGGTTTCAACGTAACTTCTTTCATGAGTTATTTACGTTTCTGACCACTTATAAAATGTGTTCAATGTGCTGCCCATTGTGTTGGATTGTCAATGCAACCCTCTTCTCCCACTCTTCACACACTGATAGCAACACCGCAGGAGAAATGCCAGCACAGGCATCCAGTATCCATAGTTTCAGGGGCCATCTGAGCTCAGGAAATCACATGATAGGGTGGGGCCAGGTTTCACAGTGGGTTCACCTGAAACCTTTGCTGATTGTGACCCACACCAGTTTTCACACCTTGGCTTGTGTGATTAGGCAGAGGATGATTGGGGGGTCCGTCCCACAGGGATTAAACCTGGGACTTTCCACCAGTTGCTCTGAGAACTGAAGAAGCTTCTCAGATGAAACATCTTCAGGAAACTTAAAGAAGTCCCCACGCTTTTCTTTCCAAAGCTATCGATTTTTCCTCTCCTTATCCAGTTCAGGATCACGGGGGACCAGAGCGTATCCCAGCTGTCTAGAAGGCAAGAGGCAGTCAATCATTCAATTAAAGTAAAAACAACAACACAGGAACCTGAAACAAGTCTGAAGCTGAGAAAAATAATAATACGAGGCTGTTTTCAGGTAAAGATTGTCAGTGAGGAAGATAATGTGAAGAGGGAGATGATTCCGGAGTTTCAGAGGTGTGGCTGAGGCCGGTCACTTGAACAGGTAAAATCCTGAATCTGGATTAGAAAAGAACTGAACCAGTTCCACAGTAGTGGCTCTTTTAACTGGTGACCAGTTCTGGGCCACAGGCCACACGTTTGACACTGACACAGCAGCCGTGTTGGCTGAATCGATGGACTGATGGAGACTTTAAAGGATAAAAGGTGCTAAATATATTTGCAGTTTACTGATGATTGTGCAGAGCTGACATGTTCTCCTCTGCTTCCGGTCAATCACTTTGCACCCACATGAGGGACTGTTAGTGTGGACCTGCCACCTCAGGCTTTACATTCTTACTGGGGCGTCAGAGTGAAGCTGGTCTGTGAGGACGATCCATTTATTATTTAGGTGTGAGAGAATAAAAGACGAGTTTGAATCAAGGCCTGCACCATTGATCAAATCTCGATCTTGGCTTCACTCAAACGAACACCATAAAGCAATATTAAAATGCATGCTCTGCCAACAGAAGGCGATGCAAAAACAAACTGGGCACTTCCTAAAACACTGCCAATCACAGCTGTGCCCTGCACCACAGAGATCTGTGCACCGGTCTGGATGAAAAACGCAGCATTAAAGGCAGATACATAAAAATACGAGCCTTAGAAACACGAGTTTCTGAGGCGACACCGTGAGGATGGTGATTTCTGGGCTCGGTTCTGGTGTTTCATGGCCTTTGCTGAGCACTTGGGCTGCGTCAGTTGTCCTTTTGTTTGTGAGATGTCTGCTTGTATCTTGAATCTATTCCTTCCTGCAGCATTTGGAGAAGCACGAGGCGAACACTTTGCTGTTTTTCCTTCTTAGTGTTGATTGCAGCTGTTGACATCTGGCGCTCTCAGATTACCTTCAGCTGCTGCGGTCTGAAAAACAGCCTCGTGGATCCAGGCTGACCTTTACATTTCCTGCACGTCTTGGCTCTCTCTGTTTCTCCGTAGCTTCATCCTGTTTTGCTTCCACCTGGCTTTCAGCTACACGCTCCTCTGAGATCATCTGAATCTTTATTTTGCCAAGGCTGTTTCTGGAAGACAGCCTCAGCCGTCGAGCTTCATTTTTTCATCCTGGAAGTTTTCCTCTCCTGTGTCGCCTTCCTGATTTTGCATTCCTGACGTCTTTTTCATTGTCAGACTGCTTTTTAAGATCAGGGAAGGAAAGAAGACAACAAAATAGAAATGTTTCCAAACAAACATGATGTAGAAACATTCAAAACCACAGAGAGGCTTTTCTTTCACTGCTCATGAGCCGTGAGGACAGAAAGCACCACTCTCATACTGGGACTGGTTCATACTTTTTACCTTCATGAATATATTATCTATCGTTCACACTCCAAAGGATGCATCTAAGAGCCACCGGGGGTTAGTGTCTTGATTGTCTGGAGCAGGCAGGGATCAAACTACCAACTGTTTCAATAAGTAGATGACCTGCTGAGCTGCAGGTCAGAGTGCGCAGAACACAAAGAGCTTTTGTAATCAGGCACTCGAAGCCCAGCTGGTTTTGAACTGCAAATGAGAAAGTACACTGACTGGGGCTTTGTTGTACTGGGTTGGACGCTCTTTTTAGAACTGCCTTAATTCTGAGATTGAGACAAATATCAGTGTGGTTTCAGAGCCTTGCACAGCACAGAGTCTCTACTGAAGGTGTTCAATGATGTGCTTCTAGCTGGTGACTCTGGAAAAAGCACAGTTGTCATCCTTCTAGACCTGAGCGCAGCCTTTGACACTGTCGACCACACAATCCTGTTAAACCGTCTACAGACGTGTCTGCATTCGAGGCTCTGCTCTAACATGGTTTGCCTCTTACCTGGAGAGCTGATCCTACTCTGTGATGCTGGGTAACAAATACTCCTCCCAGCTACTCTCACCTGTGGAATACCTCAGGGCTCTATTCTGGGCCCGGCCTTGTTCTCCTTATACATGCTCGCATTAGGCTCCATTTTTCAGAAACACCAGATCTCCTGTCACTCCGATGCAGACGATGCACATTTCTACCTCTCTCTAAAACCAGGTGCTGACAGTACGCTGCAGAAAGTCTCAGAGTGTCTTAGCGACATACATTGCTGGATGTCTCTGAACTTTCTCAAATTAAATCACGACAAAACCGACATGATAATCTTCGGTAAGCAGGACTCTGTTAGTCTCATAAGAAACGATTTGGGCCCATTATCAGCTCGTGTACATCCCCACGTAAAAAATCTTGGTTTCATTTTTGATTCCACTCTCAAGCTGGACAAGCAAATAAATTCAGTCGTTCGTGGCAGTTTTTTTCAACTCAGGAGCGTTTCTAAACTCAAAAATATCCTGTCATCTAAAGACCTGAACACTGTTATCCATGCTTTCCTATCGTCACGTCTTGACTACTGTAAGTCTCTCTATTTAGGCATCTGTCACTCAAGCCTGACCCGCCTGCAACTTGTTCAAAATGCAGCCGCAAGGCTCCTGACGGGTACCAGAAACAGAGACTATTACCCCGGTACTTGCATCTCTACATTGGCTACCAGTTAAACATAGAATCGATTTTATTCAATTCTATGTTTCTATGGGAAAATTGCATCTACATTATATGCTATATACTCTTACATGTCTTACAATTCTTTTTTTTTTTTTAAATTCTTTGACCATATCATCCCTCTGTTCAGCACTTTGGCCGACACTTGACGTCTTTTAAATGTGCTATATAAATAAGATAAGATAAGATAAGATAACCTTTATTAGTCCCACACGTGGGAAATTTGTTTTGTCACAGCAGGAAGTGGACAGTGCAAAAGTTATGAGGCAAAAATTAGAATACAATAAGAATAAATACAGTACACAGCTGTACAGAATAGAATAAAATAAAATACTATATACAGTAGAATAAAATAAATATACAATAAGATAAAAATAGAATACAAATACAAATACTATATACAACTGAGTAAAAATACAACGATGACAGAAAGGATTATTGCACTTAGTATTATTGCATATGTGTGGATGTGTGTGCTTGATCAGTTAAAGTCTTTATTATGGAGTCTGACAGCAGTGGGGAGGAAAGACCTGCGAAATCTCTCCGTCCCACACCGTGGGTGCCGCAGTCTCCCACTGAAGGAGCTGCTCAGTGCTGTCACAGTCTGCTGCATGGGGTGGGAGATGTTGTCCAACAGGGATTATTTCCAACAGGGAAATAAAGATTACTTGACTTGACTTCAGTCCAGTTTGACTTATGTAGCACCAAACCACAGCGACAGTCATCGTCATGTTCAAGAAACCAGTTTGAGAAGGTCTGAGCTCTGTGACGTCCTGCTGGAGGCAGCGTACAGAGATGGACAACAGCACTCAGGTAGGCTGAGGTATGTGCTAAACTGGGACTAAGGAGGTCAAGGGTGAGCCAAGGAGAGATCCCCCACACCATTACAGCACCAGCCTGCACTGCTGATGCAAGGCAGGACCCTGGATCTGAATCCCAGCAGATGACACCACAGTCAAAGTCACTTAAGCTGACCTCAGTCTGATTCTCAGTTTGTGTCTACATGCCTAAATGCTGCTGTGCACCGTCCTGCTACATGATTGGCCGATTAGATGATTTGCATCACTGAGCAGCTGAACCTGAGCTGCACTGAGCCGCTCCATCAGTGGCGGCACCCACGATGTTTCCTCCCTACTGCTGTCAGACTCTACAACGTGGTCTCTGCAGATGACTGCACACACACACATGCACACAACTGTAACTGTCACTGATGTGCAAGTGTTTATTCTATTTGTATAGTACTTATTCTATTGTACATGGTATTTTATTCTATTTTATATACAGTAGCATCTTATTCTATCACATTGTTTTCTGTTTTTTTCTTAATTTTCCTGCTCTCAGCTTGTACTGTCTGCTGTGACGAATAAAGGTTTAACTTATCTTAACCTGTGTGTGTGTGTGTGTGTGTGTGTGTGTGTGTGTGTGTGTGTGTGTGTGTGTGTGTGTGTGTGTGTGTGCGCACGTGTGTGTGTGCGTGTCCCAGAATAGTAAAGTTAAACCAGGCTGATAATTCATGAGCTCATCTTTTTGCGTTTTCATCATCATCACTGAGCTGCGAGCGTCTCTGATAAAAGATGAGCGATCATCAGATCTTCAGTCAGGGGGTGTGCCTCGCAGTAGCTGCATCATTCTCAGCTGTCAAACGTTTTTCGGCGCCCTGCGGCGTTCTGCTTCGACGGGTCCACTCTGACACTCGCAGTGACGCTGATGGATGGTGTCACCATGGACACAGTTTCTCTCTCCTGCTTTAGACTTTCCAGCGTCTGACAGCTTTCACACGACGCTGAAGCTGCTTTACAGTTTTATCAAAAATCTTTCATCGAAAATGTGCAAAAGCCTTTTTTCTTTGTCAGAACTGAGTTTCATAACCATCAGGTTTCCAGTATCATTTTATCCAGTAACCTTTACATTCTTTAATGAAGCGTACATTCGACCTGATAGACTGGCTGCTGGTGTTTAATAAAAACATGGCTGCGCTTCATTGTTTGCTGTGACGCGGCTGAAAAGAGGCATCGCTTGTGTTTGTGTTTTGCTCATCTGTGAATTACTTTTCAACTTTACTTTCCAAAGTCGTCAACTCGCTGTCGCACACATCTGATGAGTCACACAGATGGCTCGACTCATTATTTGCAACAGTGGCTCGCAGACTCTGGAAGTCTTACATCTGTGATCATGTTTTAAAAGCAGCTACAAACTCACCTGCTAAACTTGCTGTTGTCCTTGTGTTTTCAGTATGTATTAATTAAACACTTTAATTCTGTTCCTGAAACACGTTTCAGGGAAACATCAAAGGAGGACGTTTTAATCAGAGTACGGCATCGGGTCAGTTAAACGTCTGGGATATTGACCTGGTCAGTCAAGCATCAGAGGGGCTGTTCATCACTTTCAGCTGCTTTGGTGTTCATGAAATTAACAACAGGAGCTCTAGAGGGGCAACAATGACACAACCGAGGAGGAGCAGGGTGAGTGCTGCCAGTGCTACAAAATGACCTCCGGCAGGCTGCTGAGGTCAACGTCTCTGACCAACCAATCGGAGATACACTTCACAGGGAGGGTCACTGCCCGGCCCACCAGTGGACAGCTGTGCCCTTCACAGATAAGAGCAGGTTCCCCCTGAGCACGTGTGATAGGCGTGCTCTTCTGATCATCTCGGGGACATTATGTTTCGGTCCATCCGACACCACCAGGGTGCACCTCAGACTGTCCACGGCGACGCCCTGCTTCAGATGTGGGTGGAGTTCCATCAGGACACGGTGTCATGTTTTTGATTTTAGCCCCCTGCAGGTTTATCATTTTCATCGATGAAGCATCCTTTAGTTCACAGCCCAGCGTGATTGTATCCCTGACGCTGACATTTGATGTTTCTGTGAGCGTTCAACATGTCAGGACCCGAACCGGACACGAAGAGGCTGACGTCCAACATCATCAACACTCTGGTTAATTCTCAGTGATTAGAAAGAATCAGGCAGAAACAGATGAGCCACCCGTGCTCTTTATCCCACGTCGGTGTAATTAACTGCAATCTGAGCAGAAAATACAGCCATCTCTGCCGGCTGATGAAGAGCTCCGCGTCTTTGTGCCTAATGGCTGCTGCTTTTTAAAGCTGAGTGACAGCTGATGTTTTCCACCAGCTTCATTTCAAGAGCTCATCGTCTGCTAATGGAGTCAAAGCAGTGGCGAGGACGGAGTGGAGATGCAATCACATCGGCGTTCTCACTTCATGACATCACGTTCTCCTCGGGAACAGTAAACTCAGACCCAGGCCTCCTGTCTCCGAACTCCCTGCTGCCTCTTAACCTGTTTATGTCTCGTCCATTTCAGCTTCATCAGGAATGAAAACCATCCACTCTTTTTTTTAACTTCCCTCATTAAACGAGCCAGACAGGAAACGATGGAAGACGGAAACGAGACGAGAGTGTGGTCTGGAGCGGGTCCTCGGCTGAATTCAGATGTGTGCTCTGCATGTACGTGGAGCGCATCTAAAGTATGCCGCCATCAGAAGCCTCCGGGGAGCCCCTACTTTAAAATATTGTTCCACTGAAAACCTGAAAATTAACATCCGCCGGCTGTCGGCCCAGACGGGCCTGGAAAGTTTGAAGTGTCTTTATGACGGCAGAAAGTTTGGTTTAAAATAAATCCTAAGAATGAAAACGCGGTCCACTTTCAAACCAGAGGAGAACATTCTGCTTCAGCCTCACTTCCCTGCAGGCTGGGAGGGTCTGACGACTGTGCGATGGTGACATGCTGGCACTGACTAATGACTAACAAACACACGTGACAGCAGATTAGAACTGGACAGTCTTAAATATGGAAAGCTGGTTAAGTTAAATCAGGGTTACACCTGCACAGTCACATGACAGGCCGGTGTTAGCATCTTCTGACCAATCTAGAAGATCAGATCAGGTGAATTTTCTTCTCGAGAAAATGATCCCCGCGAGCGTCTCCTGCTCCACAGACTTTAAATGGTGTTTAAAACATCTAACTGTAAAATACAGCAGTGTTTTAAAAAGAACGAGAGATGATTGTTAATCTGCTGATTTATCACACTTTGGCTAAATATTAGATCTTGGAGTCTGCATCAGGCTGTGGGACTGTGAGCTTTGATGTTTAAGTAGATCCAGGTTAGTTCAGCACACGTGGAAATCACTGCAGCTGGTCACATCAGTGTGAGTCAGAATCAGCAGATTAACACATGCACAGTTTGGGTTCAGTGGTTTTAGCTCAACATTTTACACACATAGAACAAATTTGCCCAATAGAGACTCTACGAACACGCTGTAAATATGAAAATCAGATTATTTTAAACCAGTTGCTCCCAACAGTTTAAGTTTTCATTCCCTCAGCTGCAGATTCTGACCTGTTTAAGTGTTTGGGAGTAAATATCAATTCAGAATTTAAATATAGTCCACATGAGGTCAGCAAGTATAGTGTAAAGGTTATCTTTTATGATCAGATATCAATGTGTATTACTGATGCTCTTCAGGGTAATACAGTCACTCCTGCTCTCCCTGCAGAGGTCAAAGTAAGGAGTGAAGCACCTTTGACCCGGGTTCACTCTGAGGTTACCTGGATAAGACCAAATCCTGCTTCAAGGAATTCAAGGATTTAAGACTGTATTGTCTTTCTGCAAGTAGAGTTGGATTAAAGCAATACTAAAAAAGCACTTAACATAAGTAGCTGACATAATATGAATAGAAAATACTGCTGACTATCATCGGCTACTGTAGGAACAACAAAAAGCACTGTGCGTGCGTGTCGCCATCTTTATTTCAGGCGTCAGAACCAGAGACACTAACAGAAGAAACAAACTAAAGCTCTGCGATTATGAAGCACAGCAAACTAAGAAAAAGGGATATAAGTCTGTGTTCCCTCACAGATCTGGTTCCCTGTTTGGCGCCGTGCAGCACGTGATTCTGGATCTTTTGTCTTGGGTCACAAACTTTAGTTTTGAAGCTGATTAAATGCTGGCTTTCAGACTCTGATTAAATCAGTTTATTTCTGCATTTAAACATGGCGAGCGCTTCACAGCAAATCAACGACTAACAAATGATTCGGAGCTACAGGCCTGCCGAGCCAACACACCGACAACATTTAAGACACAGATGATTTAGATGAACGTGGCGGTCCACAGTGACACCCACTCGTGTTCCCCGCTCCACTGCTCGGTTCGTCCCACAGGCTGCTCTGTGTCCTGCTGTTCGCTTCCCTGCAGCTTCAGAATGACAACAAGCAGAAGAAATGAAGTTTAACTTAAACTGAGCAGAAAACACAGAATGCAATGAGTTATTAACGAGGCTCTGTCAGTATATTATGTTTCAGGCCTTTCTGACCAAACACTATAAAGCTGAGAAGTTAATAAATGTTGATCCTGTGGATTAAAGAGTTGGTAAAAACACTGGAAATATGGGTTTCCCTCTAAATGTCACGGCTTAAGTCATCATCACTCCCCCTCCTTAAAGGTAATCTAAGGCATGTGAGCCCCGAATTATCCCGTCTAAGCTGTCGCCGTGGGAGACACAAAATCAGATGATCGATTCTGGGGTTTTTTGTTTTCGTATACAGGCTTTAATTTCTTTTATCAAGCATGATTTAACGAAGGACGAGTGAAGCAGAGAAAAGCTGAACTCTGCAGAGCAATGGACGGCACATCCTCAAACACAATAACTTCTTCAGCTGCTCGACACTGACCTGGACGTTGCAGAGAGACGTGTGAAAGTGAGGAGGGTGTTTAAAGCCTCCTGTGAGTGTGCAGTGGGCCGTGAACCCTGAGCTGAGCACGAGCCTCACAGACTGGATCTGCTCCGTTTGGCCGATGGCACCGTTTCAAACAGTAACTCAGGGGGAGCATCTGGGAAAACGTCCGTGACTAGAAGAAGAATCTAGCTGTGGCTGAAGGTGGTGCTGTACCAAAAGTTGCAGTTCCACTGACGTCCACCAGGGGCAGCAGCGGGGCACCCCGCAAACTCGCATGTTTAAACTTTACGGCAGAAATAAACACGTTTACAGCCGGACACACAAGCTGGTTTGGTCTCTGTAGAAAACGTCCTACTTCATAACACCTGTGTCGCCTGTTTAAAGCTTAAAGTTTGCATTTTTAGGGGCGTGGCCTCTTTGACAGGTGGTTGTAGTGACGCAGATGTGTGCTAGCTGTCTGCTAGGCTCCACCTCAGCTAAGCTTGGCTAAATATGGAAACTTGTCACAGTCCATCAACACGAAGCAGAAGTGGGGCTCACGTATTCGATGATATAGGAATGCTAAGATGAGATGTTTTCTACTCATTTCAACTTCTGTGCTTTTATTCTTGGACTTCACTGAAGTAACTTTGCATCATTCACAGTCCTAAATAATCCCTCATCCCAAACTAAACCTGTATGTGTAAAACAAGCCATTTCCCCACCTCTACATCGAGTGTCAGGTAGCAATGATTTGGTTCCCATTAGTAGAAAGCTGAGGCCACCAAGCTTTCGCTTTGATTTTTGATTTTTGCAGGTGATGTGGTTCTGTTGGCTTCATCGGGTGAGGGCCTCCAGCTCGCACTGGAACGGTTCGCAGCCGAGTGTGAAGCAGCGGGAATGAGGATCAGCACCTCCAAATCTGAGGCCATGGTTCTCAGCCGGAAAAGGGTGGAGTGCCCACTCCGGGTCGGGGATGAGTTCCTGCCCCAAGTGGAGGAGTTCAAGTATCTCGGGGTCTTGTTCGCGAGTGATGGGAGAAGGGAGCCGGAGATCGACAGACGGATTGGGGCTGCAGCTGCAGTAATGCGGACGCTGCACCGGTCCGTCGTGGTGAAGAGGGAGCTGAGTGTAAAAGTGAAGCTCTCAATTTACCGGTCGATCTACGTCCCTACCCTCACCTATGGCCACGAGCTGTGGGTAGTGACCGAAAGAACGAGATCGCGGATACAAGCGGCAGAAATGAGCTTCCTCCGAAGGCTGGCTGGCCTCTCCCTTAGAGATAGGGTGAGAAGTTCGGCCATCCGGGAGGGGCTCAGAGTAGAGCAGCTGCTGCTCCACATCGAAAGGAGCCAGCTGAGGTGGTTCGGGCATCTGACAAGGATGTCCCCTGGGCGCCTCCTGGGTGAGGTGTTCCAGGCATGTCCCACCGGGAGGAGGCCCCGGGGCAGACCCAGGACACGCTGGAGAGATTATATCTCTCGGCTGGCCTGGGAACGCCTTGGTATTCCCCCCGATAAGCTGGAGGAGGTGGCTGGGGAGAGGGAGGTCTGGGCCTCTTTGCTTAGGCTGCTGCCCCCGCGACCCGACCCCGGACAAAGCGGATGAAGATGGATGGATGGATGGATAGTAGAAACCTGACTGCTGCTAAAGATGATAAATGGAGGAGGATTTAATATCAATCAGCTCCCGGAGAGTTCAGCTGAGGATCGTGACGTTTGTTTAAATGTGTGTATTTATGGAAATCTGCTGTTACATATTGAGTTTGTTAAATTCACTTGACCTGGTTTTGAATCCCGAGCGCACGTCTGCCAATTGTTTGGAGTTTCTTGGTGATGTGCCCGATCTCTCTTATGTTTTCACGCTTTCTTCTGTTTTTTTAAATGAAAGCCACTTTCAAATATATATTTATCTTCAAACAACCTGCCAAGATCTTAATGTCTGTGTTCTTCTATCAGCGCCAGCAGGAGCGCCAGCAGCATCTCACAGAAACAGTTTTCCTGGCAGAGCAGGAGGACAGGTCTGACTAATGCTCAGGGCTTTTTATTTACTTTGAGCTGGCAGAAAGAACTTGATCATTTCTTCTTACAAGTCTAACTTTTCATGTAGCCCCTTCACACATCGGGCTCACAGTGAGTCATCAACGGATCCACCTCATGTGATATAAACTTCACGTGTTTTCTTACTTTTTCTAGTGAAAATGTCATCCACATAATGTGTTAGTGCTGAGGCCCGAGTGCCAGAAGCAGCTCAGATTAGGCCCAAACATGTCTGCCATCATGTGAAAAACAACATTTCCACAGGAGAGGTTTGCAAAGCTGCATCTGAACAAACCAAAAGACTCCTGGAACAGACGAGACCACAGTGGAGATGTTCGTGCTCCTGTGCTGCCTTCAGTTTGTCGTGTCCAGGTTTTATCCTCTATGTATAGAGACAGAGTCGGTAGAGTTCATTTAAACTGGCTGGTCTCCTGGTACAGATCCAGCTTTTAGGTCCACAAACCTTAATGTCAGCCTGCTTTATCCACTCCACAACCAGATCTGATGTGTTTGGGACGACTGACACCAACTGTGTCCAAGTTTTAACTGTCGGGCTGCTGTGTGGGGAGTCGTGGCGTCGCGGCCCTGGCCATTGTTGGGTCTGCGCTTAGCAGGCCGGCTGGTTCAGAGACTCATCACCTGTGGACGAAGCAAGACAAACAGCTTAACCAGTTTTCACTTGCTAGCAAGGGAAGCCTGGCCGGGACCAGGCTGCTGGAGCTGAACGCTCCTCACCTGTTTCCCAGCCAACTTTGACTCCCAGTCTTCCTGCAGCCTTTTATTCTGTGACACACAGTTTCACAAACACCAACTGTAAACCCCCCTGTGGTGCATCATACAACTAAGGCACTGAGTGTGTGTGTGTGCGAGCACATGTGGGTGTCTGTATGTGTGTGTGTGGGTGTGTCTCTATATACGTGAATTCCTGCTGGTCATAAAAGTCATCTCCCCTCACCCTGTAAATGGCGTAACACCTCTTTAACGGTCTCGCCATACGCAAACACAGGTGAGGCCATGAATGGCAAGAAGTAAACAGCCTCACTAAATAAGGACACCCAGAACCTTACATGCAATGTCTGCAGTTAAACACTACAACCAATAGGAGGAGGGGGAGGACAGAAACAGAAGAAAGTCTTTGATCATACAGTTTGAACTAAGGCTTACAAGTGTAAGTACAATAATGGCAACAATTCACTCTAACAGCCATATTTTGGATTCTGGTCCGTGTGTGTCCTGCGCCTTTAAGAGTCTCTGCAGGTCCTTCCTGGTTGGAGAGCTGGCAGCTGCTGATTGGCTGTTTTAAAAACCCTCTCCAGCAGCAGACCGTCCTCACCCTTACCTGTGATACACTTTCCTGTGTGACTGTGGAAAATCATTACGTTTTGTGTGCAGATACTTTCTCTTGTGAATAAGTGCTGAAGCAGAAGGGATGAACTGCCTGATTCTCTTCCCCTGTTTATTCCTTCTGGGAGTTTGGGGTAGCGTTTGTTTGTTTTTTTGTGTAACACAGGGTGCAGGTAGCGCCTCCCTTATATAACTTGATTGTTATTTTGGCCTTTGTTCACCCCGGAGGAAACGCTTTCAGTTTTCGGGGCAATAAAAGCACCTTTACCTGTAAACTGGTTCCTTTGCATGGCTTTGGGGTCACTTTCCTTCTGACCCGTGTGATGCGGTGCTGTACTCGTAGACTGGGACGTAACATTGGTGAACCTGTGTGCCTGTTCCTGTATTTTCATGCCCGTCGATGGACGAGCGTTCATGTCGGCCGCAGTTTTGTTTTGGATGCTGCCTCCTTGTAACTTCATGGCCTGTGCTTTTTTTCCTGTAATGCTGTTTGGACTGTTATTCAGTGTTTCTGTGTCGCAGAGTCGTTCGGTCCCGCTCTATTCTTAATCGGTGATTTCAGTGAACGCACTGTTTTTAAGGCAGTTTGTGTATGAGCAGTGTCAACACATCACAGTCAGCAGCAAATTTGTTTGCAAACGCACTGATTTCCTCATCTCATTTATTCATTTCCTTCAGATGCCCGTGTTGTTCACAGAGGAAATAATTAGTACGTCGGAAACACAAATTTCTCTGCAAACACTGATTGAAATTATTTGACTTCAGCGTGACACTAACGTCGTTTTCCCCACGTTGTTAAAACTGGAGTCATTTGTCTCAATTAAGTCAGACGGTTCAAAAAGACTGTTTTTAAGCAGAAAGCACATCTTTGTGCAATCATGAACCCATTCTCCACAGCATGCATTATTGATTGTGTATGACTAAACAGTGTGAGTTTAATGAGCTGAACTTTAAGTCGTCCCTGTGGGGAAAACAGCTTAACGGCACTGATAAGAGGCCCGACAGTACGACAAGCTGACAAAATGTCAGCACATCTAAGGTCACAACATCAGGCCTGAATTCTACACTCAAGAGTCAGAAATGACAACAGAGCTGCTGATAAGGTCACAGGTAACCCAGTTTGTCTCCTCTTGATTTCATTATTTCCTCTCAGTAAACACTTTGTCTGCAGAGCCCTCGCAGAGAATGTGTGTGTGTGTGTGTGTGTGTGTGTGTGTGTGTGTGTGTGTGTGTGTGTGTGTGTGTGCGTGCGTGCGTGTGCGTGTGTGTGTGTGTGTGCGTGTGTGTGTGTGTGTGTGTGTGTGTGTGTGCGTGTGTGCGTGCGTGTGTGTGTGTGTGTGTGTGTGTGTGTGTGTGCGTGTGTGTGTGTGCGTGTGTGTGTGTGCGTGTGTGTGTGCGTGTGTGTGTGTGTGTGTGTGTGTGTGTGTGTGTGCAGAATAATCGTAAGCTTCTGCAGTTGTGCATGCTCTCTGCCTTTCACTCGGTGAGCACGCAGACGCCACAGCGGGTCTCTGCCTTTGATGAAAGCAATCAAACTAATGATTACTGCTGCATATAACACACGAGCCAATAATAATGCCAGAGAACATAATCATGTCACTGATCTGCAGCAGGGAAGTGAAGTGCAGCAGACAGTCGGACGTTGGCGGCGGCGCTGTCACAAATGTGACTAGTCTATAGTTTATAGAAATGGGAAATTTAGTGGATTCACACGTTCATGCATTTTCTTAGTGTGGACATGAGCTACGTTGCAGAAATACCAGGTTTTAGTGATGTCTGTTACTAAAATTAAATGTGGGGAAAGACGTATATCCGGAAAAAAACCAACTTTTCCCCTAAAAAGTGAAGAAAAAAGTTAGTTGTGTGGACACAAATCAGCACAGCTGAGGCCACACAGGTGGATACACGAGTGTGCAGATTACAGGTTGTGATTATTATGCCCCGCCCCCAACAGATTTCTGCATAGCTGCAGTTTCAGGTGAAGCTTATTCGTGGTTTTTAGAATAAATATATCCCGTTTGGTGACTGCAGGATGCAAACATCTGAGGAGAGCGCCACCTGAGACATGCTCTTTGTTGTGCCACTGCTCCGCTGCTGTTTTCCGTAAAGCACGCTCACCTGTAGCGGGAGGAGCACTGCTGCTGACAGATTTTGACTCGCAGCTCCAGGAGTTTCCTCTCTCTTAACACATTCAGTTCCACATCAGCACATTTTCTTCCCTGGATGTCTCACGGTGAGCCGGCGAGTGATGAAATAAACAGAAACGTCCCGTCTGATTTGTAATCTGACTCTGAGCACATTACAGACTTTTTCTGAGGTCGTCTCGAGCTGCTCTGCCCGCTCGAAGCACCTCGTTGTTACGAAGAGTCACCTGCTGTAATTAAGTTTTAATTAAGTAATGTGTTGCGGTCTGTGCGAATGAGCTGAGTAAACTATAACCACGAGGGGTTAAAGAGCGACCCAGTGTCACAAAGCTCGCAGAGGCAGCAGTGAGTCCGTCCCACAGACTCCCACGTTCAAAGTGTTCGGCCTCTGTGGATCATTTCTTCCTTCATAACATGTGTGCTCACCTGTTAAACTGTATCAGGGCTTAAAGTTTACATTATTGGGGTGTGGCCTCAACAGGTGGCTATAGCTGCTAGCTGTTCTCCTCAGCTAATTGGAGTCCCTGAACTGGACCTCTGGACTGTGTTTGTGCTGTTGGAGCCTCCATATTTCTGTTCTGGGGAGTCCATTCTAGGACTTTATGTGGATGCTACTGAACTCTACACGTTTGTCATTTCTGACTCTAAAAGTCCAGGATGAAGGCAGCAAAAACACTGAAGCTCCAGCATCAGTCGCTGACTATGTTGGTGGCTCTGCCCGTCTTTCGTACAATATATGATCATCAACTTTGTTTAGACCAAAATCAACATATTTCCATGAACCACAGCCTGATGATGTGAAGACGTTTCATCCACCCTGTATGACAGGGCCAACATCGTCGGAGCAAAAATACCAAAACATGACTTTTACTGCAGCTGATGACACCAGGGGTCACTATATTCATGTGCCTGTGTAGGTTCTCGGTCACGCAGGTCATGGTAGAGGTGAAACATCTTCAAACAGCCGTTATCCACACATTGCCAGGAGCATTCCCGATCGACCAAAATTACTCCAAGAGTGCATCGACGACTCATCGGGGAGGTCACAGAAGAACCCAGAACAACATCTGAAGACCTGCAGGCCTCACTCAGCTCAGTGAAGGTCAGAGGTCATGATGCAACAGTGAGACCTCCGTGGGAGAGTTTCAGGAGAAAACCACTGCTGACCAACATGAAGACGACGCAGGCGCATCCTCCAGGGTGTCTGCATCCAAACAACTGGAGCAGTGTCCTCGGTACGTTCGTTGGTTCTTCCTCCGACTTTGATGAAGAGGATGAAGACACAAATGAGATGATCCCACTGGGCAGAAAACTTTTCAGCGCTCGGTCTGTTGGGAGTGTGGGTCCAGAGGCCATTCTTCAATCCTTAATATGACAGTCTTTATCTTCCAAGGTTAAAGCTTTATTAAAGAAATCTGCACAATCTCAGCTGACACGAAGCCATTTAAGTCTTTAGTTCCTAAAAAAATCCAATTAAGATTTGATTTGTTTCTGTGTGGCACTCTCTCCTATAATCATGACAACACAGAGAACCGTCCCACGTTAATGACTTAGCAGCGGGATTTTTATATAAATTACACAGTTCATTTCAAAGCTTTCAAAGCTTTTCTTCTTCTCAGTTTTTCAATCAGAGCTTCCCCTGATTAATTCTACTTCTGATAACCTCAATAGAAGCAATATGCCTCTCAGAGATGCTCAGATAGTCCCATAATGGTGAAGATGAGATGTCAGGGGCATCATTAGTCTAATAAAAAGGCCTTTCATGGGTTTCAAAGGCAGAAAAGAACAAAAGTGTCTGGCTGAAGCCTGAGATTGACGCCCATGGTTTTATGGATTTATCGTGCGCTCGTGTTTTTAATGCAATACAACTGTTTGTATCTGAGACTCGGCAGGGAAGCCTGATCACATATAAGTTACTCCGCACTCCCTGTGCCTCATTAGCTCATCATTAGGAGCTACGCATCGAGCTAAGATGGGAGATTTCAGTATTAGGTGAGAGTGCGGGATAAGAAGTGATGATGATGAAAACCTCGTGGATGTGCTCGTGAGATCTCTTTGATTTTTCCACGTTTAATAGAAGAGCTGGGCTGGATAACAGCACGAAGCACAAAAACTAATGGTGACATTTTGTCGGGGTCTCTGCGTTTTGGTTTGTTGTTGGTTTTTATTGGAGATTATGTAGGAGCAGGACCTGGAACATCCAAACATCCATTCTCGTTTACGTGCCCCACCTTCCCTCCCTCCTTCTTCTCAATTCTTTAACCTCTTCATTTCTATTTAGTACATGGGGATCTGCCCAGGAGCCGTTGCCACCTTTACCTCCTAAAACGCTGTCAAACCTAAAATGAGGATGTGGGCCCAGCTTGTGAAATGTTATCGTAGTGGTGGCAGGTGGAGCCTGAGCTGGCTGCAGAATTTTAAAGGACCTGAAGCAGACTTGTGCTCCCTGATGTCCTCTGACAGCAGATATAAGATCCACGATGACTGCTGAATAAAACACGAGCAGTACACTTTGCCTTCTGATTGTTTCATGTAATTCATTTATTATTATCTCTTTCCCCCACCACAGGCCTTCCTTCCACTCAGCCTGAACGTTGCTCCATCTGGACTTTGTGTGGTGCCAGCTCACCTGCCAACCAGTCGCCTCCGTCAGATCCGACTGCCACCAGCTTCTCTGTGCTTCAAACACGTTCCTTTTCCTTTGATTTGGGCTGAAGCAGCCTCATTGTTTATTCACTGAGCTTTTGCTGATCAGAAGCAGCTAACTATTCACCGAGGGAGCACTTTTTCTCTTCTTATCAGCTCTGTTCAAATGCAGCACATCTTTATGGTGTCACAGTCTAGAGAAGTGTGGTTTGGACCCAAAAACAGACTCAATCTGTGCCGGGTGTAGCTGTGAGAGCGTCCAAAGAAGGTGGAGTATGTGAGCGGAGATGGTCCAGATTCCAGGTGGTCCAGAGGTGGGGAGAAATCCAAGGGAGACAGGATGAGCAGGTGGGCAGGCCAGGGAGTGAAGTGAGTGTGTAACCTTTGGTTTGCAGGATGACCGGAGAAGTTGAAAGGAACAGGACCAGTGCTGCTGAGAAACCGGGAACAGAAAACAACGTTAACCACGAGACGGGCGAGCGTAAACGTAGAACACAACGAGGCGGAGTTATCGCCAATGGTAGCGTGACGATCTGGCAGCGAGAGGCAGGCAGCGCTGGTTCAAGCATCCTCCAGGTGATGGCCCGGGAATTAGGAACAGGTGGAAACGCCACCCAGAGGACAAATAACGGGAACTCTTCTCACAACCAGGGAAACCATCCAGATGCTCCCACTGTCGGTGGGCTCACAGTGACGCCAAATATTTGAAGGCTTCAGAATAGAATCATTCTCAGTGTGATTGCAGTGTCTCTGCCTGCCAGGGACAACATGAACTTTTAATGAGAGCAGCTGAAACCTCCTCCTGCCCTCTGCATCATTGTGTCAGCTAGTAGCTAATGTCTAACCTTGTTAGCGGCTAACAGCTAAACCCTGTAAAACTTTATTGGAACACCGGGGAGAACAGCCACGCTGATTGTTTTATTGGAGCTCAGGGTTTGTTTGAATGTAGCAGCTGAGGTAGAGTTTGGACCTGGAAACTGATGAAAACATATTAAAGGAAGCATATTTATGGAAAACCGTGACGATGTTTCAGCGTTCGGTGCATGCGGTGATGAGAAAACGTAATAAAAATAAACACGTAGCAGAAAAAGTGAACGGCAGCTCATTCCTTTAACGTTTTCTAAAATGTTTATCACATTTATGTTTTTCATTTACTGACATTTACTTTAGTTTAATGGCTCTTTTCTCCTCATTAACATGTTAACATCACACGTTCTTCTGCTGACAGGATGATCTTTTTCTTCTGCAGCCAACCCGAGGAAACACTCGGAGAAAGCAAAAGGTATTTCATGTTCATGTGCTCATATTTTGCTGCGAGGCACATCGTTCCTGACACCAAAGCTGTTCCACATGAATAAAAGATCCTTTTCCCCCTCGTGAATCGCCTTTGATCAAATATTTGGGGACATTCTCGCCAAGTTCCCACTACGACACTTTGTCTCTAAGAAGATCTGCAGCAGTATCATAAAAAGCTGATAACACAATAAAGCTTCCAAGAAAACCACAATTACATTTGTCTGACTTTGTGGTTCAGAAATGTTTGTGATAAACAAAAAAGTTTTTTCCAAAAGTAATTAAGCTTTTCCTTCATGAAGTAATGAACTCTGATAATATGTACACACTACATGCAAGTGTTTGTGTTGCAGTCAGTCAAATGTTATCACCTTTCCTGCAGGTTTCTAAATATAATAAGAGCAAAAATATGAAATGAAACAACAATTAAAAAATGTTCGCATAAAATGTCTGAGTGGGTTCGTAGTCGTTCAGGTCATGGTAATCTAAGGCGCTTGGAGAGAAAAGTCGTTTACATAAAGGGATTTAAAAAAACAAATATGTTTATCATAAAACCAACAGCAACACAGAGCAAGAAGAAAAACATGGCGAAGACTGAACACGACACATTTAAAGGGCGACTTCCTGATTTCCTATTCCGTATGCCGCATCGGAAGGTTTTCAACCATGATCCGGCTTTTTAAGGTCGTGCCACAGCGTCTCAGTCGGATTCAGGTCAGGAGTCTGACTTCATTTTGTTTTGCTTTAGCATTCAGAGGCGGACTTGCTGCTGCTGTTCTCCTTCAGGATGTTTTGGTAGACAGAAAAATTCATGGTTTCATTTTCCACTGCAAGTCTTCAGGTCCTGAAGCAGCAGCGCAGACCATCACACCACCGACGTGTCCGACTGCTGCTCTCTTTATGAAACACTGTTAGTTTGATGTAACCTCAAACGTTCCAGAAAGTTCAGCTCTTGTCTCGTCAGTCCACAGAATATTTTCCAGTTGGGCTTCATCCAGGTGTTTGTTGGCAGACGACCCTTCGTGATCTTGTTGACTTGGTTTCTCAGCTGGTTCTTTAGATCATGACGGCATGTGCTGCTGGTTCAGTGTTTTCTGATTTAGCAGTCTGGCAGAAATGGGTTTAATTACAGTTAATTCATGATTTACTAAGGTGAGCAAGGACCTTTCCATGTAGGTCGAGCCAGGTTTGGATAGCTTTTTGTCTTTTAAAACTGTGTTTTGTATTTTCTTGGTTATTTTGCAGAATCTGAATTTAACAATCATGTCCTTTTGCAACAATTTACACTTTTATTCTGGCTTTAAATTATAATTTGCAAATTTTAGCTGGTCAAATCCACAAAAAGCAGAAAACACAACCGTCCGGAAAAAAAAATCTTCTGAAACTCACAGCAGAAATGATTATGTGACTCATCTCCTCCCTGCTGATGCACTGCACCTAATCTCAGTTCCCCCCACCTGCCAATTTAACCCCTGTTATCAATATTACAATAAAATCCATAATATAAAGGCACAAACCCTCTTTCTTGTTCATCGGTGTCTCCTTAAACATTTATTTCTGTACAAAGGCAGCCGTGGTCTCATCATAATTTCCATATAAGAAGCAGCATGTGCAAGCCAATTTTAAAAGGTCAGAGCAGGAGGTGAATCCTATATGAAAGCTCACGCTCCGAGGTTAAAACAGCACGGCTTGTCATTATTTCCATCCAAGGACAAAACATCTTTATTCCTGATCATTATCCACAAGCCTAATGCGCCATCATTCCTCAGTGAGGAAGGAGCTTAGCTCAAACACAGATTTTCTGGAGAGGTTTCCAATTAAATGGGAACAAAATGAACTAAAACAGACAAACAAATGAATGTTATTTTCTAAAAAGTTTACTTTTTCCTCCAGAAAGTTTAAATGTGCACTTGAAGAATAGCATCGTTACTGTCTTTCTCATCTCTAGCGTAAAAATGAAACCCATTCGCTCCGTCCTTTGAGACGTGCAGTGCTGCAGGAGTTTGGCCAGAACCTGCTAACTGTGCCCGTTCCCTCCCTTAGTTTATATATCAAGAGAGGGAATCGAGGTCGGGGCACCTGTGATGTTTTGATGGTTAGATATAAAAAATGTGAGCATGAAGAAGACTTCAGTGCACTCGTGTTTTCATTTATAAAGAACTATCTGAGCTGTCAAGGTCCTGAGTTGGAGTTTGAGCTAAAACTCACCAGAAGTCGGATCAAAAGGACATACTGGCTTTCAAGTAACTCTCAGAAACTTTCAACTGTGACGTCTCAATGTTGAAAGTGCTGAAACTATAAGTTAGAGGAAAACCTCACAACACAGTCTATTCCTAGGAACACCTGTTTTTTATTAACGGGGGTCTTACTCGTGCTTTTCACCGGGACTCTCTCTACTGTCCAACAGGGGGCGACTCCTCAGGTCGTTAAAAGTCCTTCAGAAAACGAGCCCTGTGCTCACCTGACCTCAGATCAGTTTATGGTCTGAGCCGCTGGTTTCACATCTTAGTCTCTAAAACCTGATTCTTATTTTCTAAAGTGTGATCTGATAAATCAAAGTTCTTCAAATGCATTCTCATCCTAAAGCATCACATGTTACTGTCAGATGCCTCCTGCACCTCGCTGGTACGCACGACGTGTCCATAGGCATGGGTGCGATGCACTGGCTCCAGCAGCGCTAATAATGGTCCCATTTTAGAGGCGTACAAACGCAGCACAGAGATGCTGGATGGCAGACGGGACTTATCTTATTCAGCCAGGTGACCGCCATCCTTGTACCCTGGTTCATTAAAGGACCGTAGCTTGGGTTCAAGTCCAGCCCCATCTCACCAAGGCTGTGACCGCCACCAAAACCAATTAAAAAAAGACCGTTTTCAGGATGTACGTCTTTACGTTAATGGAGCTTTGACACCAAACATGAAGCAAAGCTCTCTTATTGGCTGTGGGTGCTCGCCCCTTCCTTCTAATGCTGGACTTGAGACCAGGCAACAACAAAGTTCAAGTTGAAGTTTGTCTCGTCTGCTCGGACTGATATGGTCATTACACAAAGCAGCAAATATTGACAGAGATTAATGAGGCTCATCAATAATTCCTCAGTCTGGACAGTTTAATTTGGAGCTGAAATGTTGACTTTGACAGGCGGCCTGAACGTCTGACAGCTGCGTGGAGCTCCGGCATGAAATAAAGAAAGATTATTCCAAACTGTGAATCAGGCAGAGCCACAATACAGGAGTCCACGGATAAAAGGTGAAGCTGGTGATGATGATCAGAATCTGTCTGTATGAAACTGTTTGTTTTTACCCTTTATTCAAATTCAGCACAGTTTGTCAGGAGACATTGTCTTGCTTGAAGCTGCTTACATCATGTAGCTTTGGTGTCAGGCCTCAGTAATGTTTACATCCTGTCACAGATTAGGTCGCCTTATGATTCCACACTCATCCAATCGTCTTGTTTTAGCTGAAACACTGACAGCTTTAAACACGTGTGGCCACTGAGCGTTGAAGCTAAGCAACATTTCTAATGAGAATCAGCTCAGCGCGGCGATCCAGGCAGCGTAACAGCCTTGGAGGTGGACTTGGATCCTGGGACTGAAAGGTGTGCTGGGTGGTGAAAATCAGCCCAGAACTTTACTGCCAAGAAAGCATCAGCCCAGAGGAGAGAAGCCGTGCCAGCCTCTCTGCAAAGTGATAAAGAAAGATCTGCTGCTGCATCACCAGATAAGAGCAGCCTCTGTCCTCAGGCGCAGACCCCTGATCTGCACAGCGCGGCTGAGCGTACCGTGAACTAATGATGGCAAAGAGTTCACAACCTAGCTCAGTACCAGAAAGAGAAGTTTACCCTTTGAGACATGTTTGAAAATATCGCTATCTTTATAACTTTAAGCTTTGTCTGGTAGCAGCCTACCAGACAAAGCTTAAAGTTATAAAGAAAGCGACATTTTCAAAATCTTCCTTAAATGTTATGCAAACACTTGGGTAATGCTTGCAAATGGTCAGGCTAGCACAAAGCCTCTGAAGTCTCCAACTTTAACTAGCAAAGCAAAAGCTGTCCTTCAAACAGTGAAATGTGCAAAACTATTTACGTCTTTCAAAAGAGATGAATCCACAGTGTCTTATATACGAAGCTTCAGGACGGTTTGTCAGGTTGAGAAATCCTCCGTTTCCCACAAACATCCACCTGACAAACTCTCCACTGCAGCGCTCTCAGCTGAATCCTCCAATCCGGTTGTTCAGTGATGACACGACGAATCCTACTTCCGGGTCTAAAGTAGTCTGCGTTTAATATGGCTTTTGTGTTGTTAACATGTTTAATGTTTTGTATTTTCTTCTATTTAATCTCAAAAAGCTCCTAAAACAGTCAGTGATCACTGTTGACCTCCCTCGGCTTTTATTACCGCTAATCATTTATTTAAGCTCAGTTTTTAAAACCTTAGGATGTAACTACAGCCCAGCCCATGCAGCAGTATATGAATGACTAACCTCGTATTGTGGATGGATTATCTCAGTTGTCGCTAGCGATCACGTAGCACATCATTATATACCAGCTAGCCAAACTTCAGTAACCCTACAAACGTCACTGCTGTTTAGTTTTCTGTCTTCATTTATGTTGGAAGTGATAGCAGAGCTGTACGTTTTAATTTGTTTCCAAAACCCCGCAGTCAGGACATGCTATATTGTATTTAGATAGAAGCTAGCGAGCTAACTTCCTGCTAACTTCTAACTCCGTTAAATGTCATAAATTCCGTTTTCATGGATGCCTGGATGTTAAACTCAATTGTTACACCTGGTAGAGCAGAACGCTGATCATTTTATTAAAGATGAAAGACTTTAGACAGTTTTTCAACTCTCAGTAATGCCATAGTGATCGTTTGATATATGGACCTGCAGCGGAGTTTAGGTCCAGACACGGCTAGTGACGTCAGACTGAACAACCGGATAGGTAATGGTAAATGGCCTGTATTTATATAGTGCTTTACTAGTCCCTAAGGACCCCAAAGCGCTTTACATATCCAGTCATCCACCCATTCACACACACATTCACACACTGGTGATGGCAGCTACATTGTAGCCACAGCCACCCTGGGGCGCACTGACAGAGGCGAGGCTGCCGGACACTGGCGCCACCGAGCCCTCTGACCACCACCAGCAGGCAACGGGTGAAGTGTCTTGCCCAAGGGCACAACGATTGAGACTGTCTAAGCAAGGGCTCGAACCGGCAACCTTCCGATTACAAGGCGAACTCCCAACTCTTGAGCCACGACGAGGAAAACGGGTGAAGCTCCTGGACGGAAGAGATGATGGTGAGAGGCAAACACAGAGAGGTGGGGAGAGAAAGAAAATGTCAGGATCACACAGGACGACAGACAGATTTGGTTCCTGTAAACTGGATGTTCTTCTCACAGGTAATTCTTAGATCTCAAACCTGTGGGTGCAGATCCTGCTCTGTCACACCTGTTGATCTGCTGTGTGTGTGTGTAAGTTCCTGTCTAGCTATCTTTGTGAGGACCGAAATCTGCATTCTACTATACTTATGAGAACCAACAGTCACTTGTGAGGACACAAGGTCACAAGTTTGAAGCCTTTTTGAGGCTCAAAATGTGGTTTTAGTGTCAGGGTTACAATTAGATTATGGTCAGGGTTAGGGAAAGCATTATGCCAATGAAGGTCCTCACTAAGATAGTTGAACGGGGTTGTGTGTGTGTGTGTGTGTGTGTGTGTGTGTGTGTGTGTGTGTGTGTGTGTGTGTGTGTGTGTGTGTGTGTGTGTATTTGAGGCAGGATGCGCCTTCGACAGTTCGTGTCACCTCTGCCAAATTTAAAATCTCACCTCTGTCTCACTTCTCCTCCAATTCAATTATTATAAATGCTCCTGGTCACATGATCCCCGGTCATAACCTCACCTCCATCACTTCCTGGAATCCTGAAACCAAAGCTGTCTCTCTGCCAGCTCGCTGCTCTGGAGCCGAACGGCTCTCCCTTTGCCCTGCTCGTCCCCAGCAGGTGTTTCTGATCCACCAATCAGCAAGCGTGCTTTTAACTGTAATTGGTGTTATTCGTGAGCCCGGGAAGGCCGATGACATTCAAAAGTGCAGAGATGAAGGTCACCTCCAGCAAACATCTGCATTTCAGATTAGCAGCACAGAGATAAGCAGCGATATGTTATTGAATGTTCTCCTGTATAATCCGACTGAAGCTCAGCGAGAACAAACTAGCCACACGCTTCCTGTTTGCACCGGCTTTTGTAATTTGATGTATTTGTTTCTTTATCGTTCAGTACAGGAAAAGCTGTTTGAGGCGTTCATTCAAATATCTGATGCAGACAATCTGCGTGTCTTGTTTACGTGCTGCTCGGTGCAGAAAAAACTCTCCAATTTTCTGCCTAAATTCAAAGCAGGTAGATAATAACAGGAGCTGAGGGGAGAAGGCAAAATGGGAAGTAATTGGAGCGGCTGAGCTTCCGTTTATTGGGAAATTTGGAACAGATAGCAGCTGCTCTTTCAGCACTGGGCTTTTTAACAACTACAGTTTCACAATAATGACAATCAGACCGGCCTCGAGTGACAGCGTGAAATATTTGGACTTCTAACCGAACACCGAGCAGCACCGTCTGAGCCTGAGAACTGAAGCCCCTCCCCCTGACATGCTCCAGTGTGACCTTTAGATAACAGAGCACGAACTGCGTCCACCTGTGGATCCAACCCACGGCCGACAGCCTCTGCAGCGGTTACTGCTCTCTGCTGAGGTAGGTTTTTAGGGACCCTTCTCCAAATATCTGTGCTTGCAGTTTACCAAAGAGTCGATCAGAGGACATTATGATGAGCTCACAGGGACACATACACCTGCCCGTTTACTGCAAACACGTACCTGTAAGAATATGTTGTTTCAGATTAAACACACAAATTCAAACCCACACAACAAGTAATGATTTTCCTTTTCCCCTGTAAATCTGGTGACCTCTGACAAATGCACACCAAAAGGTCCATTAAAAAGGGAGCTATAACTAAACTTTTTTTTTTTTGCACATTTGAAATAATAAAAAAAAACCATTTTGATAATTCCCTTTCAAAATAAAATAAACATTTTACTGACCCACACACATTTAAAAGGACAATACTCACATCTGCTGTAAGAGCCCAAAGAAAACAGTGACAGTGGAGGTGAAGACAGTGAAGGCTGGGTCGGACTCACAGCGTCAGAGATTTGAAGAGAGGAAGAACGTCTCCTTGAAAAGCCTCGGGCGTGAGCAGGTCCATTTCCTGCTCCTCGGTCAGCGCTTTGAAAAACGTCAGGAAGGTGACCGCGTCGTGCCCTTCGCTGATTAGTAATCAACTTGTGGAAATCAGGCAAAAACAATCACATTTACTGGCTTACACTTTTATCCAGTGTTTCCAACCATCTTCTGCTTGCTGCTAATTTATTCAAAGCCCTCCGAGTGTTTATTGGCTCTTCTGTTTGATCAACCAATCAGAAATCATTTGTGAGTTCAGCTCTTTCACTTTGTGTTTAAACGCCCAGGCAGAGTCATCCTGCAGCCCGGCGCCAGTCTGCACACACCGGACTGTGCTCTGATTCGACCCTCATGCTGATCAGCGATCCTCTGAAGATCACCTGATCCCATTTTCTCCATTTCCTGGTCCCAAAATCAAAGACGTGCCAACGGCTGCAACCTTGTTCTCTGGTGGAGACTTTTAATGTTGCCTGGATGTTCTTCTTGCATGAGGGAAAGTTTGTGTACAGCAGTTGTTTAAAGCTATAATGCCATGTGTGCAAAAGCAGAAACTCCGACACAGCCCAGAATGGCATGGTGCTGCAGCTCAGAGGTCCTGAGTTCTTTGGATTTGGATTCAGGAGACAGTTGTGCTGCAATAGGTCCAGGCTGCTGGGGATTCCCATGATGCACTGAGGGTTCGCCTGAATACGTGCAGGTCGACTGAACCTTTGTTTGTGCAGTCTCCTGCTGATTACCTGTGCGCCTGACGACAGATGGCTTTGGCTGCAGCTTTAGTGCTTTCTGTATATTCAGTTTGTGGGAGAGGACATAAAAGCCTCGTCTGAGTACCGATGAGAGTCTGCATTAAGTCATGTTTGTGGCATTAAGGCCAGCCAGCATTCTCAGCGTCTCTGAGCCAGACAGCGTGGAAATCGCTGGGGTGGTTCTCTTTGACCTGCAGGAGTTTCAGAAGACTCTTGTGATGTGTTTTCTTACCATGAAGCAATAAATTGAAATGAAATGAAAGCAAGTTCACGGTGTCTCTAAACATCTTAACTGCAAAGAGGGAGAGAATCCTTCAGGCAGCCGTCACGGGCGGCGAGCTCCGCTCTCAGCCACTGCGAGTCTGCGACTGATGGACCGCAAGCACAAATGCTGCTTGTATATGCTGCAGTATAACAGACGTATGAGTAAAGGGCTGCAGTGATTGGAAGGTTCATCTGCAAACACGAGCAGTGTAAACGGTGGGATTCATTTTCAGGTGATGGATGGATATTTAGTTAATGTGGTGCTGCACGTTACACAGTTATGCGCAGCAGAACTACCACACGGCTCGTTTTTGACGCTCTGTAGGTCAAACATCCCCAGCAGGAGCTGAGCGTCACCCCACTGACCCCAGATCAAAGCGGAGCTCTGAGTCATACTCTGAAGATGTCCTGAAGAAGCACCTCCACCTCTTAAGTTTCAGCTTTTCTGTTTTGGTTTGGAAGAGTCAGATCAGGTCAGGCTGCGCATCAGAATTACGAAGCGGCAGCCGGAGCGCCTTCATCATCATTTTGATTTGCTTTTATTTTGGATCGTTATTTTCACAGAAACTCTGGAGAATGAAGAGTGAGTCAGAAAAACACCAGCAGAGGTTTTTCAGTCCCAAACATGCTGTAATTCTAGCTTTCAGCAAAGAAACTGCTGGTGGGGTGTGACCATCATCACAATGTGTTCAAAGTGCAGCTGAAATGTGTTTTATGTCTTTACAAAGCTGATGAATCTGTCTGTTGCTCATGAGCCCAGCTGTGGGGACGATGCAGGTAGAGTACGACACATGCAGATAATAAGCAGGGTTGAGGTGAGGGATTAGGGTCAGGGGGTAAGGAAAGCTTCAGCGAGTGCTAAGCTACAGCTCAGGGCTGCTTCCAGTCAAATGTAAAGAGTTTGAAGTCTCTACCTTGGCTTTCATAGGGTTAGGGGTTAGAGCAGGAGGATGAACACGAAGCCGTGGATTTATTGGGTAAAATATGTTTGTATCACCACCTGGACCACAAACTGGGCCATGACCGAAACAATGAGACTGAGTGTACAAGGCATGAGACTGAGCTTCCTCTGAAGGATGCTTGGGCTCACCCTGAGAGATGAGGACTAGGAGGCAACTGGAGAGGTTCAGCATCTCACCAGGAGGCTTCCTATGTGAGGTGTTTTACTTGGGTCCTACTGAGAGGAGGTCCTGGGGCAGAAATGCTGCAGAGATTGTCTCTTTTCACAACCGAGTCGGCCGCTGCTGGCCACTAGAAGGAATGTAGGTTTGGCTCAATAGATGTCCGATGGTTCAGTCCCACTGGAGTAAAAGTAGGACAGCAGCCTTCATGTGACTGGGAGAAATCAGCGGTTGCTGGGACTGCATTTGCTGACCGACTGTGCACAGTTGGGATGATCAGCTGGTTTCCCAGACTCTGAGCGTGCAACTGGGCGACTGTTTCTTTCACAGCTGGCAGGAGGCAAATAACTGTGTGCATGTTGTCTGCAATGCATGGCTTTGCAGTAGAGGACCGGATTCAGCTGGTTGCAAACTGCTTATATGCCATGGTAAAGTAAGTTTACCGCGTCCGTGCCATTTTGTAATTGTCTCTATTTGAGAAACAAATTCTGTTTTAGATCTTTGAGGTTCTGGCTGGACTCAATTTTTGTGAATGCTGATGGTGATTCATTGGTCACAGATTGTCTGTAATTGATAACTTCACCTAATTTGATCTCCCATTGACTCTCTTATCACAGTTTTTATGTACAGAAGTTGCTTTGATGTGGCTCAACCCTCATTCCCGTCTTCAAAGCAGCCGTTTCAAACACAACGAGATCACAACTGTATTGCACACGCTTGCAACATATCTGGTTTCCCTAACCGCTGTTTGTGACTGCAGTGTAAAGAAAGCATCTCGTCTCTGAGTGTCCTATCCTACATTTCTAAAAGCTGCTTGTGTGTGAGAGTGATGCATGTTTTTCACTGCTCAGTATCAAAAGCAACCTTTCTACTTCACAGCGAGCTGTTGGACTTGGTTCAGCCGACTCTCTGACGTGAAAAGGAACCTGTATGTCTTAAGTGATATGAAAGCCTCTTTATGCAGCACAGACACGGGCCTGAGATGCTGCTTCACAGTTTCTAAACCTTTCTTCTTTATCTTCAAAGCGGCTCTGGCACATTCAGCAACAGCTGGTTCTTGACGTCTTGTGTATTATGTGTTGCATAATCTGAGCTCGTCTCCCAGAGTGCTGACACAGTTGCAGAGGCAGACGTGTGCAACATCATCATGCAATGCATTCATCCGCTCTCAGCTTCCAGTTAGCAAGATGAGAAATTACTCCTGCAGGTGGCTTCAGCGCAAGGAGGGTTTTTGTAACGCTGCAGCCAGTTCGCCACAGCCTCCCTCCGACTATCTGTCTGCCTGCTGTCGAGTTGCCAGGTTGGAGCCCAGCCTGTGGGTATGGCGAGCTGCTGCCGTATTAGATGAATGGCCCACGACTGCTGTCAGGCTGCCAGCTCAGAGCCGAGCCAGGCAGCTGGACCTGTAGAAACCTTTGTGCATCTTCTCCCTCGGGGCTGTTTGCATTTCTCATGACAACTGGAGGCGGCATGCTGTGAGTCTCCTTCAGCCACCGATACAGGCAGCAGGAGCTTCACACTGCAAACTTAGAGGGAAATCCAAGTGTTTGATCTTTTCAGCAGTGTCAGATGTTTGTTAATCCTTTATTAGTTTTGGAGCACTGAACGTGCAAAGGCACACACCATATA
This sequence comes from Aulonocara stuartgranti, assembly GCF_965226115.1. Classification (NCBI taxonomy): domain Eukaryota; kingdom Metazoa; phylum Chordata; class Actinopteri; order Cichliformes; family Cichlidae; genus Aulonocara; species Aulonocara stuartgranti. The sequence goes on from NC_138945.1 coordinate 1,464,831, forward strand.
GAATTATTCATGCACATTAATCACACTTTTGATGGGATAAAAAATGCAAATATACTTTATGAGCCTTGCATTTTTTATTTAGCTATTTAAGCTTTATTTCTCCAGGATAATAGAAAATATTCAGTTTTCAGAGCGTCCAGGCCAAGACAGATGGAGGTAGAATCAAGGGT